>NC_070645.1:18961549-19313032 GCF_947347685.1 Pleuronectes platessa
AAAAAGGTTGTTATGGTGAGAAATGCACGGATCCCACTGATGGTTTATTAAAGGAAGGAGCCGGGAGAAACTCCCTCGCATGTTCCAGTGTGAAGCTCTGTTTACACAAATGCTTCTCCCCAACAACAAGCTGCACAGGGCTCCAAGGGTTCCTCCGGTATCGATCCACCGGGCCATTTCTCTGCATGATGTCCGTTTCCTTGACGGGTTTTTAACGACAGGTCAGTAAATCATTTTGCCCGGGGGGGGCTAATTGCTGAGGAGCCTCTTAACGATACACTGAGATTACAATGTGTTCTGTGGACGAGGTTGAAAAGCGATTTAACAACAGGGAGGAGGTTTGTTGTGGTGAACCACAGATCCAGTGTGGGTGTTTCCCCCTTTTCATGGTTTTCAAACGGCGCCAACTGGTTCTATGGACTCTCCGTATATAAGAGACATTTGGCCAATTAATCACCTCTAAGCAGAACTGAGGGATTATGCACTTGACTGATCTCATTTCAAGCTGCTGGTTCGGGTGGGGTGTGTGCCCGGGTACTGGCCGTGGACACAGACAAATTGGCAGCGGCAATTGGGCTGACTGGTATCAGCTGGGTTGGACTGGGAGTTTGTTTGCCTCCCCGCAACACATTTAATTTATGTGGCTGATGAGCATCAAGGTTACACCGCGCCCCGCCATTAAAAAATCCACACAGCACTCCTCCCTCTGCGGCGGACTACTGTGAGTACTGTTATCCCCGAGCACTTACCCAGCCAAAACAAATTGCTGCACAGGAATCAAACAAATAGTTGCTTTCGCTGCCGACTCTGAACTCACGTTGCTCCCTCGTTAGAATGCATCAGGCGCCCTGCAGAAGAATACGCAGCCTCTCCAAGCCCGATGGTCTGTCTCATGCACAATGCTCCACAAAGTCGTTTAGCCTCAATGTGAACAATGAGTATTTCTGCAGTTAACGTTTTCAGGGAAATTCTGTTTTTTTTTGAGAAGTGTATACTGGTTTGAAAATAGAAAACTTCACTTTCTCATTAATTATGAAATAACAGGATGTGACTCACAGTCCAAACAGCAGCGGTGCCGGGTGAGGGAGGGGGAAATGTCAACACTCAATCTGTTCTACACGAGGGGGAAGTTGACATGAAGCTTATTTACACACAATGGAAGTGATGAATCCACGGGAGACGCACAACGTGACTGCAAATCACACCTAACCTGACGTTAGCTGTGCAGGAAATGTGGCAGTTTAAACAACTGACAAAAAGGAAAACACAGAAATTAATTCCAGTGTCGAGAGGTTTAATTCTTAATGGGCAAAGTGCACAATGAAGCTGATGAAAAACAGGAGCCACAATTACAGAAGTGGGTCAAGACTTTTCTATTCACATCAAAGTCTAGAAAAAACTCTTGTAAATCAACTGCTCATTGTTTTGAACTCTGACTGCAACTACTATATTGTATTAATACTTGTTGTGTCTGTTGATTCTGTCTATACAATCTACAAACACACAACTTACCAAAACCGTTCAGTTTATTATCGTCTACCTCAGTGTTTGTATTCTTAGTGGCTCAGGCAAGTGCAGGGTTGATACTGGTGAGATTTGGATGTGCAATATGTTCAATACTAAAAAGATTTGAATACATTTTGATACATCTTCTCATAAACTAGAACAGGAGACAAGTGGGTCACACTTCAGGTTAAAATCGCCACGAAATCATGTTTAGAATTTAGTTTTCATTTCACCGTGTAGTTCAAATACGGAGCTTTTATTTTGAAAAGTTGTGAATTTGGGACTGCGTGGATTTTTATGACAGACTCTGAAACAGCCGAAAGGTAATGCATGAAAAAATAACAGCATTGAAGTCGATCATTCATAGCACATGATGCTATAAAATCAGGTTGGAAACTCCACTTTGCAGCATAGACTGTTTATAAAAATATATGCAAATAAACGATATGAAGTGTTTGAGGACGACTCACTAATGAAGAAGAATAATATAAAGAAGCTCCCGAGCATCAACACAACATCACAAACAGACATGAAAAGGAAAATGGTGAGAAAAGGAGACTAGAAAACAATAAGCGCCACCAATTTAATACAACAGCACTCCCCACCACGTTGTGTGCTTGAAGAATAAACCATTTTGGATTCAGAACAAAACACTGCCAGTGAACATAATTCATTTGAAAACCAGAGCAGCCAAAGACCATTTAGTGCAGAATAACTATTATTTTCAGGATGAAAAATGCCCAACCCATTTCCCCGGAGTCCAACATGGGGTTTTCAAATAGCTTGTTTTGTCCGTAACTAAAATGATAATCAATATACAAAAACATGTTAGATGAGGGAAATAAAACAATCTTCTCTTTTCAGAAGCCGGAGCAGGAGAATATTTAATATCTCTGCATCGTAAATGACTTCAATGAATAATCAATAAATAAAAAGTCGTGCACAGTCTGCAGAAGTCAAAATAAGTGATGCATTATGAGTTATTTATATACGTCGGTGTGTAAAAGCAACAGTACTGAGCAGTGAGCACACATGAGGGGAGGTAAAGGAGAACATTGATGGTTTATAGTGACCTTGAAATTCTCTCTGATGCACAGTAAGTCGTGGTCCATTCCCATCATACCTTGAGGCTTAACCAGGGGGTCAAAGGTTTCTCTGTGGGATTTCTCAGAAACACTATGAAAACCTTGATGAGGGCGTCTTCGAGCAGCAAGAGAACAACACATATTCCTGGAATGCTGCTGTTTTCCTCTGTGCTCCTTTCCCTTCTTCACCTCCAGGAAGAACAGGGGGTTGATTTCCACATGTTGCTAAGCTCCAATCAGCGGAGACTTGCTAAAGAACTGACACTGAAGACATTGTTATTTTCATCTGCAATTAGGGGCTGTCCCTGAGCGAGGTGGGGATCATTAACACACTGCAGGGACGGGACATGAGATCTATTGGTTACAGTTGTGTCTTTTCATTATTTTGCACGATGGATTCGGAGAGATAAAATGGATTCTCAATGACAATCATGTTCCTCCAACCTAAAGGCCTTGGCTCCATGCAGGGGTCGTCCCTAAACTGTGGCCACAGAGAAACTGTTCACCCACCTTAAGAGAGAACTTTACTGGGTAACACTGAACCCTGAGCTGAGCTCCGACAAACACACTTTGAATAAAGTGGATTAAGACACTGTCCTTACCGGGGGCCAATCTGACTAATGCGTTTGTGACTGAATGGGAGTAAATCCCCGAGACCAGGTTCCAAAAGTCCTGCAGTGGAAAGATTTGTAAAGACTCCAGATTGGTGGAGGAAATCCAAATTGGTTAAAGGCAAATTAAACATTTAGTCATCAAATCTGCACAATGGGTCATTTTAATACATAACTACAAGAGAATTTTGAAATTCTCTACAATTTGAGCTGATTTGAGTACAGCTTCGTCATGTGGTATTTGTCATGAACAGGGGATCAGGGGACTCGATGCATTAACATGGACAGAACACATGGAGGCCAGGTTGGTCGTGCTGCAGCATCAGCATTCCTCCCTGTTCGATATTTCCTCCTCCTCCTCCTCCTCCTGTCACGACCGACGGACCAGAGAGAAATGTCGTCCACACACAGAATGGAACATTTGGTGAAGACAGCATTGTGAAATCAAACCTCATATTCGAGGGTTCTTGGAGCTTGAACACATCAGTCTTCTGCTTTCCTTCTCAGACGATTTACGTGTATAGCCTGGAATTTCTACATTTCTAAAAAAATCACTCAGCTCAGGTCCATCCTCAAGGCTCTGAATATCACACTCCTCCGAGAGAAGAATCTGAATTTTTATTGACTTTTAAAAACATGTATGTTCGGCCTTGGTGTTGTTTTTCACTTTCTTTCTCACGAATGAAAGGTCACATTGCTGTTTGTGTAAAAAAAAACCTTTGCCATTGATTTGTGGGTGGAAAATACCAGTTTCCCAGTCACACGTTCGGTCTGACAAGACGGAAACGTAGCTGTGGATGAATTATTTAAGGTTTCATGGTGTGATATACACCATTAGACAGCTACTGTGGTGTGAAGCATGTTTGGTTGACATTGCAGGTGCACGACTTGGCTTCCTCTCAGCCGTGCCCACATGAATAATGGTACATTTGCAGGCAGATAATGAAATTATAACGGTATGTCACAAGCTATACATGCTTAGCAGGTTAATGTTGGAAAGTCTTCACCGCTGCTGTGTGCGTGTGCCTCTGGCAGCGCCCCGAGGATCTTTGTCCTCCCATGCATAAGGATCTCATTTACAGATCCGCTGTAACCAATCAGGACTCTCAAAGAGTTTGTTTCACCGGAGACCGAACCAGCAGAAACACGACACCGACTTTTACAAGAATGAAGCAAATTTGAGGAAGTTTGAGATTAATTTAGAGCCTTACTTTTCAAATATTATCTTAATACTGCATTATCATAGAGTTCTCACACAATCAATTTACTGACATTTACTGATTTGCAACTGTGATGCCGTCACTGAGCTTTTCACCGTTTTATTATCTGTTTTCTCTTTTATTAATGACTCTTTATTCAGTTTTTATTGTGTCTTTGTTATTCTGTCAATCTGCTGAAAGCCCTGTTGTATTAAACCAAGGTTATACAAGACAACTAAACACAATGCAACAGTGATGTTATTGAAGTTATAAATATATATATATATATATATATACACTGATAAAAGACATCAATATCCCAAACAATATGGTTATAAATGACTCAAAACCTCCCACTCAGTCAATGCCATTACTGCAGTGAGGTAACACTACCTGCAGGAGACTGACAACACAATGAATACACAAAGGACAGGAAGCTTCTCATGTACAAATACAGCCTCCTTACTAACTGCAAAGACCCCCCCCCCCCCCCCACCACTGTCCGTCACAGAGACAACAATGAACTGTGCTGTGGATCTGCACTGTAATGAGACTCACATACATCCAACATGAGTGTTTGTGGTCACGTGAGAGACTGAACCACAGTCTCACAGTGTGACAGCCACTGAACACGCAGTAGATGAGCCCGACAGCCCCGGGATGTTCACACGTGTTACAAATCACTCAATCGATGCTGTTAGTGCTACAGGAGAGAGCTGCTGGTTTTCTACACAGCTGTATGTGTCATGTGCACAACAATTACATAGAGCAGTTACTGGCAATTCAATTATTGGTTCACAAGCTCCCACTAACCATGCTTAAAACTGTTTACAAAGAAAATCACTCAATCCAAATCATTTAAAACTAGAAATGTATAAAAAATATATATATTTCATGCCATATTCAATGTATTAAATAAATATGGAATATAAATAAAAAGTATTGTTGTTTCACAGTGTGGTACAATTGACTGCGTTGTGCTCTTAAAGGTTAAGAAGGTGGAGCTCCGTTAAACCCCCATCATCTCAGATAAAGTGGGTCTAGAAGTTTTCTTTTCGTTTTTAGGTCAGTCACCTTCAAAAAACACACTCCAGAGCTTCCCTGAGCTACTGGAGGACTGTTGACACGGTGCAGTAGTTATCAGAGCAATGATGGAATTGGACGAACTTGCTGTTTGTGCAAAGGACTCGGTCTCTTTCCCTGGAAGTCACCAGTTCCAGCAAACGGCACAAAACCCCCATCTGGCCTCTGAGAGGATCCACTTCACTCCGGAAAATGAATCCATTTTACAAATCAAGTGTTTTGTCATCACATCCAGCGTCAACGTAAACATAAAACAGCTCCCTGGATTGAAATACTATTAATGATAGTGTGCTTGTTTATTATTATCGTCATTCCATGGCTGCTTGTGACTCACTTGGCCCGTTGAATCATTGATGTGATCAATACTGGGTCTGAGCAATGCAGCTGCGGAGGAAATCCAAGTCGGGGCTGTAATACGACGGCAGGCGCAGCGACCACAAGGCTCTGAATCATCCATGATAACAGCCGGATGAGAGACTGCGTGGCGTATGATGGTTAGCATGTGAAGCATTAAGAAGGTAGAAGTCAGGGCTTGGGTCAACAGCCTCGAGGGCGAGCGTGGGTGTATCCGTGACTGGGTGACTCCTCCATGTTGAAATGCACATGCCTGAGAGGTAACCCCCCCCTCCCCCCCCCACCACTACTGCATGTGTCACGGCTCGCTCCGGAGGATGCTGCCTTCGTTAGACAATAACCACGTTCAGAAAAAAGACCAAACGAGCAATCAGCACACGCTTTCGCTCATGAGCTTGAGAGGACAGTCAAACTGAAATCACCCATCGGGATCCTATCGTAAATCTCCCCCCCCGTTTGAAGAGATGAAGGTGACAGATTTACTGACTGACAATTACTTTTACAGGGCTGAGCCAAGGATGCACCGTGAACCAGGGAGATGGAGTTATTCATCAGCTGAACACCGGTGATACTGTGGCTCCGGTACACACAGACAAATAACATGTTACGTAAACGTACACAATAAAAAGTAAGCGCGGCTCAGACGGTCGTTATTCATCTTTTACGGCTTCACGCAGAGAAAGACTCGTCTGGAAATGAGGGGGCCAACTTTGTTTAGGGTTTTCTATCCGTGTGGAAACACTGTGCAGTTTTAGAAATTTGGAATTCCAACTATGCCAGTTACTGATTCTCTAAATGAGTTTGCGGAAATCAACCTTTAAGTATGCTTCAGCTGTACCAGAGCCAAAAGATGGCGGACCAGAGTCAAGATCACTTAGTCACTCTCAGCTACCCCCCCCCCCCCCAAGCTCACTGCACGACAAACGAATCACAACGAACCTGACATTTAGTCCATCTCAGAAACTGGGTCAAAAATCAAACCCAGTTCAATTAATCTGCAGAAATGAGACTGGTTTTCACAGGATTTTTCCTTTTACGTTAGCAACTTGTCGCTCTCTTTCCATTGCATCTTTAGCTTCTTTGAGCAGATGCACTCACTGCACCTCAGCTAGCTACCTGGCGAGGTTGAACAGAGAAGAATCCAACTTTGAAAGCAGCCTTTGAATGGGACACAGCCACTTGGTTCTAACCCTGTGTCTTTCCACCTCATTCCTTATCCCTCATATCTGCTTCTCAATCACACTTATATCAAAACCGCACACGGTTGCTCAGCACAAACAAAAACACCCAACGGTATTCAGTGTCCACCATATTTTATGATTGACCGTGCGCGGGAGGGCGCAGGGCAGATAGAGCGAGACCTTTAAATGTGTTTACACATCTGTTAGCCGCTCAGCGGGGAGAGAGGAGGTTCTTCAGGGACATGCATGAGAAAAAGGTGCAGTAATATTTATAGATGGACTTTGTGGAAAGTCACGGGTCAAAAGGTTTCCACTCTCCAGCAGACAGTGTTTGCCACGGGCTCCGTCTGTAGTTCAGCTTCACCGGACTACAATTTTTTCCCCTTAACCTCGCTTGATAGAAATATGAGATTGGGGAATTAGATGTTATATTGCACCTGTATACACTGGGATCGTGGTTTATTGCTACGAAATGCAGAAATGTACTAATTTCAAGTACATTTCTGAGTCAAATGTTATGTACTCTCTTTAAGGTGGTGGAAAATGCAGCTTGGTACTTTGAAGAAGATAACCCACAGTGAAGTAAGCACTCTGAGGCTTTTAGCGGGTGTTATGTACCACAAAAAAATGAAGGTAACATTTACAGACCGATCGAAATCAATCTCTTCTCAGAATTGCAGGGACACATGCGGCGATTGTAACATTCAAGGGAGCAATTAGAATAATGTCCTCTATGCCGCTGAAGTCCCAGTCAGCTCCCCCACTAGCTTGTGTCCAGCACTCAGCAGCAGAACTATATGAACGATAAAAGACCTCAGATTCATTTTCAGTATCCTTTACACCCTCAGACGGTTGAACAGAGTTGGTTTAAAGGCGTCGCTGGGACGGGTACAAGCTAGATGTTGGCAGTGGCTTTAAGAGCTTCTCTCTCATTATGCCGAGTCCGGAGCATTTGATAAAACACAAAGTGACAAGCGTGTTTTTCTGCAGCGACAACACCTAAATGTCTGACATTCGAAGCTGCTGAGTGGAAACCAACAATGTCAGATGTCATTCACGTAAAGAGGAGGCATCGTACAGACACCTGTGTCACTCAAATTGTCTTGGACTCTGAGACCAGAGGGACACAGATGGGGACTGGTGACGGGAAATGATCACACAGGATCTCAGGAAACAGAGAAAATCACTCAATACTCTCAGCAGTGAAGGAAACAGTAAACAAAGCAACACCTGGGAAAAAATCGTCTTGCTGAGTGATGTCAAAAAACATTATTCTTGGGGCGAACCTAACTTTTGTATGAATATAGTTTCACATTTCCTAATCAATGTTCATCAGAGGCTCCACTTTCAAATTTACTGAATAAGAAACTTGACTAATTGGATTAATTCTGCCAACAGAGCAGCTCTGCCTCAATGAAATGTTCATATTAGTCCAACCGGCCTCATTTTGAACTCAAACAAACCCAAACTACTGAATAACCAGAAGAAAAACTGCCTCCTGCTTATAACCGATTTGCTTTGGGTGCTTCTTTAACTTGCCTACCTGCATCGACAGGTTTCATCACCTGCACAAACCACAAGTACAACCCTGAGACAGAAAAATAAAGAAAATACCTGAGAAAAGATGTGTATTCTCCTGTTTGCTAACAGTTGTTTACACTCAATAAAGTCCTGGTGATTAATCTGGTTCTGGAAGGAAGTGCATTCAAAACCTGGAGGAGAATAGTGTGGATGTCTGAAGTTCAGATGTCACACACAATGACTTGCCCTCTAATTACAGGTACACAACCCTCACCGCTCCTCCACACACACATCGCACCATCTTGACAATCAACACCACCCACCAGACCAGCAGTCCCAGTATGATGCAGCAGTTTGTGTGACAGCTGGTTGGTCCCTGGGTGTTACGGCACAAATGTTGGTGGAAACGAACCCTCGGAACCTGCAGCCTGAAGACCAGCTGTGCCTCCTGACCTTGTGCTCAGTATGTGCTCATAGCGTGAACGTAACAAAGTCACGAGTTACAGCTAAAAACCAGGAGGAGTCTCCACATCCAATGAGCAGAGAGAGCAGCCAGAAACTATCAAGAGAGTCACGTAAAGTGAAGCTGGCTTCAAGCAGTTGGGGGGGGGGGGGGGGTCAGGATGTACTGGATTACCAACCCAAGTAATAATATAATTATAATAATAATAATATATAATATATGATACTATATATGCTCCATTAAGGCAGAGGGTTGCCTTTATCCTCGGCTGCTCCACAACACTAATCTTGTGGTTATTATTGTAATAAAACTACCATTTCTAACCCTTAGTATTTATATATTTTTACTGGGGTTGGGTTTCAATCTACAGTGTAACTGCACAGCAGAATCCTATATACTCCCTATTATACACCAGCTTTGGCACAATATTTCCCTTTGAGAGCGAAGCTCCATAATCTGCGAACAACAAGACGCTCTCCCACTGAGAAGTGAGACTGTTCTCAAATGCCTTTGAGAGCGAAGCTCCATAATCTGCGAACAACAAGACGCTCTCCCACTGAGAAGTGAGACTGTTCTGAAATGTTGCAAGCCTCTTGATCTGTATGCGGGTCCTGCTTCAGCTCCTAGTCTCCCACACAGTGTGTTCCTCAGCAGGCAGCGCTCATTATGTTCCATAACACTGAAGTACACTCTGAATTCACGGAACATGCATTACATACACAAGCAAAACCAGAAGTTTGGCCATGTGGCACATTGTTTGTGACTCAGGCGCATCTGGGGAAATCTGTCAGGATGAGATATGCAAAGTCTTAATGTTCAGAATATTAAATATTATATCTAAAGGTGGAGTTTTTTCTTCGATCATGTGCAGTACCGTGACTCACCAGCTCTGAAAAACTGTTAATGGTCTGACCCAACATCTGCCGGGTGTTCACATTAAATGACAGATCCTAAATGAGCGCTGGGCTTGACAGCTGCTCATCTTTTGTTCCGTCGCAGTGGATGACAAAGCTCGAGAAAAAAGGAACTGATGTGTTTAATCATTAGAGGGAAGCTGTAAACATCTGACTGATCACTGTGAGATCAGGAGCTTTATTCAAATTAGAATATGTCAGCTTATGCATGTGCATTATGTATGTGTGGTGCACAGTGTGCAGCAGAGAGTGTGTGTAACCTGCCATCTTTTATCTATATAACAATATATAATGGTTCAATATCACTGTAGTGAGGTTATAGATGGCACATCCTGGACAGTTTTCCAGCCTATCACAGGGCCAACAACCATACATGCATGTCTTTGGACTGTGGGAGGAAGCCGGAGTAGATGCAGAAAACATGAGGAGAACATGCAAACTTCACATGGATAATAGATTTTTTGTTAACTCACTTTTAAACCTACTCAAACTGTCCATGCGTGGATCAAACCAGCTGAAGCAACCATGTGAAAATGACATCTCTGGTGCTTTTGTTCTGGTGAAACACAACAAACAACCTCCTCCTTCTTTCCTCCGCTTGTGGGGAAAAAAATCATTATCTAATGAGAGCAATGTTTGGGGAAGCTGGAAATAGCTTGATGAATATTTTAAAAGCTACCGGCCCCAGCAGCTATTTACTAGGAGCTAGTTTCAGTGGTTGAAGAAAAGGACCCGGACAAAGAGAGAGGTGGTGGTGGTGGTGCAGTTGAGACGTGTCACTCTTCGGCCTCGCATTCGGTTGATTCCCTCTGAGGCTAATCTTTGCGAGACAGATCTGGCATTAGAGAATCAGGAGCGTATCACCAGGTAATCCAGCTTGTGTGTCTCGCTGGCCGAGGCCAAGCAAGTCAGCGTCTGCTGCTAAATAAGGCCTCCAGCCGGCGTGCTGCAGCGTGGAGGTGGGATAAGCTCCTCACCCACCCTGACACAAGTGGGCTGGATCCACCAGTAGATTTATGGATATCCTGAAAGGGATCATTGCAAACCTTCACATCTCCACTTGACCTTTGGAGACGTCTGTATATCTTAACCTAAGTGGCCAACTCGCAAAGGCCGTAAAACTTTTAATAGCATGTAATCGATGCCGGAGTTTGAGGCCAGGCGGGTTCACAGCCCCCTGTGATCAAAAGAGAGCTGTTCTCTAACACGCTGATTCCAAGAAAGCAATAAGGTCACTTCTCTCTGTGTCAGGAGGAGCAGAGAAGCACACATCAGAGATAAGGGCCGGAGGAGGAGAGGCCAGCGCCGCCCTCCCCCTGCTCCAAGAAATTCAGACCTCCAGACATCACAGTTAAGAACCAGAGGCTCTCTCAGGACAGCATCCAGATCAAGACGGGAGAATTACAGCATGGAGGTTGTGAGCTCCCATGCTAGTTTCCTTTACAGCCAGCACAATCAATACTGCCCACCCATCGCAGCCCTGCAGCGGTGTGATGCAACACAGACAATGGGCAGCATCCTGACCCGAGGAGGCAGAGGCCTTCACCTCACAGGTTAATATGGGAGCTGAAATAAATCCTCTTCTCCACTCTGGAGGCGGCTGTCTGCTCTCAGGACAAATGATAACAGGATGTGGTACAGGGATGAAAACTCATACCTCAAAATGATCGGCCTCTCTTTTATTGCGAGATCTAATTTTTTTAAGTAGAGAAATATCAAATAATAAGGCATTTGAATTTGAATTTAAAGAAATCTAAGGGTCAGAAATTAATCGTACATTCTGAAATAATAAAAAGGGTGTTGTTGTTAAAGGTCGTTAAGGTCGCAATCCTTACGACTTCAGTCAGTTAATCCTGTGACACACATGGTTACTGTGATGACAACAGTTAAACACAAACACTCTCTAAGCATCTATTCCTTAAAAAGGTAAATTATAGAAAGTAAAGAGATCAAATGACTGTTGCAGAAAAGATCCTGATGATAAACTGTATCAAACAATTTGATTTGAAGTATTTAATTTTAATTCAAGACAAACACTTTAGATTTAAATATATGAAGGTCATAAATAAAATGCTTTTTACTTTTAAGGGGTTTGTATTTTGGGCAGAAAACTCTTTACAGCGCCACGTAAATACAGATTATTTAGGAGGTGCCTGCAGCACATCATTGTAGTGCATTTATAAACTGCCTGGACACAGTGAGAAACCCACATCTAATATCTCCAAATTGCACGAGTAGATTGCATTACATCAAATTGGAGATTTGTGGAGTTAATCACCGGCCGCTCCATCACTCTCAGCCCAAACAATACCACGAGAGGCAGCAGCCGAGCCTAGTCCTAGTGAATCCAATGTGCTAATATAGCCTCTGCAGTCTGAGGGCAACATCTTAATCTCTTACCTCATTAAGCTGTATAATGTGCAATAAAATTCTCATTCCAGGCACAGAGGCGGAGAGTGTTGACTTCAGCGTCCGGTGTTATTGCCAGTAGCGGTGATGGTAAAGTCCCACATGAGCAGCAGCAGCAGTGTTGTTGTGTAAAAAGAAGAACACGCAGCCTGTGTACCACCGTGTGCACTTTCACCAGCTTTATGTTAATACCTGGCTAATCCCTGCTTTCTCAACCTGGGAATACAAACATGAGAAGGTCGCTCTTTCATAAATAATCCTGAACACATCTTTTTCTATAAATCTTTTTTCCCACTATCCCAAGCACGACACAGATTAAACTGGTGCAAAGGGTCAACATGTAATCTGCTGGTTACAGGATAGAATCTCTGACCGACTGCTGGTCCCGTCACCGTATTAGATTTATTGTCATTGCACAACGGGAGGTACATGAGAGGGAATTAAACTAGGTACTGAGGCACTAATAAGCAGCAATGAAAGAAAATATATACAATACAATCAAAGGAATAGAAAACTAAACAAGGATTCAAAACAATACAAATAAAAAGTGCAAATGTTTACTTCCTGATTTTGCTGTTCCATCAATCGACAATCTGCTTGGGTCACCCTCTAACCATCCATCCTCAGGTATGGAATCACTTGTCAGATATAATGCGTTAGGACACGACCGGGCCGTCTCATCGATCCAGTCCCAAAGGTGCTCTAAGTTGTTCCATGACCACTGTACATTAGAGCAGGAAGCGCCTGAGAGAACGTGGCTGAGAGCCTCCATTAAGAAATACTAAGCATCCTCTAAACATCCAGGCTGAGCTAATTAATAAAGAGTATTTTGAATCTCAGTTGCACAGTTTACGATCCTCCTGACAGCATTCAGTGCAGACACCTTAAATGTTGCCCGCTTGCATCGCCAACAATCTCCCCGAGGCTTCGCCTGCTCCAGACATTTTCTGCAGGAATTCCTATTCCCGCGCTCTGTCGGTCCAAGTGATCTTCAGCGGGAATGGCCCTGAAGAGATAAGGCAGCCGGACAATGAGCATGTCCACCTGGCACGGCGAGATGCTCCATCACGGTGCCCAGGGTTAGGAAGGTGTCAGGAGCTCGCCCGGCCTGCGCTGCATTGAAAAAGTGCCATATCCTCAATGGGCCCTGGCAGATCCAGAGCAGCTCCTGGCTCGGGAGAATGCTGCTGACGGTTTTATACTAAACTCTGGGATTCTAAATTAAAGCTGCACCAAGCCAGGATGTAAAGATACAGGAGGCGCAGTCCCAGCATCCAAGTCTGAGGCTGCGGTTCAGGGCCAAACCTGTGGGACCCACTGAGGTGGATGCACAGCCTTAATCCTTAGGAGCCTTTAAGTTAATTATCACCATAAAGATGTATGCAAGGTCTAATTCACTATGTCAGAGAGAGTGTTTGTGATTTGCATATCATCTTATCGGCTTCACACTTGGTCGGTGTATTCCCAAGTTCCCCAGGAGGTGCAGTGTCGAACTTAGCAACTGGAAGAGCTCGGTCACGACACCTGATTCTCCAGTTCAGAGACCGTCGAGTCGAGTCGAGCTTCACTAAACTTTGATAAAACAGGTGAACAGCTCTTTGTGCAGCTCGATTACTGCAGGTCACCTTTACAGTTTCAGAGGGAAACCTCCGAGCAGCCTCACCAGCAGACAGCTCATTCCAAACATCCAGGTTTAGAACAGGCACTGCACTAGTTACTTAACAGACAAAAAGCTCAGTGATCGTCATTACTGGCACAAATGTTGTTATTGAAGCATCTTGTGTTATCTCTGCCTGTAGGTGGCAGAGTTTCAGGACATGGAAACAGCCTGACAATGACTGAGCACCTCCGCTTTGGTTAAAACCTGTTTAAATATGAATAAGTGAGTTTGTTCATTGGTGAGCTGCCTGAAATCTAATAGATAACAAACCAATCTCATCAAGCTGAATCACAAAGTGGAGCTGCAACAGAGAAGCGTCTCCCCCCCCCCTCTAAAACTGAGGGTGTGTTGATTAGCTGTATGAATCTTAATAAAATTCCGGTGTCAAGTTTGACCCACAGGCAAACGAGAAACACAAACGCTTCCAAATCTGTGGAGCTGCACTGAGCAGAGAGAGCTGGACCGACCGAATCAGATCTCTCTTTCTCTCGTTTTGATTCTCTCTCACAATCGCACATCATGTTTGTCGTTCGCCCATCAGAGACTCACCAGCTATAAGGAAAGTCCTCAGCTGGGGACAGTTGATGTCTGCAGGAGAGACAGAAGATGAGATCCCAACATGTCTGCATGGAGCCAGCGTCCCAGTCCGTTTGATGAGGAGCCATTGTTTTTTTTTTCTTTTTGATTTCACTGGCTCGTCATCAGACACGGTTTACAGTCGGGAGAATTCAAACACAGGCACTCCAGCAGCTGTATGTTAAACAGGCTTTTCATCCTTCAAAAGATTCCAGGATGTGAGATATGATTGAGGACAAGGTCATGGACACTAGAAGGTTTGTGTTTGCCTGTGTCTGTCTCTCTGTTAGTTAACCGGATTATGCAAAAGCTATTGGATGGATTTCCAAGGAACTGGAAAGAAACCATTCAACATTGTTGTGTTTCCATATAAAAGGCGGATCCAGGATCCACTTCCTTTAACATAATTTATTTTGTACTTTTTTTGATTTCTCAGAAAGTAATTTAGGGATCTTCATGAAACAAATTTTGGTTTAGATCTAATTTAAAAGAATCAGGATTTGGATGAAAACAGTTAAATAGCGGAGTAAAGTGCTCTACTGAGTTCC
The DNA here is from genome assembly GCF_947347685.1 of Pleuronectes platessa. Classification (NCBI taxonomy): domain Eukaryota; kingdom Metazoa; phylum Chordata; class Actinopteri; order Pleuronectiformes; family Pleuronectidae; genus Pleuronectes; species Pleuronectes platessa. The sequence goes on from NC_070645.1 coordinate 18,976,660, forward strand.
AGTCTCATTTTTATACAATTATAACATCAACACTTTTCTCAAATGAAGTAAACCAATAGCATCCTGGAGGAAACTCCCTGTGGTGTCTCACCTGAACCCGACTGAGCGTCTCTGCACCTTCCACATATTGTTATCACACCAAACAATAAACGTTTGAAATGTTCCAACACATAAAACGTCCCCTGCTTGATTCACAGCAGAGCCCCCCCCACTGTGTATAGACCCAACGCCCATCCTATACCAGGACACGGAAATAAATGCAATACAACCTAATCAAATTCCCTTGGATCAAGGATGATATAACACATTAACTGGGCCAAATATTCAGAATAATTGCTAAATAAATAATAAAAATCAAGTAATTCATTGTGTTTTGCTCTTTTTGTTAAGTGGCTGAAGAGGCCGAGTGATTTCTGAGCCGTCGCCTTCCGTCTCACTTGCTGTGGAGGAGGAGCTGTGACAAACCCAAGTGTTGCCCACTGCTTAAATCACAGCAGATGGCTCAAGACACAAGAAGTAGGTAATCTGGATTTATGCCCCTCGCACATATGCTTAGTGCAGGGGCATCTGCTGTGATGAAAATGGCAGCTATTTTAATGAAAGCACTGATATCTCGTGCAGCATTACACACCAAGGTTGCCCCCCCCCTCTTCCTCCTCCCTCCTCCTCCTCAACCACCACCACCGCGTTTGGCCTCGCAATCACGGTGCAGCTTTGAATCACACTCGAATGGAATCAAGTGCACCCCCACCGAATCCTTCAGAGCGTTTGTTTGCTGAGAAAAAAAGCAAGTTTATAATAACAGCAATCACCATTATCATCATCATCTGTATTCATGCAGTAGCTTTGAGAAGCTCCTGGTGGCTGCTGCTGCTGCTGCATGCCTTTCATGGTGAGGTATTTACAGAGGCTCTCTCTCTCCCTCTCCCTCTCTCTCTCTCTCTCTCTGCTGCTTCTTTACTCGAGGCTCGGATAAACAACTGTCAGGTGCTGTTAAAGGAGAAGCACGGGGATGATGGAGAGACCGATGAGGTGGTGAAGATCTGTTCGGTATGATATGTTCCTGCTGCGGAAAAACAAATGTCAATTCCTATGAAAGAGGATCAACTTAAAATGCAATTTGTTCTGGTCGCTGCCAATTTTTCAGCAATTTTACTGAAACAAGAAATTTGGTCAAATTTGGTAAACTCATTTCTTTTGCATGATCATATAACACATAACTGATTTTACCTGCAGTGCTCTCATGTTAGTGTTGGGTGGTGATGAGCAGCTGCAGGAGAGCTGTGATATTCGTCTCCCTCACCTCAGCGTTGCTTCTTTTTAGAAAGTTGCAAATTGGTCCGACAGCCGTGACGTGTAATCCTCACTGAGATGATTCTGAAATAGAAACTGAATCAGGAGCTCGGTGATGAGGGTCTTCAATGCAGAACAACTACCTTCCTCCAAACAGACCTGACAACCATGCAGGTGCACACACCACTGATGGGGACCACTCTGCTCCGGTGGGAGGATCAAGTCTTTTCATATTTCGGTGTGAAAATAAACGCCTCAGAAGTTCGTCAGGGTGTTTTTAAAATGCAGGAGGAATAACAGCTTTCATTTTGTCCATTCGAATTGTGCTTAAGGCTCAAGCTTTATGACTAATTGCTTGTTAAATGACTCGAACACAAACAGCTTGTTTTTCCTGCCACCTCCCAAACAACATCAGCCATTTGATCTGCGATTGTGTGAAATAAGAATCGCGGTGCATCAATCAGAACAAAGCTGAATCCTCATTAGGGATCTGAGCTGTCAGCCGCAGCAGAGTCATTCCACACATTAACTTTTAAAACTGTAAGTTCAGACCAGTCAGACACAAAGATTCTTATCTATCAGCATGATGCCCTTGTTAGAGAATACATGACCCTTTGTGCTGCACATAATCAAATACCGGGTCAACTCATCTTCACTTATATCAGAATGTTCCAGGGCTGAGCGGAGCTGATACAGGAAATGATAAATAAATGAAAAGGATGTTGATAAGAATCCTGAAATGACTTTTCAAGCAAAGATTACTCCGGCACTTTGTTTAATAACTTCACCAACCTTTCAGATTTTGGCAGAATGATGCAAAAAACCCTTGTTAGAGGACAGAGGGAAGAGCTCTACTTCTAGTGTTCTAACACAATCGTTCACCTGAATGAAATATGACTGTTCGAAAGGTCCAACTTCTTTATCAAGTTCAGTCTGGAAGTCGTTTTTTGTCCTTGTCCGTGTCCCTGAAGGACCTGGGATCGCATTCTTTGAGACCTTTTTAGGATTTACAACACATCAGGAATATTGGTAACATTTCTCTTCTGCAGACCCGGCGCCCTGATGCAGTGTAAATTAAAAGGAGCCCGGTCGGACCCGAGTGACAACAGCCTCACCCTGAAAAAGTGATCCGCAGATGGCAGGTCGTGAATCTCCTCCGATAAATACCCTCGGCTCTATCAATTCCACTCAGCCTTCTCCGGGCAGACGTGGTTTATGTGGAGCGACTGTGGGAGCAACAAACTTGGAGAGGAAACTGTGTTTTTCCTGACACGGAGAGAATCCTGTTGTCGTCCCTTCAAACTGCAAAACTGAATCGTAAAGCTTTTGGAAACAAGCATCAATCTCCAATTTTGCACAGCTTGGGATCGTAATTGAGACGCCTGAAATTCACTCTGTCCGAATGGAAGCCAAGTCTGTTCAAATGTTGTCATTTTATTTTTTCCAAAGGCTGGTTTGTTTAGAATTGCTTCAACCACTTGCAGCCTTTCAGATAAGCACCTTTCTCTCTCTGGTGATGAACGTGAGCGAGTGTGAAACAGGATATTTTTTTTCAGACACCATGCTTTTTTAAATTTGAGTTTATTTCTCTGAAACCCGCCCACAGCCCCGTGTCCTGAGCTGTCACGGTGCATCCCTCACTCGTTTGCCCTCTTTGAAGTTCAATCAGTGTTGATGAAGATCCAATGCAAGCTGTGCTACTGACAATCACACCACACCACGGCAAAGTCAATTTCATTTAATTGGTTAAACACTCTCCCCGGGAGCAGCTCCTCGCAGCACAGGAGCGTCTTCCTCGTCTTCCTCGTCTTCCTCGTGGGGGCGGAGGCTGCATCCGGCTGCTCTCTCTCTCAGCGCCGCTCTACATTCTGAGCAGAGGTGACGACACCTCTCTCGTAGTATTTGGACGACACGAGCACCACTGCATGACATCTGCTGGAAAATGTGCTGTGTGACCCTGTGGCCCCGGCTGCTTCAAGCTGTGTTGGTTACCAGGCAGCTAAATGAGTGCTTGGTGCAGCTCGCTCTCGCCTCCCTAAAGAGCTTGGCTGTGTATTGACAATTTGCTAATCAAATTAGAGGCGGGATTATGAGCCCAACATCTGCTCTTTGTAATAACGCTCATTATTAAGCTCGGCTGTGTCGCGGTGAGCAGACTGTTCAGGCACCTGCGTTGCTCGTGCTCACATCCCTCACGAGACCCCTGCACTCGCCGCTCTGCCTGCTCTATCCCCCCCCGATCTCATTTACTTTCACATATGCAGAAAACAAATGGAAGATTTCATTTATTTTCTCGTATTGTGGAAGATGGGAAACTTCAATCTTGCGGGTTGGAGTGATGGCGGGGGCCTTTAGAGCACTTATCACCACTGATGTATAAACTCCAGTGTAATTTAATGAAAGTCATTTTTTCTCCTCCCCTGCCGTGCAGCACAAACGCAGCCCAGACTCACAATCATCATTTCCAACATGCAGGGCCTGATTGTCCCTTCCTGGGGAGAGGAGCTCTTCATACGATACAGTGTGTTCCTTCTTCCAGATGACCGTGAACCTCTTAGCATGCACGTCGGCTGGAAACACGGGTTGTTAATCACGATAATGAAAACAAATCCTCCAGGTAATATTCCATTACTTTGTTTGTCTTCTCAAAATAGAAAACAACCAAACAAACATCTACACAGAAAAAAACCCTGCGGTAATTAGATTCTGCTCTGTAGCAGCACGAGCAGCTTTTATAATGCACGCACAAAATGGCTAATCAGGTGTAATTGGTTGTAGTTAGCGGCCACTGCTGCTAAGCCCTTAAATGTACAGTAAATAGAACTTCATTCTGCATTGGTGGCGTAAAGAAAAAACACAAATCCTCCCCAGATTGTAATGTTACATCGCTAATTACCTCCAAACGAAATAAAGATTTAGAGTAATTACATTTTTACCGCTCTGTTCTGTTATTTAGCATCAGCAGTGCACACTGACAGTCACAAGGGGACTTACAGCTGGGATTACCAAAGTAAATCAGAAAGCTTCTTAGCCCCAGGACCTATGACAGTCCTCGTGTGTGTGTGTATGTGTGTGTGTGTGTGCATGTGTGTGTGAGGAAGAGAGAGATTGCTCACGCTGTGGAGAGACACGCCACACACTCAGCAGGACGACTCTAAATTAGAGCCACTGTGTTCGGTGGGATTGTTCTAATAACTCATCTCCTGCCGATCGGTGGCATCTCGAGCTACAACACGAGGAAGCAGCCGGCCGCCGTTTTACATTTTGTTAAATCAAGAGGTTTCCTCCTGGTTTGCTCGATGCACTGGTTCTGGGTCTGGTCTCGCTAATGGCTGTATATGGCCGCTGCCTCTCTAATGTTGCCGTGCTTCTCTATCTAGAAATAGATCCAGTGTTTTTTTATTATTGTACATTTTAAAGTTTGCTCAATTTAAGGGTCAATGTGTCAGAATTAGAGTAGAATTCTTGAGATGTTATCACAAGTTTGTTTCATCTAAATTTGTTTTTCTTTACTTTATAATGGAACCTTTATAGTTAAATACTTTATATTTAATGTTTGGAAGGGGAGGTGTGTTCAGCTGCAACATGCAACTTCACCACTAGATGTCACTAAATGCTACACACTGAACCTTTAACCTCCAGAAGTCCTGACGCTACTTTGGCTGTTTTGCTTCACCACATAAAAATAAATGAATGTTTATCGTGCTAACGTTTGCTTTTCTCTTTCTGCAGAACATTGTCTATATGACCAATAACAAATGTTTCACTTTCATACAGTCTATCAACATATTATCTTATGTCGTAACAACAAGCTGCACCCGGAAACAATTATTAGTTATTCACGAATGATACTAAACTAAAACATTTGAATCCATGTCTTTTCTTGTTTGTAACTCATTTCACAGACTCATGTAATCGTGCATGTTTGAACTTCTCTGTGCAAACAGGAAGTGAAACGCTGCAGAATGATGATCAACAGTGATGTTTGTACTTTAGTTCATATTTGCACTGAATTAACTGGATTCCTTTGAAACCATAGAAACAGCCACTATATTAATAGTAAACTGTACAGAGCTCAGCAGTAAATGGCTCCTAATTAGGTCTGTTAATTATGTTATGGTAACTGTGGGAAGAAAACAACACAAAAGATTTCCACAAAATTTGGTGGAAGGATAAGCCCCAGTAATTATAAACAACACAAAGGGGCGGATCAAATCATATTTTTATTTATTTCTTTGGGTCTTTTTAAATTTTTGCCAATTTTCGAGAAACTAATTTATGGATCTTGATGGTAGAAAAATAAAAAGAGGAATATTTGGCAGAATGGTGTCAGAGTGTGTTCAGTGTGGTGCAGCTTTAGATAGTTCCAGGGATGGGAGGGGCTTGTGCTCTACTGAGACACGTTCTAGTTTATTATTAAGAGACAAGTTTATTTAAGCGTTTTCTGATTTGATGCCCTCTGAATTATATACAAACATTTAAAAAATGAATGGCAATAGTAAGTAGCACTGATTCCACTGGTGCATAATGTCTGTCGGTTTAGCTTTAGCTGATTTGTGCGTATGTAATGTAATATATACGAAATGCATTATTTATTGCACTGGTTTCGTTTGTCAGGCAGCGTCTCTGCTCCCAGTAAACGATCGTGCACCAGCAAACACCGCTCGACATGAAACTAACCGGTGTTTTCAAATCAGATCTGGGGACAGTCTCCATCCTGGTGGAGAGGGTGAATCACTCAGCAACCTGAGCAGGTCGGAGCCCACTGGTGAAAAATGAGGAAATGAGAGCTCGACGTGTCCTGCAGGCGAAACCCTCTTTGGGTTCTGTGTGGCACTGGAGATGATCCACATCATAATTCTCCTGTTGGGGTAACGGGAGTCGGTGAGTCGCTCTGCATCGATTTGCTCTTTTCTGAGCTATGTCTGCACCATAAACAGCTCCTGAAGGCAAACAGCTCCTCTGGTTCTCAAAACAAAGACCTCCCACCGCTTCAATTAGCCGACTGACCACTGCCCTGTTGTCATGTTGTCAGCGGATGATGATTTAATTCTGTGGGACCACCATGGTGCACTCAGAATCACTGCAGTCAGTGTTTGTGGACAGAGAACCACACGACTGCCGAGCGAATCCAAACAAGAGCACATTTGCATGAGCTGCTGAGTTTCCTCTGGTCCCAGTGTTGTGTGATGAGCCTCTCACAGCCTGGGGCCCCGAAGCCGAGAGGAGGTTTTATTGACATGGAGCAAGCGGCTTCGGTGTGACCGCCACCACAGCGGCCCGGCCTGATCCCCCCCCCACCCCCACAACCCTGCCGCAGAGACGCAGATGCCAATGTTTAAGAACACAGCGGGGGGGCGGCGGTGAAGAGGAGGCTAAACACGAGTCAGAGTGCCAGAGAGAGGACAGAGACAGGAAGGACCTTGTTAATTTCTTCTCTCAATAGTTTGATTTCAGACACAAATAGACAGAAAACATGTTTCCTGAAGAAAAGCGAGGTTCAAAGAGGCATCTGCCTTTTACCACCCGCTCAAAAACAAGAACAAAAACATGAGGAAGCAGAACAAATAAAAAGGGTCATACAGAATTCAATCTTTTCAGGAGGAAGTGAAGTGAAGTTTCTGACTCCTCCAAACACAGGGTTGGATCATTTTACTTTGAAATGTCGTCAGTAACTTAAAAACAAAATTCATGGCAATCATAATACCACACATTTTTTGATGTTTATTTGATCTCAATACATATTAGGCTTTGAACTTATTTAAATGAAAATGGGCTGATGGGCAAATGGTTAAAAAAAACAACACAATCCACCTTATCTATCAAACAGAGAATGAAAGCAATCAAGCTTGTCTTCAGTCGAGGTGTGTGTAAATGGTTGATGATAATGTAATAACACCTCTTTTTTAATATATGTAATCCAGGTTTACATCTCCTCTCCATGTAATCTGTTGCAGCTGAGCTCCGCCCACTCACAGACTCCAGAGCAGTGAAGGTGGAGGCGAACCAGGTGAATTAAATAAAAACATGGATCCCTGTGTGAAAGGACGATGTCTCTCCTCATCAGCTGCACGGCAGATTCAAGAGACAACACGAAGCCGCTTAAATTCTAAATCTTTGAATAAGATGCTGTTGCTTATTCACATTGATTCGCAGTGTGCACTGTCCTGGAGAGTAATCCGCCCTCTGCCACGTTAAATTTAATATTATTATTCCAGCCACGAGTTATTCACTTACTTGATTAATTGCTTGATTAATTTCATTACAGCTAAACAATTATGGCCCCGGTTGCTGTCTGCCTGTCTGTGGGTAGAAAACAGCGTTAGTATCGACTGTGCTTTACAGCAAGCGAGTGAGAAACATCACGAGTGGAAGGAGGTTCCATATCTCACAGTTTATACCCGGCCCTTATATTCAGGCTTTGCTGAACGTCTCCGACTCAGAGTACGAGATTACAGGGGACTCACAAATTGTCTGTTAGTGTGAGTTCAAACATGTCAGCAGAGCTCTGACACCGAGTCTCAGGGAATCAAAATTCCTTCTTCACTTTGGTGGATTTATGGCTCTTTGGTGCCGTGTGAAGGGAAGTGTCACCGCGAGACACCTGAAGAACAGCTACAGGGGAATGTTCCTGACAAACAGCAAAGCACCTTCTCTGTGCCGGGAGACTTCTCATATCGTGCCTGAGCACCGAGTCAGACACAGAGGGAAATGAGACAAAAGGGAGGTGGAGGTGATGTCATTAACAAGGATGCAGAGACACGACACATGTTGGATTCTTCAAAGTGTGAAACCTGCAGCGGCGTCTGAACAACCCTACGAACGGGTCATTCCAGGGAAAATGCAGGAAACCATTAAAGCTCCGGTTGGAAGCTACACTTTGAAAATATGCATCCATCACATCTCACCTCCTCCCATCAAAGCTTCCCCCCCCCCAAAGCACATGAACTTCTCTCGCTGTTGTTCTGCTCGGGGATGTCGTCGTCTGTACCTGTGAATTCCAGCTGCACTTTATCTGACATCTTACCCACAACTCCCTCTCTAGCCTCTGGAAACTCGTCTGAGCTTAAGTGGGGCTGTGTGATGTGTCGGGGGGGGGGGGGCGCCAGGGGCACAGGCGGGGGGGCGACGGTATGTGACAGGTACGCTGATCCAACGAATGAAACAAACAAAACACAATGAACGAGTTCCATTTGCTCCGGTCGTGTTTATTACAGACCTGCGAGGAAACTTAAAGACGACTTTGTTTGTTGATGGCGATCGAGACGTGAGGAGAATTTCAATTTCAACAAATTCAAATAACTTCTCCACCTTTAACAGGTTGAGAGCCGCAGTGAGTGACGCACACAAACAATCCTCACATGGCTTCCTCTCCCCCGATGCTCGGGCAAGTATCTGATGATCAAATGAAGCATGGTAGCATGAAAGAGTAGAACAAGGCCTGTGTTTGCCCCAGTCAGGTTTTTATATTCACTCCTCCTCCCTCTTAATCACGCATCAGCGCACAGCGACAACATCTAAGAGCACAAAACATAATCCGAGGGACACGCTGAACTTCTCTCGATGGCGGCCGTGGATTCCATTACACAATCAATTTGATCTGCTTTCAAATGCAAATCCACGATGTCGTTCCTCTGCATGTTTAGTCGATTTCCTCGCGAGTGACTGAGCACGTTGTGGAGGAGCCGCTCGTGTGATGTGCTCAAAATGATGACGCCGCCTTCCTGCCTGTCGGGAGGAGCAGCGTTTCCCCATTAAGTTGTGCTGGCTCTGTTTCACTAGATTTGATTCAATATGCAAAAGGCCCTTTGAGAAATCAGACAGCCTGCAGGGTGTGCGGCGCAGTAATGTGGCCCTGAATGGAAAGTGTGATTATTGAGAGGGAAACTCAGAGAGCACAGCAAATGACAAACTGCGTGTGTGTCTATCTAACCAGGCCCGGCTCCACTGAACTTACAATATCATAATTATCATTGTGATTATCGTCGTGAGCACAACTTACTGTTCCTTTGCTTTACTCGGTGACCTTTAACCCCCAATGCCAGCCCCATCTATAAATCTACTTATCACCTCTGTGTTCTCCATATTAATGGCGTTGCTAAAAGTGGCTCTTGTTGCTAGGCGACCATACATTTAAAGCATACGCTTGGTATCATATTTATTATAATTTGTCCTCGATCGTCTCGTTGGCTCATGTCCTGAGACGTGTGGACGTCCTTTAGGCTCCGGGTGCATATATCCAAACAGCTCCACACTGCAAAAGGTCATAACTCATATGAAAAAGAATAAGTAGGCCCTCAAACTTAAAAGTCAATAAGGTTTTGTGTAAATATCTATAATATATCTGCATACTGGATCTATTACTTGATCCACCTAACATATAATAGTGCTGTGCATGTTTTGAATGGTGATGAATTCTCCTGTGCTCTTCCTGACTCGTGCATTTCCAAAACCAAGATTTTCAGACTATAAATATTGATGCTACGTAAATCTGCAGTACTTCATTATTAATGCTTTATTAAGGTAATCCGATTGTTTATCATGTGATTATACTGTTCTTCCTCCTCCTCCTCCTCCTCCTCGGGGATGTCTTCCCCTCGCTGCACCTCCACAGATCCTCCTCCTCCTCCTCCTCATCCTCCTCATCCTCCTCCTCCTCCTCGGGGATGTCTTCCCCCCCGCTGCACCTCCACAGATCCTCCTCCTCCTCTGTATTCCTCAGGCAGCCCTTCACCCCCGTTCATTATTTACCCGACCTGGTCCCTGCATGTTTAGCAGCTGTAGTGATTCTGAATATCATTGGTCAGAATCGATGCTCGTGAACAACACCTGTCAGCGAACATGACAGATCATGAGATTGTAGAAACTCGACGTTCATTAGAGAAGTTCAGGTTCCTCCTGACAGGCAATTTACCAATTTAGCCGACATAACCAGAAAACATACATATTACTGTAACATTATTCATAAATGCCTGACAGGTTCTGAACACTGAATGAGCTCCTGTGCATGTGAGGACTAACAGCTGCACGACAACTCAGCTGAAACGCAACATCATCAGTTTTGACCAGAAATTGGTAATTGTGCAAATTGACGTTTGTAACCTGGTGATTTGCAGAGACGCAGCATTTGCAATTCGTTTAAAGGGAATGAGAAATTACAAATCTGTGGTGAAGTGTCCAGTTGTTTGCAGGTTTATTTGTGTTTGTTTATGTATTTATTCATTGATATGTAAGATTTATTCTAAAGCGAAACCCCAAATTGGAGGTTTCGTCGTGTTTTAAAGATAAATGTGGTTCTTCCCGGTGTCTGAACACAGGAAAACAGAGTCTGTGGTTTAAATTGCAGGAAGTCCAACACAGAATTGAAATGTCAATCTTTATTTTCCTCATCGATTCAAGTGAAGTGGACGAAATATTGGAAGCAGAAGCGCCGGCGGCACCAGAGATTACCACAGCCGATCACTGTAATGATCCAACAATGTTCAATAACTAATCTGTACATAGACGCATGTGATAAACAGGTGATGTGTGTGTTTGTCATCAGGGGTCATGGAGATCTAACACATGAGAAAATTGTGATTGTCACGACTTTTTCTCACTTTTCAGCAACAATGGAGTCGTGAAATCACAATAATCCACGAGCTCCACTGTATTTCCTGTCTTCTTCCAGGAGACTGGTTTTGTCAACACACACAAAAAACCGCCTCTGCACATTTGCATTGCTATTGTGAAAATGACAGAAAAATATACAGTTGAATCCCACAGACCGGGTCCAGTCACTTAGAAAACACAATGTGGACCGTCGTCCATAAATATCAGATCGACAAAACAAATTGCATTTGCTTGCTGGCTGAGCATCCCTTTCTCTCTCTCTCTCTTTCTTTCTCTCTCTTTCTTTCTCTCTCTCTCTCTCCCTCTCCTCCTGTTCCATTCAGACTATGGGGGGGATTTGAGGCCAGCACTGTAAAGCCAAGCTCCCGACGGGCCCTTAAACTGTAAATGTTTTCACACCACGCCAGCTGAACCTGCAGTGTGCAGCCAAAGCGTGACATGCATTCACACAGCGCGTTACACCACGATCAATGACATGTGGTGGTCAGGTGAGCGGCTCCTTAACCTTCAGCACCGGAGGAAGATGAATGGTGTCGGGGGGGGGGGGGGGGGGGGAGGCTGTGATTCAGCAAGCAAGTGCAGGTGGAAAATGGCACAAAATGGCTCATCATGCACGACATAAAAGATTAATAGGCTTGTTTTGTCGGATGAAGTAGAAAGGTACATTTAAAAAAATGGCTGGAAGCGCACACGTACGACTAATTGCAGGTGTTTACAGATCCTCCTGCAATCCAAAGTGTTTCCGGCTAAGTGCCAAAGTGACTTTGCTTTGTCTTTGCTGGTAAATAGATGAATAAAAAGGGGAATCAATGAGTAATGCCGCCATCTGTTAATGTCAATTCAAGCAGCCATAGAGTTGATTTCTCAGGTGCTGGAGTGGGTTTGTGCCTGAGGGATAACGCGGAGGAATCGGATGCAGTAGTTCACGTCATGTTCATTTGGTTTATTGTTTTTCGTGATGGCTACTTCGTCCTCTGTCACCTTTTCTGTTCCCTTCTTCTCAAAGTTTCCTCGGTACCATCAAAACTTCATGAAAAACTGTTTGGGAAAAAAGAAAAACAAGCTTGTGAAATGAAAAAACCTGAAACCCGGCTTTCATTTATTCATTTAACCTTCGTTTAACCCGTAAACTTCTCGAGTTCTGATGTTTATTTCATGAGGAAAATAGAAAAGTAGAAAGAGTTTCTGTTTAAAAGCTACAGATGGATAGATGGATAAATCATATGTGGAAACACTGAAGCTGATTTCCTCTGTAAACACCATTTTAAAGAGAATTATTTTCTCATTTCATTGCACTGATGGATTTCACACTCAGGTCTCTCATCAATAATTGCACATACTTCCAATAGCTTTACTCTAAAAATGGTTATGGCTCCTTATTGTAATTTCATACATTTCACGTGGAGCAAACACCGTCCAAAACGTCCTCTACTCCCATTAACAAACTCAACCATGGAACTAAATGTAATTCATAAAATATGCAAAATTGAATTAAAGTAAACTAAGACTGCTGCAAGCTTCCTCTTCTTCCTCTTTCTTTTTTCTCCTGCTCCCTCTTTACTAAATAAAATGCTATTCACCATCTGGTCCCTCCGGCAACTCTGAGACGGCAGAAATACTCATATGTGTGAAATTCGGATTAGTAAACTCGCTCTAATCACTCATTTAATTCTTAAGACCGTCATAGCATGCTCGCTAATGTCTTGTAAATCTACAAAAGCTGACGTGCTGGGGTCTGAGCTGACGTGTTGCAGGGGAATACACACGAGCCTAATTCTACTTTATGTGCTGCCTCTAGGTTTGCAGCGTGTGTGTGTGGGGGGGGGGGGTCGGGTTTCAAAAGGGACACTTTTGGATTTCTCCATGCAATTTAGTACTTGAACACAGCAGGGACTATTACAGAATTACAAAGTGCTACAGGGAACTCGAGCCCGGCTTAATGTGTGGGCAGGGTTTCTTTGATTAGCCTCTGATACGGGAAAATGGCTCCAACAGCTCAATGTTGTGACCACGTTACTATCTCGAGATCCAAGACATTGATTTTTGTTTCAATTAAATGAAAAAATTGTTCTAATTTCCACTGTGCAACATCCCAGGCTTTTTGTGATCCCTTTTAGAAAACTCTTATATATTAATAATACCTGTTGGTGAACAGAAACCAGGCAGGAGTAGAGTCCTGGAGCTTGATAGTCCAGATACTGTAGTTTCTCCCCTAAACAAGTACACAACACCGCCTAGCCTTTCTTTGCTAATTCATGAAATCAATGGTCCCTCTTTAATTATTTAGTGCACTGCTACTTGCAGAGGAAATATATGTGGATGTGTTGTGTGTGAATGGCCACATCCCTTTCAGAATAAAACTCAGAAAACAGCATGAAACAGCATCAAGTAAACACACATTATTGTACAAATGCGTGTTCGTGTTCACACATAATCACACATGGAGCAGACTGATTATCTCATCGGCTGCGACACAGAAACATGCTTTGCATGGATGTGAATATTAATAAGCAAACTAGTGCAATCACACATGAATTGCAGAGCGATAATAACACGGATTCACACGCTGTGGGTGACAGTGTGTCCTTGATGTTTTGATGTTCGTCTCAAAGAGAGACAGATCTCTCAGAAGAGCCGCAGACACACACCGTGCACATTTAAGACGCCTGTTTGGCATCACAGCCGTTCACTTGTATGAGCAAATAAAACCTCGGCTCCACTCAGTTTGCAGGGAGCCTTCACACGGATCCATAAAGCTGTCAGCAGCTGCCTTTCCACCGGCCTGTAATGTGCAGCCACAGCGGTGAAATAAACACCGTCTCCCCCTCTGCAGCACAATGTCATCATGCATCTCGGAAGTAACCACAACAAGCCGGCAGACGCAGGCGCGGCCCGGAGATCCTGCAGGCGCCTTCAGCTCCTGGAACATACGGAGGTAAAAGCACCTCCTCTACACGCTGAGGCCTCCTGTTGCACTTGATTATCTGTGACATCAATTTATATCTCATCCCGTTCATTAAACAGGCAGCTGGCGAAAGCACAGATTTTTAACAGGTTCTCTATCATATGCAGAATAGTCTTTTTCTACCACTTTAGTCATGAAGCCCACTGGTCGAAGCATATCGACTAGAATCATCCACGCACACACATCGCTAAATATAGGGATGAGAAATCTAATAATATCCTTTTCAAGGACCTGCACTCTCCTAGAAAACAATCCTTGCCTGGGGTTTATTGATTTCATATGAATACATGTTTGATTCTATTACAAATACCATAAATCTGCTCAGTATGTACAGAGAGATTAGACAATGAGTCGCACTTTGCTCGTGTTAAATAAGCCTTTGATTCGACTCCTTTTCAGGGAGGCAGCCGGACGAAGCTCCTTTGAAACGTGGGAGGAACCCGTCTCATTAACACAATGACACGGGCGGAGATACCGGCCCATCCCCATGCATCTCTCTCTCTCTCTCTCTCTTCCCTTTCTTTTTTCAATTTGGGTAAAAATCAAAGCGATATCCTGGACGCAGACATCAGACGGCGCAGTGACAGATGGCAAACTCCTGATTTATTTTCACGGTTGAGCCGGTGCCCCTGCTATGGGACCGAGGTTTCAAAGGAGCCACATTAATCTTTCGCGTGTCTCACACTGGGCTGAGGAACTAGTTCAAGGTGGAACCAATATAAGACTAAAGTCCCAGGAATTGACGAAGCGGCGAAAAGGCCGTTCAAAGGGAAGAAGATCCGCTCGGTGAGGAGACAACCATGATGGACGTCATTGCTCCTGTGGAGACTCAGAAAGTCGTCTTGACCACAAGTCGTCAGCGTTCGAATCCGCAACAGTTTGGCCCCTAATATCTGGAGGGTGCAAACAAGTCCAGCTTGGTCATCCATCTTAATTTACAGATTACGGCGTGATCCTAATAAGGCGATGATGATGTCACGACCCTCATTGGATAAAAACATAAACATAAACAACATTTACCGAGCCGGCCTGATGTGGAACAGCATCAATGCGACGGCTTTAATAAACTCTAATTGACTGGTTTGTGAAATGCCAACCTCCACATGATGAAAGGCAGATAACAGCCTGTGATGTGCACCCTCTCTCTCTCTCTCTCTCTCTCTCTCTCTTTTTTAGCCTCTTCTTTTTCTTCTTCATTTTATTGAAGTTGGAGGTGGGTGGGGGGGGGGGGGGGGGGCGGGGGAGACGTCACAGAACACCAGCCGGCAGGAAGCTTGTCTGAAAACCCCCTGATCCGGGCCTTCATCTGATCCTAATGAGCTGCGCTAATGAAATATGATAAAACAGCCTCCCACTGAAGCCCGGGGCGCTCGGCCATTACCGAGGTTAAATGTCAACAGTAAACAAAACACACACAGAGACGTTTTTCTCCGTGAGCCAGTTCACCGAGTGGATTCAATGGGAATATTCCATTTTACCTGGACACCCACAGTATATATAAACGTCAAAGTTTCTCACAATGCTTTGTAAATCCAAACTTTAAAGTTCCTTTCATTAATCTGTGGGTTTCCTATAAGTCGTGTGTGTGGATGGCTGCTGTTCCCGGTCGGAGAGATGCTCCTTGTTCAGAAGAAGCAGGGCATGGTGTTCCCTGCCACTTTCACTTAACTGGTCTCTGCCTCCTCACCATGGTTCCAGACACCTGAGTGAGACGTTCACGATTCCAGCTTCCTCTGGCGAAACCTTGGGGCCCACACTGATGTAGCCTCTGATGACAATGATGGATGCAGCTGTCAGCGAGACTGACATGCTCGGCTAAATTATATTACATTCAAACTATGTTTTAGTCCTTTTCAAGGCTAATGTTGCAATGAGATGAGGCACATGTCTCGGGGATACTCGCTCCTCGGAGACGCAGGGTGACAGCAGCAGTGGCACTCCATTCGTCATAGGCTCCGGGAACAGATACGTTCAATAAATGACCTCAGATATTATTATGTAATGATAATTTGATCCTTGTTTTGAGGAAGAACTGATCAATTTGCTGTTCTTCTTAAAATATAATCAGGAAATCTTTCAAAATCTTAAATCTTTGTCAGTCTTCAAGCATCTGATTGTGGTGCCCTTTCTATTGAGGCCAGTTATAATCCATAATTAATTAAATTCTTAAAGCCTGGTCACCGGCTCCCTGAGGTGGAGCTTCATTTCATGTTTAACAAAGTACATCCCACAGAACCACAAGATGCCAGCAGGCCACATTAATGGGAAGGATTACTGACCAGTTACGACTGGCCGGAGCTCAGGGACCTCTGACCACACAGGCTCAGTGTCCACGCCTTGAAAGTAAAACCTCCACTTCAATTTGGATTATTCAAACCATTTGCGTTCATTGATTTTCATTTGACTAATTGAGGTTTTTGTTGAAACGTCCAGATATCAGACAAGCTTAAAGGAATGTTTTGATATTTTGGGAAATATAATATTTTCGTGCTTAGGGTGAGTTGAAAAAGATCAATATCACTTTCCTTTGGTTTGTTAAACATAAATCTGGAGCATGAGAACAGCGTAGCTCCGCTGGGACCAGAGGGGGAAGCATCTGCCGTTGTTCTGTCAGAAAATAAAATATGAAACCTCTGCATCTCATGTAATGTACAGAACTTTGGGCATTTTTAAGGATTTTTTCATCTAATTCTTGGCAAGAATAAGAGAAAAATAAAGAACGATAGTGAAAGAAAATGTTTAAACGCCTCTGGCACAATACGTGAGATCATCACATCGGTCCAGAAGTTGTTTCACAAGTCAAACTTAGAAACAAAGCAAAGAACAGATGGATCGTTTATAGATATGATCCTTTCTAAATTATTTTTGCAAACAGAGACGTTTTCAAACGTGCCAAACTACTTCACACTTCTCATAACAACATAAGAGACCTTGAAGTTTGCTCGGTTGCTGCTTAATTAGCACCATCGTCCATAAAGCTGTTACAGTCAGCTGCAGTTGGTAAGCAGCTCTCTCTCTCTTTCATTCAAGAACTTGTCCTTCCCTCTTTAGTCTGTGAACCTGTCACATTCACGCACGTGCAGCTGAGTGACTGACACAGATTCAATCAATTCTGTGGGAAACGCTGCAGAGAGAGAGAAACTAAGCTCCTGGATCCCCCCCAACGTTTATTCTGATCTGTTCCAAAGTTAACTGAGGTCTTTCCTGACCCCCAGCACATCCACCAGGTTCTGTGCTGACGTGTCCAGAAGATAATCAACCCTGATAACTAACAGACAGACACACAAAACGTAAACAGGACCACGAAGCTCAATCAGCCTGTGTCTGCTGAGTCCAATGAGAGACTGAAGAGGAGGAGGAGGAGTGTGGTGCTGAATGGGGTCTAAAGCAATTATCCGCCCTCATCAGTGTTAATATGCAAGTGGCAGTGTTTCCGTAGCCTTTCACACGTCGAGCATCTCTGATTAGTGCGGCCGCTGCAGCAGAAGAATGGAAATGTTCTCGGCCACGCCCCCCTCCCCTCCCCTCCCCCGCAGCATCACTCTCATTTAGATGATATTTCACTGTCTGTTATCGACGCCACATTTCAGATCTCTGCACTCGGCCTGTGACATCACTCACGCTCTGTTTGAATCCCAGACCGGTGGGTCAGGGGTCTCAGTGGCTGCCGCTCACATGCAGCAGAGTCCACCGGCTGTTTAACAGGCTGCAAAGTTACACATGGTCACTACATTTCATTAGACAAGACAAGGTCGGCCGCCCGGGCAGAGGCTCTCTGTTTTACTGGCGCTGGAGGAGCGCAGCGCTGCTAAACGCCACTTGACCTTGTTGTTGCCTCCTGACAGACGGCGGCTCCCCCCACGCTGCTCCTCCTCCGGGGGGAGGAGCTGACATGCTGCTTAGCCACGATAGGGGACGTGCCTCCACTGTGTTTGCATAATGTCACAGATTTGACGCCTGATTAGGATATTATTTATTCCTCCACTCGGGCTGTTTGGTCTCCAGCTACACAGACTCAACCCCCCCCCCCCCCCTCGTCATCTAAGCATCCACACGTCAACAGTCTGTGCTCGGGCGGCTAATACAGGCCATCATGAGAGGTCAGGTGTTAGGTCATTGCTTCATCATGTTCACAGTGGAGCTGAGGTGCAGGCGACTTTGTAAAGTGCAGATTAGCATCAGCTGATTCTTAAAGGAGAGGAACCGTCAAGTCCTAAAAACACGTTTCAGAGCTTTATAACCTGACCCGGTGTTTTGAAAGATTTCTTTAAAGTTTGATGGGAGCTTAGACTGGACACTAAAGTATTTTCTTTATGCGTTAAAAGCATCCCCACTTTAAAATGACTTTTAAAGGTCACAACTTCTCAGATTAAAGTCGGAGCTGTGCAAGAAAATAAGACTTTCTGAGGTTTTAGAGGCAAATTTATGAGAAAGAATATCTGAAACTATCTTTTACACTTTATGCATAATTCCTTTAAACATATGGCTCTTTGAAATTTATTTTCTGAAATAGGATGTGAACATGCAAAGTTTTGTCTCCACATGAAGCTTTAATGGTGATCATCAGACTCCCTCACATGAAACGTGTCACGTGAACATCATGTAAAGCCCTATAAGGTCCCAGGATCCAGTTCTTCTCGACTCCATCCAACTGTAGAAAGCTCCAGAAGAAACAAGTACCAGGACACGAAGTGGAGATGGTTCTGTGATGGTCAGTTTCAGACACAGATGAAAACCTTTTGAAACATCTATTTTTCAAACCGCTTAAATAAACACTTGTTCCATGTTATTCCAGTTCGATTCCTCCAGCCTCCTCCACACTGCTGTGCTTCTCCTTCTCTCTCTGCCACAAGCACACAACGTCATTCACAGACCAGCTCCTCCACTCACTGCAAAGCAAAGCAATTGAACACTCATTACTCCAGGGTCACATGAGGGGTCTAATAACCTTATTACTCATATTGGACATGCATAAAATAGAAGCCTGACCTTCTTTTAACCTGTCTCCAGCAGTAGATGGAGGGTGCCCATTAACTGGATATAAAGGAGTTTTGATTTTCTGTTCGTACTCTCGTTTGCTTTGGCCTCGCTGTAAACGTTATGAGATCCCCAGTTAATAATGAAAGTAGTGTTGCTTCTTTTTTTTTCTGCGCGCGCACCGATTCATTTATGTTCCCTGAGTACGAGCTGCGATATGGAGCTTATGATGATAAAAGGCGGCAGATCCTTTCAGCCTGAAGTGTCTCAACCTCCACTTTCCACAGCCTCCGTGTAAAAAAAACCATGAATCCCACTTAAAGAAATATGTGAATCCCAGTCTGAAGAAACCACTGCTGGCAAGAATTCCAAACGTGATATTCATTTATGCTGTTATTGGATATCGTGATGTGTTTACGCGAGATTGAGACGGTGAAGAAACTGTTGAATATGTGGAAATAGGATTATATCCAGCTTCTTACACACAAATACACAAAATGGTTGATTTTGTGCTATTTAACTTCGAAAACTATTTCCTCTCCCTCCACTCTTTAAGGCAGAGGTTATGTTTTTATCCACGAGAGAGCCATTACTTAGCATCTCCATCTCTGCTGCCCCCCCCCCACAGCTCTCTGCCATTCTCCTTTGTCATTCTAATCTCCTCCTCTGGCGTTACTACTTTGTTTTGACCTCTGGTCTGTGTGTGTCTGTGTCTCATGGCCGTCTGGCTACAGGCTGGAGACGAGGGAGGACAGTCCGGGATGAAATACCTCTTCACTTCCTCTCAGTTTAAATGTGTGTCCAACGTGGGTCAGCATGCAGCCGAATTATCATAAGAAATTAATTTGATTATAATCAAAACATACCTACAGAATCAAGCGTGTTTTAATTACTCACCAATTTACTGATGATGCTTTTAAACGTGTGTTAACTGCTTGGTAATTATCACATGTGGGCTTTTGGTCAAATGGGGATAATTATATAATAATGGTTGTTTCTACTGCAATTAAGCAGAGAAATGCAGAAAGCATTGTTCCTGCTTTGAATAAAAATGATTCCACAAATCAAAACCCAGCGAAACATATACATACGTCCATAATCTCCACAGAAATGATTGTGAATCGTTATTGAAACATGACGTGTTCTTCTTCATATTAGTGTCACATACATAAACAACTCAAAACAACAATCAGGCGTCGTACGTTTCTTTAGCCACAAACTTAATGATATTCAAGCAACAATGATCTAAAACAGAGGAAGTCAATATTTACAGATATAAGAGTAATAGTTTCTCTCAAGTTGCATAAGTTGGAAAGCTCTTAAAGAACCAGACCTGTCTTTGTTCAGGGAAGATCAATTTATTTTGGACTAAACCATATTTATCCTAATCACGGTCATAGTGCTAGAAACATTACATTCTTCAAGAGACTGTCGGTGTCGAGGATTCTTAGCTATATCCAGTTCAACACCAGTGCTCCCAGAATAAAACTGATCTATACACCCGGGTGTGAACAGAGGAGACACAGTGTCTGAGCCTGAGGAGACGACGTCGCCTTCACTTAGTCAAACACAGCTTTTTAATTTACAAGAGATTCTCCGAGGAATCTTGTGTAAAAACATCTCAGCAAACAGCGAACAGAAATAAAGTTCTATCCACCGTGAAGCTTTGTGGTTTCAAACCCTAACGTGGGCAGTGGTACGTGATGTAACAAGTTGTCACCCGGTTCCCCCCCGACAGCCGGCGTCTCACCGTGGCCAACAACCGGCCTCTGAGATAATTGCCATCAATATTTCACACAGACAGCGACAGTAGGGCACGACCCGATGCAGCTGAGGAAAAAATCAAAAAATGTCTGGGCTCTGACAGATCATCACTCAACTGCTCCAATCCATCACAGCGAGAGGTGAGACCCAGAAGGAAAGTCCCTGACGGGGATTTGACTTATCGCAGTTCATACGGCAGCTTGTTGGGTTTGAGCTATTAGAAAAGAGGAAGCTTTCTATCCGGGTCAAATGTGGTTTGTGTTACGGTGACAATCCTCGGTGCAGAATCGCTGAGGTGGTTCTCAGGAGACGCACAACCTCGTCCCGTGAGATGACACAGACGCTGACACAACTTCTTTATTATTCTATTTATACTTTTAACACAACTCGGGATGTAAAGTGATGTTGACATTTGTCATATGGCTAAATGATGTGGGGCAAGAAGAAGACTATTAAAAATTATTGTTATTTTGCAGTGGTGTAAAGTAACAGAGTAAAAGTACTTAAGTAGTTTTTTTGAGGATCTATACTTTCCTTGAGTATTTATATTCATCAGGACTTCTACTTTTACTCCACTACATTTAAAAGAAAAAAGATTTACTTTTACTTAAGTACATTTAATATGAGCTACTTTAAGACTTTTACTCAAGTCATTTTCTTACGGGTGACTTTTACTATTACCGAAGTCACTTTCAGGTAAGATATCTGTACTTTTACTCAAGTATGGTTTTCAAATACTTTATACACCACTGTTATTTTGTATGTTTTCTATTTTATCTGTGGTGAATGTGGTTTTTATTTATTATGTAGGGTGTGGCCATTCCTGGTTTCTACCACACCCCAGACACACTTTATTATGCTATATATATATATACATATTTTTGCAAACAGCCGGATGGGACTCAACCCTACATTATGTATTTATGTTTCAGGTTTCTGGAACATAAATTCGCTCCCATTCAGCCAGGTAACAACACAGGGCTGACAAACCAGTGTGTCTGAGGTCAGGGCCCAGTCTCCAGTACCGGCAGGATCCTCCACATCAAACTGGGGAAATTATTATTTTATAAATCCGGCTTTGTGCATGGCAGAATGTTCATGTTGAAAATAACGGCCTTTTCACAAACCAGAGGAGAACTATTGTCTAAAATATTAATGTGCGCTGCAGCGTCGTTACTTTTCCTTTTGTTGGAACAAAGCGTCAAAGCCCCTGAACTGGAAAAGCCCCAAAACTTTATGAACAGTGAGATTCATCAAATATAATATCACTGCTGCAGCCGTGTGCGTTTTCTCTCCCTGTGTTAAATGTCCTTTACAGAACCTACTAGACAGAAAGTTATTCTGCACTCACGTGGGGATAACGATGTTTTCTCACTTACTAATACACAGAGGGAGAGGGAGAGGGAGGGAGAGAGAAAGGGAGAGAGAGAGAGAGGGAGAGAGAGAGAGGGAGAGAGAGAGACTTCCTCTGAACCCTGGTCAAACTGTGCTCCTCGTCTTTTCATCTGGGAAACACAGAAACTCGCAGATTGATTGATTTGAGCCTCGACACTCAAGAGACTCCCGAGTGCAGTGAGTCAACCAACAGTTCTTCATGCAGATGAATATGTTGTTGTCCCGACGAGTCCATGTGATGAGTCTGACTTCCTCAATTATCAGTCACGCGCATAATGTACGTTATTGATCGTCTTCCCTCCATCTGAGTGCAGCTTTTAAAATGAATCGTGAACTCTGTGAGATCTGGTGTCGGGATCATCACCATCAGAAATGACTACAAATGTTTCATGGTGGGATTGTTCCAGCACCAACATCCTGGTATTGATATGATTCATTTACAGCTAGATATCATAATAGCTGTAAAGACAGTGTATTGCTCTGCTGGAGTGAGATATTATGCTCATTTGAATTTATAACATTTATCAAGGCACAGCTGGAAAGAATCGTGCTGAGTCGGTTCCTCACTGCTTTTTAAACATGTGGCGTTAATGACTTCATTCAATGTTTCCCTGCAAACAACAGGAATAATTGGATTTTCCTCGGCAATGACACGGTGAGCAGAGGCCCGGGGGTTACGTGTACTGCTCTCAGACTTAAGAGTGAGTAAAGGTAAAGTGTTCATTGCCATTCACCGATCTGGTTTCATTAGTGAAGTGGAACATTACCACAGGGGCCTTCGCTCAGTGCTGACCACACTTCATGGTCACATTTGAAGCTTTTTGTCAAGGAACAACGAGTTCAATCCGCTCGCAAATCACAGAGAGGTGAATTTTAATATCTAGAAAGTTGTGTTGCTCGCCGACGGCAAAGTGCGGCTGATTCCACACGCGACTGTGGGAAGGACAGTCCAACACACAGCCGAGGTAGATCAGAGCTTTCAGGAAGCAGTGGTTTGAGGAGCCGGTGAACAGGGAGAGAAACCTCTGAACCCACAGGACAGAAACAGCTTTCATGTTTCCAGCAGCAGCCGTGATTTCTGAGGAGGAACTGGTGGAAGAACAGGACCTGAGCGAAGGGGGCGTTATTACTCACAAAGATTTAAATCATGACGCATGAAATCAAATGAAACAGGAGTGTAAAGAATTTTATTTCTGCTGTTAGAACTCTTTAAAACCCAAACACTGCTCCTTTAAACTACGAGTTTCCTTGCTCCCATCAAAAGGTGCTTTGCAGATAAACCTCAAGTCAGTACAAAGTCACGCTGAGCAGCAAAACTTGAGATTTAAATTTACATCCCAAAGTTTGCAAAAGATGATTTATTAAATAATAAAATAGAATATCGCTTCTGCTTGAGTTCAAACCACAAAACCATTGAAATGTGCTTTGAATCTATTTCAAGCCCCTGAATCTCCTGAGCGGCGTTTAGCTCACTCATCATCTTTTGCAAACTGTGTTTGTTCAGTTGTCGAACAAACTTCACTGAGGACTCCGCCGGCATCAGGCTGAGGAGGTAATGACAGAATTTCAATTTTGAGGTGAGCGGCTTCCTACAACAACGGCAGCGTCTGCCAGAGCTGGAGGTTTGAGAAGCCATCGATTCGTAAACGAGGGGAATCGATCGGCCGGTCGTTCTGGTTTAAGGTGACACGAGCTGATGCCTTTGGACACACGGAAAAAAGTGCAGCTTCTCTGTTTGGGTTTGTGGACAACAGATGGAGCAGAGTGGAGGACAATGAGTCATCAAGAGTGGAGACAGGTAATCAGTTAGACAGGTTGAAATTACAGGGAAATCATTTTGCTGATGGTTGTAGTTATTGAGCCAAACTACAAAGTCTGCAGGGGACAGACGATCAAAGACACGACTCGATTGTAGATGAGTTTTTCTTAAATGAAACTAAAACACATGTTGTTGTGTACGCCTGTGAAATCCCTGAAACATTAAGTCGTCTTTGTTTCTGTAGCTGTTTGCAGACTTCACGCAACAGCAAGGATAATTTGTATTCAAGTGTGTTAAAGCCTCACATATGGTTGTGCTGTCGACCAACATGTCGTCTTTGAAGCATTTCGAGTGCATCATCTGTCACAGAGGGCTGTTGGTGCGTGGCAGCACGCGGCTGAGCCAGGATTTACCTTAACCACGAGCAGTTCTGTGACCGTGGACGGGACGAGAGCCAGTGAGGCTCGCTGACAGGTTTTAAAATGCCAAATATCTTCCTGGCAGCAGAGACACGTCTCTATCCTGAGGGACATCTTGCATGGCAGGTTTTCAGCCATCTGTGAATAGGCGATCCATTCGTTTATTTATTTATTTATCTTTTAATTAAAGCTCCCCCCGTTCGCAGCGAGCACTTTCCTCCACCGGCCAAACTAAAAGCGACTGCCCCCTGCCTTCTGTTACGACTCCGGTGCCACCGCTGCACAGTACGTGACATTATGTCTTACAAGGAAATCTGCAGTGTGTGCACATCAGCCAGTGAAATACATGAAGAGGCAGCGTTTTCTCTTTCTTTTTTTTTAAGGTGTTCAAATTGTGTGAAACGTTGAGACGTCAGGGGCTTTTAAATCTGAAACAACCATCTGCTTGTTTGCATTTAGTTAATCCGGGGAAGGTTTGCTGAGCGTGCGTGTTCCTTTCCAGCAATGATCCATTTTACATCCAGGCAGTCACAGACATTAACACTTAACAAGGTGCCCAGGACGTCCACAACCCACAATCCTCTGCTCCTGGCCGCTCACTGGTTTCCTGGGGCGGCTGCTTCGCTCCCAGGCACATTAGAGGCGTTGTTATGGACAAAGAGTTGTTATCCATCTCTGGCCTTGTTTCCCAAACACTTAAATCTAACTTCCTCCTCCTCCTTTTTTAACAAATCATGTTTGACCATTTTATGTCTTTGTTTTAAAGCTGGTGGGAGAGAGACATTAGGAAAATGAAGAGGAGAGAGAGGGAGGGAGGATTCATGGCTTGTGGCTGAACCCGCCTGCAGTAGAAGTACTCAACACTGTATATTTATACATCAGCAGGCTACTATAGTTACTTTAAGGATTCAGATCACTAAATATGGCTTGTACAACAAATTCAGATGTGTTATCATAGATGAAAGTATTCAGCAATTGGGTTTAATGCAGCTGGTCCCACTACGATATTTTAGTAATTATTAAGATAAACAATATTATTAAATTAGTCATTTTACTTTAGGTTCATTGTGTCCTTTTTCCTCTCAATTAGTTTAAATTACAGTTTTAAATCTTGGTTGGTTGCAAAAAAAGTATAACTATGAGTCCAGGATGTGTAACAGAGTATTTTCCACACTCTACTTGAACTACTTGAGGTAAAAAAACAGAGTACTTATTCTGCTTCTACTACAAACAGAAGTTTAGCTACTCAACTGAAACACATTTCTTGTTTGTTGTGATTCTCGGTCGTGACTGAAGAAGACAAATGTTGTTTTTCTGAGTCAATTAACAGGATGTCAAGTTCTTGTGTTGCAGAGGAAAATATTTACATCTTTTGTAGCAACATCATATATTTGCTATTTGAAATACACTTTTTACAGAGGTTGTTTTAAATAAGTGATACAACAGTAATACTACTGAACCTAATGAACCAGGATATCCAGAGTGCCCCCGTCATGAGTCACTTTAACTATTCAGCCGACGCTCAGTTATGATGTCTGAGGTGTGAACACACGAGCTCCTGCTCAGAATAATTCATGACGGAACCCAAATGACTTTCAGGTCGACACCATTTGTCTCCGCAACCAGGAATGTAGATCTCCACTTTAAAAGGGAAGGGTCAAAAAGTCATTACTATGGTAATGCAATGCAAAGGCCAGAGGCAAGACGCCAACAATTGATCTTGAAATTGACATGCTGTCGCCATGACTGCTCCCTACTCCATTGAGATAAACAAATGCACTGCCTGAAAAAAGAATAATCAATTCTGCATTCTCCAGCTCGAAAGTTGGTAAAATAATTATTTGCACGGGTTATCAGATTGAAAAGTAAGTACCGCGGGACCAGAACTCCTCTGACGTGAGGTTTCACATATGAAAAAAAGGGAAGAAAGAACAAAGTCCTGAGAATAAAACATGAACCATCGTGTATTTACTTTCTTTAACGTGATATCGGGGAAAAACAACGTACCACCGATTACACTGAGATGAAATCATTAAAACAAACCTGTACTGCTCATCAAGGATATGAATATGAACAGTGTTGTGTCGTTCGGCTTCAGGCTGTTTCAAGGTCAAGACGACGGAACCACGATCTCCAGAGACCGTGAATAAATACATATATATATGAATGACACTCGTCTTTTTCCCTGGCAATTAAAATCTAACTTTTCTATCAAACATACTTCAGAAATAATCTATTTTAGTACATGCATGAACGTAAAGTACTGTTCTTTGGCTTTGATTAAAAAATATTAAAGTTTCAGCAAATCTTCCAAAGCATGGTCGTCTCGGACGTCAGCCGTTAAAACAGTAAAATATTTTATAAACCGTTGAATTTAACAACAGGGTTTCACATTCCAGTTCTTTGTGGTGAGCAGAAGGTTCCGAGTGACGGATCAACCCCTGGATGTTCCTTGAGGACGAGATCAAGGCCCAAACGACATCACACCTAAATTTGTAAATTCTCGTAACGTTAACATTAGTTGAAACATGTCCAATTAAGACTCGAGCTCGGAGGTCAGCAGTGGCTGATGGTTCGCTCGGCGCAGAATTCACCCCCGCATCAGACATGATGAATTCTAACTCCCGTTGCAGCCATGTTGCATCATGGGGAGGAATCGTCGAGTCACTGGTGTCGGGCTGATTAAGAGCTGGGTTCCACTCTGCTACTTAAATCCTATTCCTATTTAAGTTTAGAGAGTCGAGTCTGAATCAGATGAGTCGTTCGGCGACAAGTGAAAGTTTCCTCCTGAACGATGAAATGTCCTCGAGAATGAAACGTCTCCCTCGATGAGCTCGAGAATTTCACCGGCTTCCTACCGGACTGGAATCTTTTGAATGTGTGGTGCAGAGCTAACGCTCATTTGCAACAAGGACGGGCCTCGGGAATGAGAACAGTCAGAAAAATGCAAATAAGTGAGAGGAATAAGTAAGTAAGAGGAATACATTTCCTCACAATGACAGGATTATGTGCTGGATACACAAGTAAGAATCTACTAAGGCGGATAAATTGGCCTTCAAGTCTGACAATACGAGTTAATGCAAAGCTGTCTACTGTGACACATTTTAATAATTCTAATATTACCTGAAAAAGTTGTTCAGGGATTAAAATGTTCGCAACAAAAATCACCTCTTAAGAAAAACACTCAGTCAAAGTGTTCACAGACTTATAACTGCTGCACATGACCATAAATCCAATAAGATGGTTCAATGGGCATCACTGTGTCTTAGATATATAATTTATTGTAAAAACTTTACCACAAAATGTATCTAGACTGTTGACACTTGGTACCTGTAGCTGCAGGATCATCAGAGGAACTTCTTATCAATCTCCAAAATACTAAAAGAGATAAATCTGCCTTTTGCTCTCATGCATCAAAATGATTGAAATGAGCTGCATGGCATGAAAAAAGTATTTCATGAATAGTGCGAAAGTCCAAGTTGGTCCTTTTGTTTGTTCACAATTATTATACAACCTCAATTGTTTCTACACATCCGTCTGTGCTTCTATAGATTTCATTTGTTGCTCTTCTGTATAAATATATGAGACCGATTTAAACTCTTCGTCCTCCTGAATGTTTCCACTGATAAAACCCACAGGATTCTCTCCCTCATCTTCACTGATTCACAAAGTCACCTCCTCTAAATGATTAAATTTCTTTTTGGCCAATTTTTCTGATTAAGAACTTTGTCTTGATGGAGCTTAATCAGAAATTACTCACTCAGGTCAGAACCTGCCACCATTAGTCATCTGAGATGTCCGGGCGTTTGCCTCATGTCTTACCACTGGCATGTCAAATGAAGCCACCTCATAACAAGGGTTTTGGTTTAGACGGAGATTCATTAAAGTTCCTTCTGCTGCTTCCAGGAAATCAGCAGTGATAGAGTCAAAGGGCTTTGCCCTAATCCAATCTGTGCAGTTATGAGTAATACAATCCGTGGATCTTTATGAGTAATAAAGTGAGAAATGTTTAGCCTGCTCCAAGACTTGAGGGGTTCATAATTGAACAGGGAAATGATTCGAAATGACAAAGACCCTCTGCCTTGGAGTCATCAACTCACAAAAAAAAGGTCCCTGCAGTAAAACCCCAGTGGGCCTGAGGTAGGAAATGACTGGATTCTGAATGTCAGAAAGGGAGATTGTCTTAATCCCATTTATTTATCAACAACAGCTCATTTTCCTGTCCTAACATTTGAATGAAATCGAACAGATCATCGTGCCTGAGACCGTCTCTTAATCATTACCGATATAATCTTGACATTCACGTGTCTGTGAGTCTGTCACAGACGTGAATGTCGGAGGCACAGACCACTAATAATGACTCCACTTTATGTCAGGATAATTAAAGTGTCGTCAAAGCGCAGAGCGATGGCTTCAGAGCCGGGAAACGTGTTCTCAGCAGTTTGAGGGCGGGTATCTGATTTATAACGTTTCGTGGTTGGAAAGACGACGCAACGCTTGTGCTGTGCTCAGGGTTCATTAGAGATTGTGCACTGGTGCTAATGGTTTTGGGTTTTAACTGTGTAAAAGTTATTACTTTAAAAGGTTAAGTGGGTTTCATTGATGGGTCGGGAGGGTCACTGCTTAATTAAGGTACAGTGTAAAGAGCTTTGAAGTGGATGCTGTTTTCTTTGGTTTTCGTAATTATTATTTTTAATCTGTGGCTCTACAATAACACAAATAAGGAACTGCATAAACATTGCAGTGGATTTGCGTATTTGTTATCTAAACACCTAATCCTACACCTATAAATAGAGGACTGGGAAAATGTGAGTTATGATCATAGAAGCGCTTCACATTGCAAAGTGAAAGCTCCGGTAGCAGCAGCCGATGTTTCAAAAAAACATCTTAGGTTCATCTGTCTTGAAATAAAGACTTTTCCCTCAAAGTTAAAATCCATCATTGTTAAATGTTGACAAATACAGGTTCCCCACTCTGCCCTGGAAACAAGCTTTGCTGTCATACATCAGTAGTTTGAAACATCCCTTTGAACAATGAATACCTGGTGTTAGTTGAATTCTTTCCACACACAAATAAGTGCACACGCTGCCGAGCACCTCAGGTATTGCTTTGTTTCCACCACCGACTTCCTGGAGCAATGTGAAACCTTAACATGTCTCTTTAAATCCCAACGGGTGCATACTGTGAAGGGTTTTAAACAGATCTGTTTGGTTCTTATGTTAAAATAAGGAAGTTTAATATCATTGCTATTATGTGTCTGCTTTCAGTGTATATAATCTAATGTTTATTTCAGTACAACACAAAGAGGGAAAGGATGCGTGAAAGATTCAGGACCATGGACAGAGACACAGAGGGACCTGAACGATTCAGGACCATGGACAGAGACACAGAGGAACCTGAACGATTCAGGACCATGGACAGAGACACAGAGGAACCTGAACGATTCAGGACCATGGACAGAGACACATAGGAACCTGAACGATTCAGGACCATGGACAGAGACACAGAGGAACCTGAACGATTCAGGACCATGGACAGAGACACAGAGGAACCTGAACGATTCAGGACCATGGACAGAGACACATAGGAACCTGAACGATTCAGGACCATGGACAGAGACACAGAGGAACCTGAACGATTCAGGACCATGGACAGAGACACACAGGAACCTGAATGATTCAGGACCATGGACAGAGACACAGCGGAACCTGAACGATTCAGGACCATGGACAGAGACACAGAGGAACCTGAAATATTCAGGACCATGGACAGAGACCAGGAGCCATGAAAGATTCAGGACCAAGGACAGAGACACACGGGAGCAGATTTATGTTCTTTGTATTAAATTATACAACATACTCATTCATGCTGTGTTTAAATTAAATTGTGTGTTCATGTTTGGAAAAAACAGATCGGACAAAAAATCCCCTCGAAGAAGAATTCCGGCCTCTTCACTTATTTATACGTGCTCCGGCATGTGGAGACAGAAAGAGGAGCAGCACATTGACCGAAGTGTCTCTGCTATCGGATTTTTAATTTATCTGAATTCACAGCTGTTAATAGAGATGAGCCCAATCGTGTCTGGATCTTAAAACCCCAGAAAAAAACTATCACAGTTTGTGTTTTGTGCGGAGAAACGTTCGACTCGTGTGATAAAAGAAACTTGCTGAACTGTAAACTGTGTATTTATACGATTGCTATTAATTCATAATGAAAATGTAAAAGCCTGTTATTATGATCCCTTGAGTGTAGCATGGTAGAAGTTGTGTGTTATTTTAAGGTGCTTCTCAGCAGCAGGGACAAGGAGACTGTTCGGGATCGAGAGAATCCGAATACTGAGACGTGCCCGGAGACAAAGCAGCACCATGAGAACTTCTCACCAGCTGACACTGGGGCGGCCGCTCACCTTCTACTACAGTGGTGACCCGCAGCGTAAAGCCAACACAACGCTGGAGTGGCCCGGGTCAAGTCTGTGATTGTCCCCTGAGTTGCCTGGACAAAGCCCAGACTTACACCTCACAGAATATCTGTGAAGGAACCTGAAGATGACAGTTCACAGAAGCCTCCCATGTAATCTGATGCAGCTCCAGAGGATGAACCAAAGAAATCCAGTTGTGCAAGAGACTTACCCAGAGGAGTCACAGCTGTAATCCCCCCCCCCCCGAAGAGTCTTCTGCAAAATGCTGGATTAACACTTTTGTAAATAAGAGGTTTCACCTTTTGATTTTTGATGAATTGACCAAATAATGAAGTCGGACGTGCAAAGATTTATTATCCATTTAATTTGATCTATATATCAATGAAGAGTGCAAAGTGTAAATGAAGGAATATCCTGTCAGGTCAAGAGGATCCAACCATCTAATGATTCCATAATATTCTGTATGTGTCTTGCATATCTCAATCTTATCACCTGGACTCGGGACATGTTCAGTATCAAACTGGAGCTTCTCAACACTTCATGAGTTCAGGGTTTTGCTGAACTTTGAATAAAGAACAAACTCTTTTTGCAGCAGCAGGATTTTATTTCTAGTGACTCGACTACTGCAGCTAACTTTACAGTTTCAGGGAGAAAATCTGAAACCAGCATCATCACAGCTCGTTCTCAACAGGGAAGATTAGAACAGAGAACTGCACATGTAGCAGATAAATCCTAGATTAGAAAATGAATGGAAGAATAATCACACTAAAGAAGTGGTTCAGTTCCTGACATGTCACCGTTTTTTTGATTTGTGGTCTCTTATGAACAGGCCTGATTATAGCATGTTGGTGTTCTGACACCAGATCATAACATTAATTAACGGCGGGTCCTAAACATTCTTTATCGCGCAGTAAAAACACTTCCATGTTTATAGACATAATGAACATGGTGCCCCCGATGAGCCGACCTCCCGCAGACGTGCTCACGCTTCACGGTGGGATCAGAGAAACACAAACGATGAGACGCCGCCAGCAGACGTGAGCTCCGTGTAGTGCGGCTGAAACAGACCCGGGACAGATGGACCACGAGCTCCTGTACATTGAAGCAACATCTACGCCTTCTTTTCCACATCCACATGCTCGTCATCACATATGTTCACCAGCACACAACCTGTTCAGATGTGCCCTCAACGTGGAAGCCAATGATGTGTGGGCTCCGCTTTCACCAAAGCACGAGAGACCGGGTCTTAAATGAGAGGATGATCGTTGTGTGATCCCACATGTGATTACACATCTGCACAAAATGCAAAAGAGCCACAATGTGAACGCAGGTTTGTTTGAATACAGTTTTCATCAATTACATCCAAGGATTTATGTATTTTATCACGTATTTTCCATTGTGTCGAGGAGTCGAGGCCAATATGATTAATACTAAAGAAAACAATGTTGTATTTCTTTAACTTTTAATCAAGAAAATATCCTTTAAACAAAGGATTTCTTGTTGTTTCTTTGTGTCTTTGCCGAACACTCGAGCAAATGATGAAAACACATTCTGGTGCAGCTTTGATTTCACCTGCACTGTTTCAATCTGCTTCACGAGAAACAAACTTTCCCAGAACCAACATCGCTCGGAGGCAGAACGAGCTGGAGAATCAAACAACTCAACACAATGATATTTATTAATCTGGGGAAGGTTTGCTGAGTTTGCATTCCTTTCTTTTCCAGCAGTGCAATCACAAATCCACTGCCCTTTTAAGCTCTGTAGCAAAAAAAACATCTACACTACAGCCTGCAGGGCTTGAAGCTACTGAGCAGCTCTCACAGCATGCATGCCTTGCACAAGAGCACATGCCTCACTCCCTCCAGTGCAAGGATTTAAGCCAGGGACCTCTCAAAGCAGAAAACTGGGATCCTCTGGCACTGGAAGGAGTGAGACCACAACACGACTGGTGGTGTCTACAACACACAACACACACACACACAACACAAACACAGTGGCTCGATCTCTCCCACGGCTCCAGCCCAGGAAGCCGAAGCTGAGCTGCAGCAGTCGGCGTCCTGGCAGCGGCACAGGAGCTGCCGTCATTAAGACAAACAGCCGAGCCGACACTGAGACGACAGCCTCACTCCTCCAGAAGCAGCGGCACGAGACACGCGGCACGTTTTCCTCCTCGTTTACACTCAATTACTTCTCTAAACACGTTAGTGCAGAATTGATTTTGGTGCAGTAACATGCTATTTGCACGGTTCGTAAGGTTTTTATGACGCATCGTATAGAGCTACTTAAAACATGGGATTATAAATAGCTTCACTTGGGATGCAAATGGAATGAGAGTCCGCTATCAGGTTGTTTAACGTCTTACAGGGAAAGTGTTGCATGTGTGATGAGGCTGCTACACAACGCGCCTTTGTTCGACACAATCTTCTTCTCATTGGTGGTTTTACTTCCTCAGGCCAAAGCAAAGTCTTTCTACTCTCATGTTGGCTTGCTGATAAAAACACTGGATCCATAAATGCACAGTTACCTGGTAGTTTTCTGCATCATTAGCAGGATATACTTCAACACTTACAGTTTTTTTCCTATTTGCATTTCAGCCAAGTCAGATCCGTGCAGCCAGTCCCTCTGCTGTCAGAGATAGGATTCCGTTTGTCTCCAGGAATTCACAGCTGCATTCTACTCATGTGAACTTCATCTGACGGATTTAAAAGATGCTACCTTCGTTTTTAAAAAGGGTTTAAAATCTGCTCCGACTGAGATTTGAAGGTCCCCGAGAACAAAAATGACCGTGATGTATCTGCGGGCTGTGATAGGGTTGTTGATCATTACCGGTGAGTCAGCCGCGGCCGAGCCGGGCACGGAGATTTCTCACTTTCGAAACTCTCTCCCCGAACAGTTGGAACAGCGTCGGCCACTCTCGTGTTTTCAGCCGCCCGGTGATGGATGATGCTGCGACAGCACCTCAAAGAAATGTTGCCACCGAGCCAAACACAGCAAAGAAACTTCATTGGAGTATTTAGCATGTGATGTATTTTCCTCTCTCGTTATCCACTCTAATTAACGTGACTCAATATTAATGTCAGGTGCTGTTGGAGCTCCGTTCCCCCGTCAGGACGCACGCTGGGCGACTCCTTCCATGAATCACGGTTTCCCTTATTAACAGTTCACTTTAATCCAGGACAAATTCCCTCATTACGGCTTAATTAGTACGTAATTCCAAGTGGCAACAACAAGCTAGTTGATATTAATCAGAAACAAAAGGGCCAAAGAAGCCATCAAGGGAAATGTCACAGGGCGCCGTGACCTTTCAGACAGGCTAACCTTTGAAGGCTCCCAGGCAAGATGGAGAGCTGTTTGGTCGAGGCGGCGTGGTGCCGGGCGGTAACGAGGGCCACGCTGGCGTTTGTGACACAAATTAACTTCAGGTTAATGATTGGGGAGCGTCGTCTGAGAGCTCCTGAGCCCAAGAGGGCTGCAGACACCGGGCACAAACACACTCACCAGCTCCCACAGATCCACAGGCTTTACTGCCTGCATGCACACGCCAGAGAGCCCGAGTCTCAGCGAGGCGACGGGTAAATGCACAGTATCAATCTTGTGCTGCTGTCAGCCCTCGAGGCTCTGCGGGATTATTATTTGGTCAGCAGCTCGCCTGTTGTACGAGGCAGGTGCTGGAGACTCAGATCAGCCAGTGGAGGAGATCTTCTGAAGCCATTGAACCTCAGAGCGCCTCCCCGCTCCGGCTGATCTGCTCAGTGCAATCTGTAATTTAATTAGTGTGTGTTGCTCCCACACACACCCACCGACGCAAAGCCAGACGGAAATTTAGCATCAGCCCCGGCTGCAAACTCCCGAGACTAATATTGAAACTTCCCCACAGGTGTCTGCATAACAATCCACAGGAGGCTTCAGCTTCCGATGGTAAACACTCTCTCAGTGAAACGTTAACTCATCAGCTCACAGTGTCAGTGTCTGCAGCTCTGCCCCCATGATGAAGCATCGCGCCCCAGGTTGAAGTCATAAAAAGAGAAGCTGCTGGGCCAGAAAACCACATTTTCTGAGCAGGTAATCATGACCATTAATCATGCTGGCACTCTCCTCTCTCCCATTGGCCAAACAGAATAGGTCATGGCTAAAGACTGCACCTCCACACACCGCCGGTGAATATGCAACCGCCTCCACCTGCTCAAGGCCGTTTGGGCTGATTTGTAGCAGCAGTGCTGTGAAATTACTTGAGTTAAAATGTTGAAAATAAAACCACAACAAGGAGGAGTTAAGGTTTTTCTGCAGTAACATTATTATACTGTCAAATAGCAGTTTAAGATAAAAGATCTTTTAATTTTTAATTTCAAGATTGCTTTAGATTTAGATTTAGATTTATAACTGTGTAAAACATATATTTCAAAATCTCTACATGTGTTAGAAACTCAAAACAAGTCAAATTAAACCAAATGATTAAACCTCGAGGAGGAAGAAAAAAAAAAGAAGTGGTGTTCTTCTCAAGTGGGAAAAACAGACACCTTCATTTTTCACATGGTGGCGATTCCTGCTCACGTCGATATCTGTGAACGAGGCGACTTCACGCGACTCAGACGTCTCATCGATCCACAACAACTCTCCTCACAAATTAAATTGCCTTGGAAACAAAGTGACACTCTGCACTTGTGTTCACGAGCGTAATTTTTCAGGACAAGAGAAAGTGACTCGTGTTTTTTTTTGGGGGGGGGGCATTTCACCTTCAGCGAGGCTGGCCTTTCAATTTCCATGTTCACAAATGCACTTATCCCATGTCACCTTCAGGGAAGCGGCTCGGTCTGAGGCCGGATTAAACCGCAGCCGCTGCTCTTTGTTGCTCGCTGCCCTCTTTCACATATTTGAGGCCATAACAAAATAAAAAATAATAATACCCGAGGTCTGCATTCGCCCCTGTGGTCCGTTCAGTGTTTAAAAGCCTCGACCGACGGCTGACGGGACCAGATGCCGTCCAAAGCCCAAACTGCTGCATCGCTACCGCCGGCAATACTGCTGACACACCGCGCCGATACCGGATAATGACTTTCCTCATGTGGAGAAAAGAAATCATGGAGCTAGTTATTAGAGTCTGAGGCTAATTCAGGATTGGAGGCAATTTTAAACTGAGACTTTATCTCAGCACTGCAGCATTTGAGATGTCAGCGGTGAACGTGAACATCACCTCACGCTGTCGAGGCCGATGGTGACAGCTCTCAGGTCTGTTCACCCGGCTTAAGCACCACATGCTCACCCTCCTCTTCGTTTTAGAGCATATAAAAATAAACACACTATATGCATTTAATATTTAGTGGTGTTACCCAGACTGAGCACATTTTCCAGTGAGGGGCCTGTTTAGAGAATCTTTAATTTGCATGTGATGTTAGTGAGATGATCAAAAAAACTTCATCTCAGTCTTCGTCGTGAAGAATCTTTTACAATAATCATTAAATCCACTTTCAAGAGTTTATATGCATATGAGCGGTGGGACGGTCTTTTGTTTCATAAGCGAAGCCGCGGTGGAAATAAATGAACGCTTCCTCCTCGCATTAACTTTCATAACAAACCTTTTAAAGTATGTGCTGCGGAGAATATGTTTAATCAAGTCCCCGGTGAGCTGGACTATTTAAAGTATCTCATTAAGCTCTTCAACTAAAACTTGTGTTTAGAACTGTCACCTTCAGTGGAATCCCCCCCCCCCCCCTCCCCATCACCCCCTAGTGGACGGCTTTCATACTGTAAAGCACGAGTCTGTGTTTGTGGATGAGCCCAATCTGTCAACGTTTGAGAGGTTGTTTGTTTTTTATTGTGAAATGTTAATGAAACAAACAGAGATCAAAATATTTGTTTCCTATTCTGGTCGACACACTTGAGACGACAGCGTTTGCTTGTGCCCCCCCCCGGCACACGTCTTTGCAAATACACTCATATCACTCAGTCTTTTGGCTTTGAATTCCCCCCCCCCCCCCCCGACAGCTCTCAATGGAGATCTGCTCTAAAGATTCTCTCAGCAAGTGAACGTCTGGAAACAGGATCCGCTCCTCTGGCCACATCAGGGCATCCCAGGCTGTAGTAGCTTGAAGCTGTGAGTTTCAGGGATCAGACGTTTTCTTTGTGGAGAATCATCGTGATGGTGCCAATCGTCTCCAGAAGAAATGAGCAGAGTGAGACAGAAGAAAGTGAAAAGATAGAAAAACAGACGATTCGGTATCTGAGTGAAATCTTATCACCGTCAGACCATACGAGGAGATTAGTATGGACCGGCTCAAGTGGGAGGGAGATAGCAGACGTTTGTATTTACCCATTGGACTCATTGATCAAAGTAAACACACTGGGAGAGACGCCCCATGTGGAATGAATCAATGGGGATCAATGGAAGTCAGACCAAAGCGGCGGCCGCCTGTAAATATCAGAGGTCAGTTTGCCCGGGCCAGAAAATGTATCACAGCAGAATAATAAGCATCTGATTAAAAGTCACACTGGCAAATATTAAAATGTGAAGCTTTGGATTTAGAAAAAAAAAACCTGCAGCAACCTGGTGTTTCATTGATGTGCAGGTGGTTGTCACCTCTATAATCGAGGCAGCGTGTGTGAATCACCGGGGCTCAGCTGCTGGAGGTGTCGACAAAGCCAAGGCAGCGTCTGTAGTTTGCCTGGAACCGCTGTTGCTTTGGTATCCACCCCCTCGCTCTCACACAGCTTTAGTCTTTTCACTTCCAGCAGACAAATGATGAAGAAACGCCATCAAAGTCTTCTTTTAAAGGGCACTTCCCCCCCCCCCCCCCCCCCCCCCACACACACACACAGACACACACACTCAGAGGCTCCGGTGCCACGATGCTCCCTGGGGAGATCTTCTTCTTCTTTTTGATCTGCTCTTTTAAAGCGACTGAAACCTCAGAGGTGAAAAACAATGCAGGGATTTGTAACTTCTTCTATTTACTCTTTCTGCATTATTCATGCTCTTAATGCCTTGTTATTAAAACTGGATTAAAGAGGTCGGGGCAGGGAGCTGTACAATGTAATCTAGTCTGGAACATGAATTTTAACGCTGTCAGATTTGTTTCTGTATGTATTCATTCTAAAAAACATACTTTTCAAATGTTCTAAGGAAGAGAAAGAACTATCTTTATATCTGTGTCTCCAGGGTTTGGTGTGCAAATGAATTCTTTCAGTTTTAATACCCCTCTGGTTTTATAACTGAGGTGCAATGAATCCTGGGACAGTTTGTCAGGTGAGGATCCACCGGCTGCAGCTTCTGTCTATCTGGGATGAAAGGATGCATCTTGGAAATGGGACGGCCTTGTCCTGCCGTTCTTTAAATTGAGACACAGATTATGTATTTCCTTCCAAACAGAAAGTGAAACCACCATGCATCACTGATCTGTTCACCCTCAGCTCTTCAGGTGAATCCGGGCCCCGGCTGCTGAGAGTGAGGAGGTGCTTCTGAGGATCCTTTTATTGATGGTTCACTGTGTTATTATAAAAGAGACTAGAGGGAGAGAGAAAGATCCAGAGAAGTCATTTTGTTTAAAGAGAAATGGGGCGAGTCAAGAAGACGTCACCCTGGGTTTAGAAGAGAGTTTTCAGTTCCTCTGAATCCAGCTCGACATGTTGGAAGGAAGCGTTTCAAACTGAAGGAACTCCATCGTGCACAGACTGAAGAACGAGAGCCGAGGCTGTATATTGTATATTATGGAACATAGACACACACGTGACCTTCGCTACCGACCAATGGCTGTCAATGGAAGTTGTGTTTTTATGCAACACAATGTGAAAACACACGATTATCAAGTATTTGCTATTTTCTTTCAAACTGTAAATACCTCAGTCTGGTCTCATTGTGACTTTCTACACTTGTGACGTGAGTAACAACAAAGAATCAAAGAACATTTGACCAACATGCACCTCTGCCACCGTCGTGCTTATTGTGTTCCGGAGTCGGGTCTCAGCTGTGTGATCACACGGATCTGCTGGAGGCTGTTTTAATCAACAGCCGCATACGAGATGCAACAAAGAAATCCTGTTAACTCCGAAAAGCCAGATGCAGACCAGCCGGTGCTAATGGGCCCATTCACACCAGAGCTGCATTCTGCTGGTTGTTAATGAATTACTTCTCCCTCAGCCGGCGTTTCATGGATTCATTCACATAATGACATTCCCTGCTCCTCTTGTTGCACAGATACAACTGAGAAAGAGGCCGATTTGTCCACATGTTACATAAATGCATGTACTGTATGTTCTGTATGTTGTATGATAATTATTCATATTCATGACACTTTTTTTAGCCAAAACATGTCTCCTAACACAAATATGGTTATCCGATGATTGCATTACAATGAGAAGGATGTTGTTAACACACACACACACAATCTGTCCACTTGCATAACTGCAAAAGAAAAAGATTCATATTCGTATTCAGGAAAAACAAGTTTTTATATTGAATCTAAATCACAACCGTCACCTGACATTAACCAACACACTTGTTGCTTTAACCAAACTACAAACAGGATTCTGAATATGAAGCCTGGTCTCTGGTGGGTCAGTCCTGATCTATGTTAGCTCCGCCCCATTCCTCTAATGGCCATTAATAAATGTAGCTCTTCATTCATCCAAAAAGGTTTCTAGGATCAATATGACTCTGAAGTGTTCTGCCACATCCTATGGTGCTCTGCTCATTATGTGTCCTTTATATGACTGTAGAATAAGTTCCCACTGATTTCTGAGAGCTGGACGAAACCCTGAACAAACTTCATACATCGGAACACGGGACCATTCATTTATAAAGATCATCAACACTATTTTTCACAGCTTTCTGGTTTTGTCGAAGTTATAACATAAAGATGAATAGTAAATATGTGCAAGAACAGTTTGCTGGTAATCAAAAGGGTGAATGAGAAGTTACTGAAATGTATTTTTATTGCAGCATCATTGTCACAAGCTAATTTTAACTTTGTGACATAACTTGAAGGTTTGCAAGAGCAAAAAAATATTCATGCAACTTGAATTTGTGTTACTACATCCAGGTTGTTGGGCTGAAGCTAATTCTTTTTTCTGTGGCACAAATTGAATTCTCCGACTTCGTCTCTGGCTTCGACCCCAATGCAGAAAAAACAACAGGAAATGGAAGCAAAGAGGATATCCGCCCACACAGTTTGATTGACAGCAGATTCTTGGAAGTGAAAAGCATCAACACCTCCTTCAATACAGATTAGCAGCTTAGCTGTGACACGTTATCACCACATGTGTTGCCAACTTGGTGAAAAACAGTCAAATGAAAATCATGCCTCGACCGAACGGTGTGATAAAACCAAAACAACGCAGTTCACCAAAAAATTAAAATGTGTTTCAAAATAATTGTGTTATGAGCGTTATATCTCATGTGCTTTCTCCGGTGAAGCTCCCTGTTGGAGTCACATCCCTCCTGCCTCCTCCTGCAGCCTCTCAACACCCCTCACTCTGAAACCTGCCTCTTTGAAATCCAGCTGTGTTGACAATCTAGTGTCAGACTCCGGCTGCAGCTCCATCATCAGCCCGTCTCACTCAGATGATACACACTCTGTTACCCCCCCCCTCCTCTTCCTCTTCCTCTGTCTTTTCTGTTCACTCCTGCAGCCGCCGCTCTGCAGCCGCTGCATTATGAAACAGAAAGTCAACTTGGAGGTATGCCACGGTGTATCACATCAATTTGCTTCCCCCAGCCTGGGGTCGCATATCAATCTCTGGCCACATAGTGATGTGTGTGTGTATATGACTGAGACGGAGAAAGAGGAGTGTGCACAAAAATCTAAATGAACGCTCGGTCGTTTTAAGCCTGAAACATTCATTCTCCAGAGAATCAAAATCATCATGCAATCATATATGTAAGGTTTGTGGCTGTAAACATTGAGGTTTTTCACACATCCAAATGAGAAGGGTTTATTTTGTTACTGAGTTTCTGTTTCATCCCGATTCCTTCGAGCTCCACCAAGAGTCCAGTGACTGAACTTCACTGTTCTCTCTTTATGACTCAATAAACACGGGGCAGCCTGCAGAATGGGTGTGAGGTGGAGAGAAGTGGGATTAGCGACTTGGATGGGGACATTAAACTTTACTGCAAGTCAAACACCTCATGTGTCAAAACCATCAGGCTGCGTTAGGAAGATACAGATTTCAATCTCACATAAATAAATTACGCAGAAAGTTAGGACGAGAATCAGCCACGACTTTCCAAAGATGCATGCGACTGCCACACACACACACACACACACACAAACAACAAACTCTGAATGTCACAAAAAGCCAGAACAGACCTTAGTTCCACTCTGTCCTCACCTGTGCAGCTGGATAGTCACGTTCCAGACGGTTGGTTCCCAGACGCCTGAAACCTCAGGTTGCTGATGCTGAAGCTGGGATGCAGCCGATAGTGAGAACAGCAGCAGCCAAAGCAGTGGGAGGAGGAAGGAGACCAGAGGAAAAAAAGCGAGGAGCAAGGCACAGATTCTGAATAATGGATGTGGAGAGTGGGGGGGTGAGAGAGAGAGAGAGAGAAAGAGAGAGAGAGAGAGAGGAATTCCTCGGCCGCTCTTACTCCTCGGATGGCAGAGCGTGAATCATCTTCTGCATGGATCAAATGGCACAGTCCACTGACGGGCTGGGCCAGCGCTGCGAGCGGAGCAGAGGGTATCTGCGAGACTCGGAGAGGAAGTAATGGTGGTGGTGGTGGTGTGGAGGGGAAGGGAGGGGGGGGGGGGGTGGTTCTGCTATATGAGAAGCAGCACAGCGGCACAGCACAGGAGTATTATAGATAGTGTAAGAAGCCATTCTCCAGCTCAGAGAAATTCAGTTTGGCCGACTGCTGTCTCCTCCTCCTATATCAGGCACACACACACACACACACAGACACAAACAGACACACACACACACATGTGCAGAGTCAATCTAGATTTGTCTAATCAGTTTACACTCTGTCTGTGGCTAACCGGCTCCCATCTAACCAGGTAATCAATACCAGAGACTCCTTATGGTAACTGGCTTTCAATATCCCAGCATACGATTTACTCTCGCCTCCTCCAGACTCTGTAAACCGGTTTGTTCCAGTGTTTTACTGTAACTCTGGTTAAATTCCTAGATGAGGGATATTAAAAGATATGTTAAGGAATCTAGAAAATCTCATTATGTTCCTGGTTCACTTCAGTTTGACCGCCCAGTGGACACTTAGTTGGTCTGTCAGTGTTTTCCAAATGTTCCAAAACTTTAAAAAAGTAAAGTGTGGCTCAGAAGCAGCCGGCTATCTCTGATTCCTGGTCAGATTGTATCTGTTGTTTTCATCCGTCCATTATCTACACTGCTTATCCTCTAGGGGTCAGGGGAGGGCTCGAGCCAATCCCGGCTGCCTTTGGCAAGAGACGGGGGGGGGGGGGGGCATCCTGGACAGGTCGTCAGCGCATCACAAGATCGACACTAAGAGATAAACAGCCTTCACACCCACGGTCCATTCAGAGTCTCCAATTAACCTGACCCCAGATCTGTACGTCTCTGGACTGTGGGAGGAAGCCGGAGAAAATCCACAACGAGGGAGAGAAGCCAAACTGGGATTCAAACCAGTAACCTTTTGACTGTGAGCTCCTCTGTGTCCAGAAGAATATCCTATCTTGACAAATGAATGATTTGAATCATGGACCTGATTCTATCCATTTAAAAAGGGAACATTTGCAGAGAACAAGTCGACCTTACTGGTAACTAATCAGAATCCGAGAGTTGTTTCCCTGAGAGGCTCAAATGTCTGGCTTGAATTCCACTTATAGAAGATGATGTTTATTGGAACATTACAAAGAACTTCTGCCAAATTATTTCCAGAGGCCCAAGATGCACCGGCATCATTAACTCAACCGCTCGGCTGCTTTGATGAATCAAATCAAAGCACAGAATCCACTGTCTGCTTGGTTTCACTTTTGTTTCTTGTATCTTTTTAAACAAAATCATTTTACTTCCACTTGTTGCTGTGATATCATTCACATGTGTGATTTGAAATCTGCACAGGAAACACTGGGAGACTCGTTCACACGCTACAGACACACGGACGTCCTGGAACCAGAACCAAAAACAATGAGCTGAACGAGGCTGAGATGATCCGTGGAGCATGAGAGAAGAGATCACGTCTCTGGAGATGTTATCGTGGATCTTTTCATTTTGAGCGTCTCTCACTGACGACTGCAGCTTTAAATTGGCAAACTCACTTTTCTCACTGACCAACTTCAAACACCGGCTGCATTAGTAAACAACACACACAGGAATCCGGCTGTGCCAGTTTCCTGCGAGTGATCTGGTCGTCAGTTAGTTTGGCAGAAACCACACCGGTTCCCCCGACGTCCCTGAGTAAATCTCCATTAAAACCTCCTCAAACATCATCTCCTCGGTTCCTCTTCACACGAGGCCTTGACTGCAGATGTGTTTGAGCCAAACTGAAGGCTCTGTGATCTGCAACCTGATTCCTCTCCCCTCTCGTGTTTCAGCGTTACTTATATCACGATGCATTACCGTAGCTCTTACTGCCGTGCTCAGCGTGAAAGCTTCAGTGGAATAGAATGAACTGGTGCTGGTGATCGTTTCCTGCATTGATCGAACGTCTCAACACTCTGTGAGCCTTCCAGCTCTCTGCCGTCCATCTCAGGACAATATTCAGCTCTGAGTGAGGGCGCAGTGTTTAATCATGTAGGAGACAAGTGACGGCTGCACCTGAAAAGAGTGAAATGAGGATTTGTGACATGGTGGATGAGTTGGGATTCTGTTTTATATGCTTCTGTGTGAGCAAAAGTTTTTGTAACTTTGAGTTTGTGTGTGAGAATAAATAAAATAATGGAGGTGATATCAGTGTTTTGTCACCTTCCACTTTTGCTAACCAGTTAAATATCCCAGGCTGACCCCAGAACAGCCCCTTCCACTGATCTTTATAGTCAGCGGCGGAGAGATAGTCTCCATGGATCGGCCAACAGGAACAGAGTCAAAGCCGGCGCTGCAAAAACTGACTAGTAAACAGATATACTAACGACAGACCTTGTACTGTCTGTAATTATCTGTCTGTAGAAACAGCAAACAAAACAAAAATATCAATCACTATAATTTTTTTTTTCTTCTAGTTATACAATGAGGCGATCGCCACAATGTTTGATTGTAATAAATATTTAAAATTTCATTTGTGGGATTAGCATTTAGCCCCCCCCCATCCCTATCTGAGTGTAAAGGAAACCTACAGGGTAACTGATTTAGATTTAGTTTGTCTCTTCTGGGCTCCTGTAGAACATGGCAGCACAACATGGAGGAAGTAACACATGTAATAAAGATAAAAAGGGCTGGTTTGAATATAAATGTACCAGAGACACACAAAAGATCATTTATACATTTTCCTCACGTTGAAAAAAGAGAGGGAGGTGACACACGAGGAAACAACAACAAATGGAACCAGTCGTCCCAGATCCGCGCTCGACTCCATCGATGGAAACTGGTCCATCTTCGTCTGGATCCGTACGATCGGCTGTGATGCCTCTTCAGGTGAACATCATTATATCCAAGGCGCCGGGGGGGGGGAAGCGTCTCCCTCGGAGCGAGGCCCTCGGCGCCGTGATTGAGCTTTACACCTGCGTTTCATTCCTGTTCGGCTTCTGCCTTGTTGAACCTTTCCTCAGCTTCTGCCGCAGCTCCTTCCCCCTATCAATGTCAATCTGTCAGAGGAGGGAGGAAGGAGGGGGGGGGGGGGGGGGGGGGGGGGGGGGCGGCTGCTGCTCGGCCCAGCCATGCGTCTGTAATCACTCTGGCGGCTGCAGTGCCGATTGGCGCTCCGGTGTCGGGCCCCGCTGCAGGTGAGTGATCAGCCGTTCTCTGGGATACACAAGTCTGCCGTTGATCAATTGCCCCATTAATCCAGCAGCAGGATGGATAATGCACGGCAGGCAGGGATACACACTCCAGCTCCGCGACACATGTGGCACGTGTTCTGGCCTTTGCAGCGCTTGTAAAACAAACCCCCCCGAGGTTGTTTAGGGAAATAATGTTGTACACGGATGATGCCCTCGCTCATTTGCATAACGCAGCACCTATTTTAGAGCTGAATATCACCACGCGTCACCAGAAGCAGAGCTCTCT
This sequence comes from Pleuronectes platessa, assembly GCF_947347685.1. Lineage (NCBI taxonomy): Eukaryota > Metazoa > Chordata > Actinopteri > Pleuronectiformes > Pleuronectidae > Pleuronectes > Pleuronectes platessa. The sequence goes on from NC_070645.1 coordinate 19,021,389, forward strand.
CTCTCTCTGATGATGCTCTGGATTAGAAGGCAGGGATCAAGGATGATGAAACAGTCGTTCAACGCATCCAACGTGATGCCAAATTAATTTGCTCGGTTTTTGGAAATGTTTGTGAGATCAGAGCTCGTAATTACCGACAGCCACTTCAGCCGTTTCTGTCTGTGTCAACAATTAAGGCGAGAGACGTATGTGATGCAACTGGATGCTGCGGAGGATTCGTCCTTTTGTCCACGATGAGCGGAGGGTCACCCGGTTTTCAGCTGTTTGTTGTATTCAGGCTTGTTGTGATTAGGGTTTTCCACCATTTTGTATTGAAAGCCTGTTTTAGTTTTAGGATTCTGCTGGACACCACAACAATCAGCTGAACCACTAATCTAGGAATTTGTAGGTAACTAAAACATTATTGATAGAAATATTTCTCCTTACTTGTGTAGTTTAAATGAAATGTTTTCGAATCAAACCCTAATTTTCAATATTGATCCAAATAAATGCAATTGTGAGATATATTATTCTAATGACCTGCTGTTATTTCGTCTCCTCATCATAAATAAAGAAACTGGATCTGTGCCGATGATCAACACAGACTGGGAACATTTGCTCTGCACCGAGTCCGGCTGCCGACAAGTGGATATTTGTTATGTATCAGTGAACTGAGTGAACTGTTATGAGTTTGTTGGCAGAGGAATATTTATACATAGAGATCTGATTCTTACTCAGTGAAGTTAATATGTAAATTATTATTAGTTTTACAGTCGTTCCCCTTGTCCTCCAGTATAACAACTAATGTTTGCCCATGGTATTGGATCTCAAATTGTGTATTTATTGCATTGTGTACCCACAGCATTTAATCTACAATGACTACTTATCATCCAGCAACATTTTATAAACAATGCAATTCATCCTAATTCCCTTGATAACTCTCAGTTTCTTCGCACTCCTACTTCAAACGCATAATTAATAAGTTAGTTAATTAGTCGGTTCATAGATAATATTGTCGAGAGTCTTTTATGTGAATCTTTAAAATAAATAAATACACACATTTTGAACAGATGAATGGAAAACTAATTTCCACTCTGGGAAATAAATATTGTTTTAACTCCACAGCCTCTCACCTGATATTTGCTTTATAATTCCCAATTAAAGTTTCATGTGAGTTAGTGCAGTTAAACCACAGAAGAACGATTAACTAGCATCACAACCGCTAAGTTAAGAAGATAAAGCTGTCATTGATCTCTCTCTCTCTGAACACTATCAGGGTCACTGTCTGCACACACTGACTCAAACCTGACGCACTATTCGACCGCTCTCTGAGGTCAAGTCGCTCTGTAAAGTCTCTCTCTCTCCTCAGTTGGCCTCTCGTGCTTCTCTCCTCAGAGGCAGAGCTCTACGTTTACCCCACACTGCATTAATACGACAAAATACATCTCTACATCCACACACAGCACCCGCAACGCCGAATGTCCCCGACGCAAATAAATGAATCCAAACGAGGCGGAGGAACGATGAGTGAGGACAGAGCGGGCCTCTCCATCATCCTGTCTCCCAATCACCCAGCGTGATTGAGGCCAATCAGTGGCATCGGGACCTACCTCTCTCTCTACCTCTTCTACTCCCCATTTGTGACCCATTGTAAAAAACCATTAGCCCTCGACTCCAGATGCAATCCTCCCCCACAGAAGCTGCAGCCGCACCTAATTGAGGTTTTCTACATCCCCCTCTCCTTACCTATGGCTCAATCATGGCGTGATTGTATCATCCATAAACATTATGTCCCTGTGTGTGAGTTATTGTATGTGTGTGCATGTGAACGCCTGCAGCGAACAGGCCCTGTTGCCCTGAGGAAACACTCTCCTCACCCTGGGAGATAACGGCAGGATGTGAAAGGACAACCCGGCCGTGCAGAACCCAACTTTAAAACATCCTGGTTAATTGAATTTCATGACATTTTCATATTAATGCATTTTCCTTCTGTGTTTACCTCCTGTTATTACAAAATTCATATTAAACACCAAGCGTTTAACCTGAGGCAATTCTGGAAAGCCTCGAGGTTCCATGTCCCTAAAAACCACGCGAGCTTGAGAAAGGTCAGGAAATCATCACCGTCACGGCCGAGGAAGATGTTCTTATAATTCTACTTGTCCCAGAAGTTGACCAGATGAGTGAATTGGCTCGTCTGCAGAGGAGGATGTGTGGGTGTAGCCTCTGCAGGGAATCTTTCCACTTTGTGAGGCTTGACCTCCGTGCAAACATGTCAAGAGTGAGACATCACGGACACAACTTGAAATAACAGTGTGCGGCCGCGGCAGTGGCTCTGTGAGGCTGTAACACTCACAGTAAAGAAATTGAAATTTGAGGGATAGCTTGTGGACAGTTTGTGGGGAGATGCATGTTAAAGCCGTTGTGGCCAGTATGGCGGCAGCTATCATGTTTACCAATGTCATCACATGAGTTATGACGATTCATTCTGCTGGGTTTTATGACAAGTCCTCCTAAATCATCCATATTTCACTCTGGACCGAGCAGTGTCCTCGTCCCTGTAACGCCTTAATGCATCCATGTACAGTTAAATATGATATTTTTATTTTAGGGTGTCCCACAGGTTGATTTATTCCCTTGTTTCGACTTTTTTCTAATGTTTAAATTTGGGATAGAGATGATAGAGAATGAAAAGTTATAGATTTTACCTACAGTCACGAGAGAAGCTGAGCTGATGTTCTTCTTCACCGCTCCAAAGCAGCGGTTGCTCTCTTCGGCCACTGGCAAGTGCTGTTTCTGAAGAAGAAGAAGAAGAAGAAGAAGAAGAAGAAGAAGAAGAAGAAGAAGAAGAAGGGATTAACAGTTGTGTAGCGTTTGCCTGAGCTAATCGAAATGACAGCAAATTGGCAAATATTTGATTTGACACAAGGACAAACTGCAGCAGTTTACTTATGGAAACCGGATTTTAGAGATGCAATGAAACATAACCAGCAATCTTCAAATTCAGTGTTGTGTATTTTACGGGAAGTGTTTTCTGAGCCAGGCCACAGAACGATGATAGCCATCATCATACAGGGTGAACTCTTACTCTATTAAATGCACTGGGGACAGATTTGTTCTCGGTATCGTAATCCGGGAGGAAAGAAGTGGTATCTCAACATCTCTACTTATTGTATTTGTCGCGACGCCACTAAGAATAGATCCAGGATTTATGGTGTTTGCACAGATCGGAGTGGGGGGGGGGGGGGTGACGTGACCCACCGGCACCTCCAGTTTGCACAACCTGAGGCATTTTGGATCGGGTGACACACTTCTGCCCGGGAGATGTAGTGAGCGGCGTCTGAACCATTAGTCACCGCGGAGAAGGGTCAGGGCTGTGTCTCAGCTGTCGGCCTCCGATCGGCCCACAGAGCCTCGTCTGGCTCTAATGACACGAGGAGTGAGTCTGTGGACGCTTCCTGCTTCGCCCGGGAACCGTCGTGTTTCTTCAGGAACGGGCGTCTTGTGGCTCAAGAGTCGCACCTGCTCCCTGCACCCCCCCCACGGTGAGAAGACTCCCAGGTTTTTACTGTCCATTAGTCAAAATGTCAGGAAGATACGTGGGGGGGTATTTGATGGACTTGTTGATCTGTATCGAAGAAGAAAGAAGAAGAAGCTCTGGTATGAGTAGAACTATTGTCATGATTCATATTAAGAATATTCCAGCTTTTACTCGTCAAAAACCGCCACTGATGACAAACACAACAACACAACTGCGTCCCTGTGTGCGACAGCTCACGCAACCTGATGTAAATTGATGTGATTATACCACCGACCCTGCGGTTAATAGCTGACTGACTCTGTTACCTGAGCTACAGCTGCCACACCGCGGCTCCTCCACCCTCCCACGCTATCAGGGATTCATCACAGGTACCAGAAGAGCATCATCAGCAGTGATTTATCAATTACCATAAAATACCAGGAGTGTAATGAATGATTTATCGTCGTGCTCACATCAAAACAGACCCGACAAATAGCTTCATGGAAAAAGGGATGAAATGTAAAACACTGGAATTAAAGAGGAGCGTCTAATTCAAAAAGATAATGATATAAATTGAGGGCACAACTAAATTGGCATATTATTATAATTATTTGATAATATTTGTTCATTGTGTGAACTAACACATTCTCAGTTGTGTGATAAAGGTTGTGTCGTGTGCGTCGTTTATTTCAGATCCACGTTCTTTCTGAGGTTTTTCTTCCAGGAGATTCTACTTCCTGTTCCTTTATGTCTCTGCCTCTAATAAAAAACATCCAGACTTAACATGAACAAACAAAATGGAACCTGATGGCGCCGGAAGTTCACCTCCATGTTTACACACCAAGTGCATGGTCTCTAACTGGCATCATCACAATTCAAATCAAAAGGGGACATCCTCAAAGAAGGAGAATAAAAGATTAATAATCTTCATTAGTCGACACGTCCTTCGTCTCCAATGTTTTTAAAAACAGTTTTGATAAACCTTGTGTGTGCAGCAGACATTAGTGTTAATACAAGTTTTTCATTTTGATTCAGAAACAGCATGGTTATCGTCTCCAGTTCATTTCCTTTCTCTTTAAACTGATTTGTTGGTTTATTGTGGAGGTGAGATGTGACCTCAAGATGATTATCACAGAAACTAAAAGGTAAAAACTAACATTGATTTCATATCTCATCAGCTCCATGTGCAGTAGATCTTTTAGATAATGAAGCATCTTATGGTTTTAACTTCAACTCAAAACAGTCATGTCATGTTAGTGCGTCCTCTGCTCATGTGCAACACCCACTACTCCAAATACTCATTTCATCTCTGGACTCTGTGGAGGAAACATTTAAATGTGAACCTCCCTGACAGGACACCTGTCTTAAATCACCCAGCGACGCCCCCTGGCCGCTCCACACGTTCCCATTGGCTTCCTCTCGTTGCATTTTACTGGTGGGCGTCGCCACTTAAAGTGGAAGCACCTGGGTCCAGAAGCTCCTCAGGCTCCATAAGAGCTGAATCAACCTGACGTCTGTTTAGATTCAAACCAGCAACTTCAAGCCTCGTGAGCATCAACCATGAAAAACCCGAACACACGTACAGATTCCCAAAAGTCCCAAACTATTTGATATTCTTTAAAAACTATAGGCGCAGGGGTTTAACCTTTTCACAGAAACTAATTGGATACGACAGCTGTTTGAAATCTCACCATCTTCTCATATAACGTTGAATTCCGACCTCCTCTTGCTCCCAGGCCGTGTTCAAACACAGTCACACTCTTCAAGCTCCACCAGCTCCACCAGCAAAACCTTTCATAAAAGCATTTGCACCATTTTCACATCTTCAAATCACACATCTCCACGTTTGGGCTCTGTTCCTTTTCCCCCTCTTTGAGTTGATGCTTGATATGGTAATGTGTGAGTTGAGGGCTTTTCGTGACCCCATTAAAGAGCGACTGTGACTGAACCATGACTAATTCTGTCTCATGCAAAATTCACATCGGCTTCTATATCATTCAAAACACTTTTAAAAATATTTTTCCTTCATGTATCAAGTGCATCATTTAGGTGAAGGTAGTACTTTGCTTTCCGGCTGTTGAAGATTATTGCATCACGGAAAACTGTGATTCACAAAATTCATTTTTTTTGTAACTGCGAAGGTAAAAAGACTGGAGACTGGTTCGGTTACGACTGAGGGGAAAGGTCAAATAACGCTGACCCCATAAGGACAGTTATTGCAAAAAGATGAATTATATATATATATATATTCACAACCAATCTGAAAATATATTTAATCTATAACAAAATACACATGGAAGCTGTTCTCAGGCATGAACTCCTGAGGATGTCCGCACAATAATGGATGTCAACCGGGCACAGCAGCTCAAAGAGAGCACATCTGTCAGAGGAGGAACATCTGGCTGCAGAAACTCACATGTAACAACACACACACACACACACTGAGAGACACACTGCTCACGTCATAAACATGAATAACTTTATTGTCCCAGTGTTTGTGTCTCATACTTTTCGCTGTAGGTTTGTTATCTGTGGTTTAACTCCTCCTGCAGCTCATTGGCTCGTCTCCACGTTTATTCCAAACACTCCTTTTCTTATTTCTCTTTTTTTAAACTCTCTCCTCCATTAAAATCAGTCCTGATGTTTCATGAAGCTCCGTCTCATCTCAGCTCCACTGACGGAAAACAAACGCCACCTAAGGTGTCGTCCTGTAGCAGCTTCACTTCCTTGTAAAACTAAGGGTGCGCTTGATTTGTTGATCCCCTGAGCCTGCTTTTTTTCCACCACTTAAACCACAAACTTTATTGACACAAGGACAAGGTCGAAAACTGTTCCACCCAAAGTAGTTTGTCTCACTCATCACTTGTCTTCTGTTTATTTTAATGTGTACATTGTAAACAGACATTTTCATCATGATATTTATGAGCCCAAAGTTAAATTATTAACTGGACATAGTAACTGTTGTTGTTGGATTTATTTGAAGCACTGAGAGTTGGTGTGGTTGTAATGAAAATAGCTTTTTAATATACTTTTAAACTAAGTTTATTTATCTTCCTCCTTTTTGTTGTGTCCAATAGTAATGATTCCAAACTGCAATAACAAAAGTAAGATGTTGAATTTACACATTTTTCTAAATAAATAATGAGAAATAGTCATTGTTCAGTTTGTATAAGTGTAAACGCAACTAAGCACCACATCTGTTGCACTGATGTGATGTTTATGAATCATATCTGTGTATTATCCAATAAGAAGCAAAGTAAACGACACTCGTCAAAATAAAGCGATGCCTTTTAGTTCATTTCCAATCCGGCCAGGTAGCTGATTGCAGATAATTGCATCACCTCGCTCCTCTGGTGTAAATCAGCCTCTGATTAAACGTCTGCATTGTGGAGCAGCAGGTCACTGGATCCATAAGGACCCACAATTAGCATCAGTCAGCCCTGAATCATTAACTCACCTGTCGAACGGCTCCAACTAATCAACTGGGCCATTTCTTTTTCCTCTTCTCGGGGAGGAAGGAACCATTTTGTGTCGATGATACAAGTTGTTGTTCCCAAACTTCCGTCTGCTCAGATAAAAATGTGGATTTATGGACGAGTGCTGCAATAACAAAAAATGGGCCGTTCTGGGTTATAAAAGTGTTTTTTTCTCAAGAGCCACCGAAAAAAAACAAAATAAAGAATAAATACTCCACACTGTGAATACTTGACATTTGAAAGTTCATTTGTTTCCAGTAAAAACAACTTATTATTCTGAATAATCATCTCAATTAGTGTGTGTGCTGAATACTTATTGGCTTTTTGACCATTTTTCATTTCCCCCCGTGTCGGCAGGTTTGCCCGGGACAGAAGCACATTAACACTTACAAAGAAATGTAATTATAAACTGGAGGAATCTTTACCTTTTGTTCCCATCAGAGTCCCCCCCCCCCCCCCCCTCCTCCTCCAGGGCAACGAGGCGATGACATCATCAAAGGTCACGCTGCAGCACCAATGACAGGGAACTGCATACATGACACGCAACGCTGGACAGAATCCATTTCCCTCGCCTGCGAAGGTGATTGAACCTTTCCCCCGTAGCGTGTGTTTGTCTTGTCATGTCTGCACATATAATGGTTTTATTCATACTGGTTCCGTTCACTGCCCACTGCATAATGTACATCTCCAGAGACAGTGGAAATTACAAATTGTGCAAATTCAGAAACGCGAACCCCCCCCCAAAAAAATCATTATTTGTGGCAGCTATATATCTTCTTTATGTTAATGCAGTTTCTCATAGAAGCTCCTCAGCCTGTGTGAGGGATATTTAAGGTGAAGTCATTTCAAACAGAATTAGATTATTTCAGTTTATAATCAAACATACCCACTGTCGGGCAACTCTTTAATTTGGAAGATACATTTCTCCGTGGCGAAGCAGATCCATCCTTTTTATGAGACTCTACACTCGACCCGACTGATCAGTAATTGTTTTTCCAAACCGAAGCAGGTGATTTACTGGCCTTTCTTTCCCTCCTTTTGCTTTTCTCTTTTTATCACTCGTTACACACAAAGGAAATTCACAGTTACACACATTTCAAAACATAACTACAGCTGCTTAGCCACCGAGGTTTTGAGTATTTCAACACACAAGCACATCCAGGCTCCGTCAGCAGGGAGGCCCACATTGGATGAAGAGGACTTTAATTAAAAGTGGCGTTAAAGAGAAAATGCTGGACTGAGCCTGTTGCTCCACTGAGGCTGCATGGGGGGGGGGGGGGGTGATTGACAGCTGTCTCCCAGTCAAATATCGTTTTTTAGATATCTGCTCAACAAATGTGTCATCCACTCTTTCGTCACATGATGCATAATTCAAATTTACAGTACAATTGCTTTTATTTGGTTATGTGAGAAGATAAAGACGGCTCTCAGATTTACTCACAGCTCACATCCATCCGAGGATTCAGACTCTGCTGAGCTCCTCCTCGTTCATCTTCAAAACTTTAGAGAGAAACAAAATGTTCAAATCCAGTGGAACAATCAAAATTCTTCTTCTAAAAGTGCATTGATTTGTTTTTTGATTTTCTAGACGGATCAGTTCATGCATGAGTGGGTGTGCAGCTCCTCTCCTCACAAACTGTTGTTGAGGAAATGAAATGAATCATTATTTAAAAAAACCACAATAATAAAGGAGTAAGATTATATTTAGCATTCTTGTTTATACTTTTAATTAAGTTCTTATGATTTGTTTATCAAGGGGAATAAAAGTTGTGATTCGGTTGTAGCCTGCAGCCTGAGACGTTTGGGTTTTATATTTTACACACGCTCTCTGCTGAGAAATAACACTAAACATTTGGAGGAATAAAACAATGAATGATCTGCAACAAAGAGAAATGTGACACTGAAATCAAACAGAGCAACAATAAAGTTCAGTCTTGGATTTACTGTTTCTGGGAAGTCGATGCTTCTTCATCTTGGCATCTTGACCTTTCATGCAAAAGAATCCTGTGTCACGAGAGACAAATCTGTCCAAACTGCACTGATCCAAACGATCCTGTGATTCTATATCAAAGCTGCTGGAACAGTTTACACCCAAACTCCACCTGGATGAACTCAAAGCACCTAAATGACTTTGGTCAGAGGAGAAACTATTGATTGTGTTTGTGCAGGAACAAAAGTCCCCGAAAGAAAACACATTTAAATTCACCAGATCTGGATTCGTCTCTGATCTGCACCAGATCCAATCGATGTAGTCCCCAAACTCCACAAGGAGACGCTGGTTGAACTGGGATTCAAACCAGCATCCTTACTACTGTGAGGCAACAATGCAAACTATCACCTGATGCCCCCATGAAACAGGAAACCAGGAAACATGTATCTCAATAACCTTTTGCACATTTACCCTCTGATTTGTAAGTTTTAATGCCACTTTCAGTTTTTCATCTTTTATTCGTTTGATCCTTTTTAGTGTTATGATCTTTTTTAAAGGGTTTTTAGGGAAGCTGCAATATTCAACTCAACTTTAATCCGCATTATTATTCTGCATTTTACACATCGTATGTCCTTGTGTACTTAAAGAAATCAAGGAAAAAGTTTACTTGTTGACCTGCAAGTGTTTTTGTATAATCTTGGTTTCAACCTCCAAACAAACTGAGGAGGTGAAGACGAAACCTCCTGATGAACTTGACTTTGTTTTCAGAAATGCATCCAGGGTTTAATGCTTTTAACTTTTATGTGCACTCAGCTTATTATCAGTTTCCGTCTGCAGGGCTCAAACACTGACCTGCAACATCTCCGACTGGGAAGAATTCAACTTTAAAAGTTAGTTAGGACAAAAGTGGTTGTTTTTTATAAAACTTATCACTTCCAAGGATTTACATATTCAGATGAAATTGACTTTAAACCCTCCGACGCTTGACCCTCAAAATTAATCCCTGCTTTTCCGCTGGATATCACATTCATAGGCTGCGAGCGGGCGGAGCGGTGAACACTCGCTTCCTCTGTATAACGCCTTTGTGTTTACATTGTGATTTCTGCTGCTTCTCATCTTTATTCCACAGAGCGGCTTTATGACAGACCTGTTCCAGACGAGCATTAAAGTGTCAAAAGACGAATGAGCTTTCATTCCCGAGCGAAGCTGACAAACCTAGAGCCACAGAGCAGAATCTGTATCCACCCTTTCAAAGCTTCTGCCTTTCTTCTCCTCGCAGCGGGATATTTGTTCAAAGAGGAATATTAGACGGGACTCTGTGAGCCACTTGCTTGTGACCGAGCACCGAGGAAGAGGATGGAGCTGAATCGGCGTGTGATTGTTCACAGTTGCCCACTGAGCCCACCTGACAAAGATAATTCTGTATCGTGAATTAGATTTATTCCAAATCCTCTGAGATCAAAGCTCAATTATTTTTTATTTCATTGAACAGGCTCTTGTTTAACATTGGAGATGTATTTTTAATATTCATATTATTTTATTCAGGAGAAATTCAAATGGGTTTTATGAGGCTACCACTCCCGTCCAAACATGTATCATCAGAGGCCAATTCTAAAATACAACACAAATCTAATCAGCCATATTAAAATTCCAGTGGCCTGGATGATTCCCAGCCAATAGATGTAATGAATAAAATAAAAGTTGGGTTGTTAAATTGTTTCTGAAACACTGTTTGTTTTACTTGTTGAAATTCTTCTGACAGCATCAATAAAAATAAATTAAAAAATAGGAACAGGCTTTACTTTTATTTTCCTGAGATCAGAAGATTATAAATCATAACTTTAAACCAATAGGAGAATTTAAAAGTTATTCCACAACCAAAACCTCAAAAGTATAAATTCCAGCCATCATATCAAAGTCTGACTATTTCTAGTGTTTGCATCTTCATCTTGGCAACTTGACCTCAAGGCAAAACAATCTGAATCCTTCAGAAGCCTCCATCTTCTCCTCTTCTTCACTTCTTTTTATTGTTTTCTTTTTCAAGCTGCTTCCAGGTATCACAGGCTCTGGGTCCTCCATGAAGAAGACTCTGGAGAAACAGAACAAACAGAATCTTGACCTGAATAAACCTACAGACGTTGGGAAACCTCCGTAACAAGATAGAAGTTTATCTTTACGCATTATCATCCTTCAACCAACTGCTTCCCTCTGATTTGAGGAGCTGAATGCAGAGCCTGGTGCCGAAGACAAGTCCAATTGGGTCAGATCCAAACCCGGAGCACTTGAAACAGACTCGTCGAGGCGTTTTGAAAAGGAAAACAAAAGATTGGGGACGCTTTAAAAAGACTAAATAAAAATAATGGATAATAAAACAAAGGAGACAAACGGCATACATGCATCACAAGCCACTCAGAAACGGGGCCAGAGACTTTGTGAGGAGAGAGTTGAGAGTAAGAATCAGAAAAGCTCCGGCTCAATAGGATCCGTGTTGTTCTTTGATTCGCTCCCAAAACAGAAATATCATCGGGTTGAGTTGACCTCTTCTTCTCCGGGGCTGAACGCAGGCTCCCCGGCATCAAACCGGCCGAGGCCTAATGCGTCCCAACGTTTAATAAACTCTACAAACCCTGTGAATGACCTGTCACATCAACACGAGAGCTGCACTTAGCCGCGCAGCTCCAGCAACTCCATGTTTCAATAGAGATGAAAAGGTTTTTTTTTATCCTGCAGCATCATCACTTAAGCATTTCTCCCGGCACACACACACATATAAAAGAGAAATAGACATCCAGGTGATAAATCATCCTGCGCTTCCTTTTTGGCGCCGGTTTCAATTTTCTCTTTATTGTACAATCAAGAGAGGATAATTAATTCTGCAGTGCTGAAAGATGGCCACCCTGCACTGTAGATATAAATCACTCGTCTGCTTCTCGGGGTGAGATCAGCATATTTTGAAATGTATTTCATATCCCAATTAATCAAATTGAGTTTCACGTCTTCGTCAAAGCCTAACTTGGCACATTTTACACGTGAAATAAGAGTAAACCAGTAAAACATGTAGTGGTCCAGCGCTTTCAGAGGTTTATTTCAATGTTTCTTTTACTAGTCACTGTTTTCTAATGAGGTTCTTGGGTCTAAAAGCTTCTCGTCTCCTCTAAATTACACTTTTTACCCAAATGTCTTCACTGGTTATAAATACTTTATCTGCTCCCTCTCACTTTAGACCTTCTCCTTCTCCTGCTGATCACAGGAGAGGAACTGGAGCAGTCCGCTGATATCAAATTACACGACTTCTGGGGATCGAGGTTAAAAGCTTTGAAACCAGTTCCCTCCGGGTGCGTTTGTTCAGCTGCCAACATGAGAAGTTCCCTCACAAGGAGAAGTCATCTCAGGAGAAGCTTCGTCACAGCACGCGATACGTTGAGATTATTCACAGAGAAGAACCAGAACATAAATGTATTATTATTAGATCTGTGGGGTTTGCATTTGTGATTTGGCTCATATTGAAGAAAAGAATAATACATATTATAAATGCTCACTGTCCAAAGAATTAAAAAAAAATGTTTCTTATGTTTCCATGTTTCATATGGGCTGAATCCCCCTGAGATGTAAATACAAACATTTGAATGATGACAATACAAATCAAATTCACAGAGTTAGCTATGAATTAAAAAGTATATATATATAATGAATCAAAGGTCTCATCTTGTGGACCGAGTATTACCAGGTGTTGCAGTATTATGTTTGCCTGCGGCCGGTCTGCTGGTTGCCGGTGATTCGCTGTTTCTGCCTCAGGGGACGTTTAACAGTTTTTCACCAACAACTTTATTTATTTGGCAGAAACCAACTCAAGCCGCCCTGGGGACCAACTTTAATGTTCTTTAACCATCACCATGCTGGACATTGGTCAACTTTTTGCATCTTGCTTTGTTTTTCTTACTAAATGTTTATTTTGAACATTTCTCTGCATTGATATTGAGTCATTTTACAAAACCCCTCGTGAAATTTAGATTATTTGAACGTTCAGCAAAGATGCAAGACTAAAGCTGTGTTAAAGTATAAATGTGACTATTGGTGATAAAGGTGGCTCAACAATTATTTATTGTATAAATTATGACAAACAAAACACGTGTCCTTTTGCCAGGACACGTGTTTTGTTTGTTTGTTTGTTTGTTTGTTTGTGACCCTCTTCCTTACGACACTGTCCCATTACTTCTTCCTTAAGAGGGGCCCTTCTCATCTCCTCCATGCTCAGTAATTACAATCTTTACTTCTGAATTAGCAGTTAACCAGATGTCTGAAGTGTCCCAGCACCACTGGCTTCACGCAGATCCAGGGTCTGGAGTCGTACTCACACTTCCTCTCTGAATCGTCGAGATGTTTCCGAAGCTCCAACTCAGAATCTCCACTTTCTGGATTCAGTGTTTTTAACCTCTACTCACATTTGCTCCATCATGAATCTGCCTGTGTGGAGGGAGACATGCTCTGAATGCACGGCTCGCCATGTCAATCAATCATTCCTGCGGGGGGGGGGGGCACTGAGCTGGACTGTTCCACTGCCAGCTCCTCCACTGGGTCTGTGTTGCGTACACAGGCCAGAAGATTATAAACTGTTCAACACTGAACATGCTTTTCCAGTAAAATGACCTCAAAATGACTTAATTTATTCTGATGTGCGTGATGAAATTATTTTTTAACACGTTTGAGGCGATAAACAACATCCCACGCAGAAAAGCTATTTACCGACTGATTATCTAATCACCGGGTAATTAGTGCAAGGACGCCCGGCTTGTTAATGTCTGCACAACAATAAATACATACATCAGAAAGTCCGAGGTTTAAACTTCCTCCAGAGAAACAAGATCCATGGAACAGTTTATTCTTTAAACAAACTACAATATTAATGTTACTGTGTTTTTTTTCTTGCTAAACTATTTGTGTTAAACTCCTGATTTATTTACCTCAGATTTATTTGTCATTCATTTCTTTCCTGGCTCTTCTTCACCTCTTCCTCTGCAAACATCAGCTGTATCTCATCCCTGATTCATTGTGCAATTAGCTGCATTTTTATTTTGGCCTGAAACAGAATTTACAAGACCACTTTGTTCCTATAACTGGTTCCATATAAAAGTTAAGAGCCCATTATGGAGGCTGTGTTTGTGTTTATGTTGCACTTTCAGTCTTTTCTCTGCACGGCCCCTCGAAACAAGTGGGCGTCATTAAGCCATTCAGGCGAAAATAACTTTCTTCTGCAGTGTCATAAGAGGAAATGTGTCTTTAAAGTCCAAAACATGAAAGCAAGAACTTTAGTTTGGCTTTTGAAATCCAAAAAGTTCTTGTCTCCATCCACAACTCAAAGTATCTTTACAAAACAAGCCACGTTCTCCACATTCATACAACGATACTCTGTCGTGTTTTTTTCCGACACGCCGTCACAGATAGATTTTGGATTCAATAACTTGCCCAATGACACCAGACTGGAGGAGCCGGGGATCGAACCATCGACCTTCTGGTTCATCCTCTACCTCCTCTCATCCAGAAAAGACATGTTTGAGGAGTTTCTCCTATGGATTAAACTACAGCTCAGTATAATATTGGCAGTGTGGGTGGGAATCAAAGGAATGTGTTTCCAAGTTGGATGAGGATAACAGACGAGTCAGTGAATGTGACCCACTAACTGAGAATGTGTGTCTTTCATTCTCCTTCCTTTGTTTCTCTGTAGCCTCTCTCCTATTCCTCCTTTTTATGTCATAAGGTATAAAAATGGCGTCTAGGTTTCTTGGAAGAGCTCGTGAAAGAAAGCTTCGCTTCAGGGGTTGAACAGAGGTGCAGGGGAAAAATAAGATCCTTGTGTAAAAAGTGAAATGCACATTTTTAATGCCTCCGTCGAACGACATAAAAACAAATTTGGTTACAGCCTCCACGTTTCTCTCTGAGTTTCTCCAAGTTGGATCAGTGTAATGCACAGAGGCTTTAAACACGAGCCACCATCTGTGAAGCTCTGACTTCCAAGCGTCAGCGCTCGGAACAATCGGCCTGTGCAGTCGAGATACCGGCTCCAAGCCAATGTGTGTGAGACGTGAGGGCTGGGGTTGTGTTTTTGTGGAGAACACACAAAGTGTTGGCAGCGCGAACACTTTGCAGAATTCCCTCAGTGTCACGGTGCATCGGTTCCTCCTGAAACAAGCGGGTAAAGTGGGAGCTCGCTGGTTCCTGGTGAGTGACAGAGACGACAGCGGGTCATCCTGTTCAGAGCAAACATGTTTGCTCCAGGTGGATGACAGGATGACAATGAAAGAGCCCAGGTAGAGTCCCCCCCCCCCCCCCCCTCCCCATCGAGACGACACACGAACAATTTTCACCGAGACAAAACGTCCATTTGAAAAGACGAGCTGACAGGAGGGAAGGCTCGATTGATCGAAACTCAAACACCAACAAAATACCAGGAAAACACTCAAAAGCCGGTTATTCCTTGTTTTGTGAATTTGTTTGTTGTTGTTTGGAAAGATGTACACTTTCTATTTTTAAAAAGTGCAGCTTCATGTCTCTGTTGATGCTGATTCTGATGATGCCCAGGGGGGAAATTAATTTTTCAAAAGGTGTTTTCGTTGCTCTTTTCTTCCTCAGAAAAAATGAGACCATGAATTCATTGATTGCTCCTCAAAGGGATTTAGCGTCTTGTTCAAGGACGGTCGGACGCTTTGTCGTCTCGGGCGTTTGAATCCGGGCCACGTGGTCGATGGAGGGTCGCACTCATTCAAGTCTTTGCTCTTTTTTTGGTGTTTTTTTCGTATCCTTTGCAAAGTGGATTTCAATGAGCCTCAGTTCAATTCAATGAATAACACAACCGAGAAATAGCTTGAGAAAAGAATCTGAAAGTGTGTCGTGATAGAGAGTTCTGTTTTTCAAAAGTGAGACCCCCTTGAACTAAGAATGAATCTATTACAGAAACTTCAGGGACAAATGAACAACCTGCAGTGAAAATACTTAAACTGTATTCACCTGATAAAATACAGAGACAGATTATCTAAAGTTTTAGTTCTCTGCACCTTCAACTAAACTTTAAACTTTAACTTCTGCCAAATCTCTCTCGGCCAAAAATTACAAAAACAAGCAACGAAAGATTAAAACTTAGAAGACCATCATAATCAGTGAAGTGACTTAAAATAATAAATTTAAGTCTTAAAACGTTTGCATTGTCTCTGGAAGGATTTGGTTTGGCTCAAACATTTCGTCATGTCCTTGTTTTATTCACATGATCCATCTTTCATGCTGTTCCAGAGTCTGATCCTTGTGAACATGAAGGTGGAACAATAGCATACATTGAAGTGCTTCATTTGCTTGAAGCCTCATCTGCTCTGTATCATGTGGTCGTAGAGGAATCCAGGAACCTCAGTCCAGCTTCACAGTCTCTGTTTCCTTCTATTTCAGTTCATCCTCATCAAATAAACATCGAGCTGTCAAGGTGGAGAACAAAGAACCTCCAGTTCCTTTTGGTCTGCGTCATTTTATTCTGCCGTCAAAAACCCAAAACCATTAACATTTTAAATCACCCCCTCAAAAATAGAACCTGGAGCTCAAAGGGGATTTCTATCAGAAGTGGAACTGTTCAGGCATCACAGGTTTTTCCCAGAGAAGTTTTTGCCGGGACCGAGCTCGACGGCATGACGCCAATAAATACAAAATGTAGTGACACCTGGAAATTTCAGCATTTCTCCAGACCGGCACAGGAAGCTCTGTCAGATGTTGAGATGCGTTCACTCAGGGTTTTTTTGGGCAGCGATTGTAAAGAGCGTCGTCGCCGAGTGTTAATCTTTGTCCTGGAGCCAGAAGTGAGAGTCTCTGTGACGCCGGTATCTCCTTTATCACCGCGGCACAGGCCACAAGCTGAGCCGCCGCTGCCAGGGACGCTTCTGCAGACGTGCACGTCCGTTCCCCTCGCAATTTATTATGCAACAAACGCCATTCAGCATCTGACAGCTCGGTTACAAGCAACAACCACGAGATGATAGAGTGCAGAAACCCAAAAATGGATTATTCATGTCGGACTGTTGAACCTGGACAGTTTGAGTAAGCTCACGGAAAAACGCTAAATCCTCAACGCAAACGCGAATACAGCAGAAGCCAAAAAACAACTGCAATATCAAAAGCAACACAAACTGGAAAACCATAACACAATGACAAAAGTTACTACACATCTACTAAGGCCAGAACCCAACCGCAAAAGTCACACAACGGAAACAAAACCACGACGGACGATGGCCAGGAAACTACCAGATTTACTTTCTGTGGTCAAACGAGCCAATCACCTGGCTTGTATAGTTGTGTTGTGGCTGTTGTGATTGTGTTGTCACTTTTGCATTCGTGCACTGGTGTTTGCATACACGTTTGTCCATGAACGCTCTTGTGTGAGACGTCTGCAAACGTAGAGCTGGAAGAAAAACAGCAATAGCACCCTGCACCTTAGATTCCTTGATCCATTTCCGTGTAGCATTTTCTTTCTTATCTGAGATTGAGACTTTTCCTGCAGCTGCGGCTCCACAGCAGAAATAGAATCTGTCATTTTAAACATCAACAGTGGGCGTCTGCTTTAGGTGTCACACACAAATGGAAAAAATACTATATCCTATTTAAATGTTCTGTAGAAATACGTCGAAAACAAAAGCTTTATTTAAAACTCCAAAGCCAAACTCCAGTAATTAAAAAAATACATTTAAGGGGTCTTGCAGAAAGAAGATCTTTGTGAAAGAAGATCTTTTTTGTGACTGTGTTCAATCTACAGAGGCCAAAAGCTGCAGGACTCATCTCTCTGACGTCTGGATTTCACTCTCAAGCTTCCACTCTCCTGAAGAATGAGATCCTCGGCCTTCCGGGGTCTGCAGAGAGATTTCAGTTTGGATGCTCGGTGCAGCCTCTGTGGCTGTGGGCCACTTCATTTATTATGCATAGCGGCTGCTCTTAGCGGGCAGGTGGCGGCTGCGGCTGGGGAATATCCAACATGGAGGATATCATCAAGCAGGTGGTACCGTGGCCCCCGGAAATTAATAGTTGACCGGTCCACTGGCTATTCACCTTCGTTTCAGCCGGGGCCCGAGCCGACATCCATCTGCGCCTCCCAGCAATCGATGACCTGAAGTCAAGCCGTGCCTCTGTCCCCTTGCTCCTGATTATTTCTTTGCAACACCTCGACAGACGTTTTAATTTGGTCTTGCCTGGTTCCTGTCGCCTGAACCCGGCAAGTGGCCGAGTCTCCAGAGTCGGTGCAGAACGTGGCACCGGGTTGTTCTGTGACAAATGCTTATTAAAGAAAGTAGGGCAGGTTGTTCGAGGTGCCCGAAGGTGAACTTCACTGATACAGTGGGGATGAACCAAAAACCAACAAGGGTACTCAGGGTTCAAACTTCTTACAGTCTCTTAAAAAACTCCCAATCAAAGTTTAAGAGCCTCCTCACTGTCCTGCAGATCAACAGGTTGATGATGAATTAAAGTGGAAAGAGTTAAGATACAGATTATTGTTTGTCTCACAAGGAAATAGCTTTTTAATGTGTCTGTGCAGTTTAAGATCTGTGCTCCTGGTGTTTTAGTTTTTCCTGCAGCTTGTTGTTCTTGGTTCCAGCGACTGTTTGTGTTCTAGGAGGTAAAACACGTCTGTGCTCAGGTTTGAAGTGTCTGTGCCTTTTGGAGATGTCAACCAATCAACCTCCTGGGCGTCCCAAAGGGGAGCTACCACCCCACCTCCTCAGTTGATGTTCCCTTTAAAGGAACTGGCATGAAACACACCATCACACTGCTTAGTGGAAGTGCTGGTCACAGATCACACCACAAGCTGTGTCCTGACGCAATGATGGAAAAACTGTCGCTCCACAGAGGTGTCATATTATCCTCAGGGTCCAAATCCCAAATGAGATGACACCTGAGGAGGATTCACTGGAAAAGGTATTAAATAATACAAGACTTGTCTTGTGGCGTCGCTCAAGGGAAAGAAATGTCACTTCACTGGTCCGTCAGGCTGCAGGTGCAACATTTGGTTCAACAGAGAAATATCTCGACGGCAGATTAGCTGAACGTGGTGAGACTGAAAGAATCATAAAATGACCACAGCCAAGCAAAACCAGTGGCCAATTATTTAGTGCATTAACTCTCAGATCCATTAAAGTGTCCCCCAGTTAGAAAAATTGCCTAAAACCCAGTTATTTTTTTATTTATTTAGTAGATTTGGATGTTTTATTTACTTAATTGCTTCGATTGTTTCTATAAAATTTAACGATGCTTTAAAGCCTTTACTCAAAATATTCTGTGAAGACGCTCCAACATGCAGAAATCCAAATATATATGTAAATATCATGACTATATATATATGTATCATTATATGTGGCCTTTCCACATAGACTTATAGCAAATATCTTGAATATATAACTCCTCTCCTGTAATAACATGCTCTTGTCCCTGCCATGGTTCACACACAGTAAACCTCCTCATGCACAAAGGAAGTATAGAATGTAAGAATACCAGGGTCCATATTTATTCATGGTGGGCATAGTTGGAAAGTCACGGATCCGTCTCCCTGCTCTTTGCTTCAAATCTACATTCTGCCTGGCTGATATTCCCTGGGATAGCCCCCCCCCCCTCCCTCCCATATCCACACTGTGCACTGGCTTCCCACCGAATGAGATACTGCTCCAAAGTGAATAATGAGCAGCGTCTAGTTTCTCTTTATCCATCACTGGGATCTGATGCAGTTCTCTTCAAGGTTTCATATGTGATGGAGTTTTCCTGTTTGGTGCCAACAGGCGATTCTAAACCAGATTTGTACGGGTGTGCGGGGGGGGGGGGGGGGGGGGGGGAGTTAATGGCCTCTTGCTGCCTCACCTCCCGTTTACCTTTCCTCTTAGTGACCTGACCCCCCCAAGAGCATAACGAGCATCTTTCCCATTAGACGCTTTGAGTGAGCACGGCTTTATGTAGATGCAAGTAAGTGCATGTATGTGCATGTATGTGAATGTATGTGCATGTATGTGCACTCCGCTCCTGGTATATTATTCGTTCCACGACTAACATCCATATGGGAGTTTTCTTTGCATCTTCATCTTATCGCACTTAAATCACATTTTTTATTTATAGGTACAAGAGACGAGACAATTTCCCCTCCGATCTTAAGCGATGGAAAGAATAATAATATGAATAAAGCACTTTTTAAAAACAGTGTTTACAGAGTGCTCTGACAGCAAAGCAAGACAAGTAAATATACTGTAAGAGATGCGATGTGACAAGGAGGCCGGACGAGGAGGCGGCGTTCAAATTAAAGGAATAAATATAGAGCTGTGTCACATTGAAGCAGTAATATGACAATGAAAATAGATGAAATAAAAGGTGAAAAGAAAGATGCATCTCCCTGTGACTTATTGGGAAAGTCAAACTGTGTGTTGTTCCCCTGCAGAGAAAGCCACCTGGATAAATGTCTATTATCACACACTCCTGGTTTTCTGCCTGCAGGGGCTGGGATTGTTTTAGTGTTCATCATTTTTCCATTCAAACCCACGCATCATACCTGTGCATCTGCTGCTCGGTGAATAAATAAATAAATAAATAAGCAAAGAAAATTGCACAAACAGCTTGAGGACATTCATCAGTGTTGGTGTGACGGTGCAGAGACGTGTGGTGGAGAGGTGGTCTGGTGTAACTGAAGAGAAACTAAGGCTCTGTCTCCCGTGTTGTCAGGTGTCGCCTTGTTTCTGACCGGCAGCAGTAAATTAAAAAAGACCAGAAGAAGAAGTTTGTCTTTATTTACAAACCAAACTGTCTCTTCATCTGAGCAGCAAAAAAATCACCTGGAAAACAGAATCAAGTCCGTTTGACTTCGGCCTCATAATTCAAATTTATTTAGGAAAATAACAGATGGAATAAAACTGTATTATTCCCTCATGACAGATCTATTAAACAATAAATATCGTCAGATCCTGAGAATGACCCTTATCTGTGGATCTGTGTCGACTACGCTGCAAAATCACTGACTAACCAAAATGATCTCTTTACATAATGAGCAAATAAAAATCCAGGTTCATTTGATTTCCTGGTATGAATGTCTGTTTACCCACAGGCGCAATTAAATGATTGATTAGACGCAGTCGCTGCTGCAGCTGCGGGCCCGACACACTCGAACCTGTGTGACCACCAGCAGCTAGTTAGCACAGATCATTAGCATAGCCACGCCGCGTGTAGCATATAGAATGTAATCTGCTCAGGAGGCGGCGCCTGCTCTTTATCATCACGGAGACAATTATCGTTAACGAGATATTATATGGGCGACGTAAAAAAAGCATGAAGACGACTTCGGTTGAGGGACTTTCAATGATCACAACAACAAAAGACAACACGTATAACACATTATCCAACCACAACAGGTGAAAACGCACAAAAGGAAGTTTAAATTGATGATAGATGTGCATGTGTACATTTAAATATTAATATTCAGCCTCCTCAAATGGGGAGGAGAACATTTAACACACAACTACAGTCAAATTAGAGCCATTTGTGTGTCTGTGCACCACAACAGAAAATAACGATGAACTGCAGAGACCCTAAGACTTAAAAATAATTCAGATTTATTTGGATTAATGTTGTAATGTAAATGCAAATATTTGATCACATATTAAAATCCATTCTGAACATGAAGGCAGATTCCTCGTCATTATTATGAAGTTAATCCAAACCTGTGTTTGTCATTTTCCTTTTTTTCCTTCAGTGGAAACAAGGAACCAGATCCGAGCCTCGTGCTTCGATTATGAAAACTGCATAAAAAAAAAAAAAGTTTGAAGCAGAGCAATTTGTTTTGTTTAGACACCAGGCCGCTGCGGGAAAAATGAATCTTATGAAAAATGTATGGACCTTAGGTCTCTTAGAATTACCTGCCAAAATGTTTCATGACTCATAATATGCAAGCAGCTGAAGGGCAGGTATATCCAGCGGAAGTCGGGTGGCTTCCTTTGCATATAGTAAATCAAACAATGCAAGAAAGCAAATATTATTCAGTCAGTCAGTCAGACAATCACTCACCTGCAGTAAGTGAAGTTATGGGTATTGAGGTGTTTCCTCCTGCAGAGACATCCTTCTCCTTCTCCCTCCACGGAGCTGCTGTGTCGTGACGTCCTGCTGGGGGAGATCTTCAGTTCATGTGCAGCTCAGTGGAAGCTCCTCGTTTGAAGTGACCGACCATCTCTCAGAACTACTTTGTCCAGAGTAAATCCTCCTGCGGCTGAAGAAATGAGATTTAAACATCTGAAAGCTCCGGGGTCGCAGCGCTGCGCCTGAAATCCTCCATCAGACTCTGAATTCACTGATGCTCTACGGTGCTTAAAAGCTTGTGGCTCACAAACAAATATGAGAACAGATATAAATATAAATATGAATCCTTGTATTGAATATATTTAATGCAGATTTCCACACCATAAGCTCATTTCAGAGGCTTGACGGTCGGCCCAGAGGAAAAGGAAATGATAGTATGAAGCATAAACACCTAATCATCTGCAGAGGAATCCAGAAGTGGTCAATTTGGAAGAGGAATCGATATCCAATCTCATGGAGAGTGATCAGGTTGAGATTCACCGTGTGCGTCCTGTTGCTTTTTCCCAGTAGTTGAGAGAACTTTCCTTTTTCATTCCAACAGGAGGAACATCTCGTGGCCTCTGAGGTAAAAGGAGAAAAACATCTGAGGGGGCAGATTCCACTTTGATGTCAAGTTGCCAGCTCTGACATTTCTTTCTTTCTTTCAGCTGATTCCCGGGGTTGTGTCGCTCGAGACCGATCTGATCTGCTGTGAGAGATTTCTCTTATTCCTCCTCACTACAGCATATCGACCTCGCCGAGTCTTCTGGTATCTCACCACGACACCTTGATGCTGCCGGATTCCACAGCGTTTTCCTGCAGGTTGACTCGAGAAATGTTATTTTTTGCCACAAACTCGAAACCCGTCGGCTTTACGATGAATTTTCCTCCAGGGGGCAAAGGCCAAAATATCGGGGCTTGATAGCGGACGTCCAGGTCAAGACTCTACTCCACTGGTCAGACTGTAAACAAACAATATACCAGGATACTTAGTGTCTGTGTTGAGATCCAGTTTAGGTCAAAAGCCGATGCATTTCTGTGAAGTGACTGTTTACCTGCAGGGAACCAAACGTGATCAGTCAAAAGACTTCAACCCCCCTAAGATCTACAGGTTTTACAAAGTCACCAAATCTGATTCTACAGATTACTTTTGTCACATCTGGTGCAGGAGCTGAGATCCGGCAAAGTCCAAATTCATGAAGGAAACCACAATTTCACAAAGAGCTAAATGAAACACCGACCTAAAGCAGTGCAGCTTCTGAGAACCATAATCCCTTACATTAATAAAGTGGCTGAATAAATAGCGGCCCACCGTGCGGTACCCATCATTAGCTACGGGCAAGCTCGAGGGGGTTTCCATTAGCCTGCGCTTTAGTTTTAAGGTTCTACTAAACAAGAATAATAACACACACACACAGAGCTGATCGAAACACAATTACCCAGTATCCTTTGCCATAAGTGCAACGCAAGCACAGTGCACTTCTCTATTTGCGGTGTTTGGCTCCTCGTGAGGATTCTGATCGTTTCTGATTTCAGATATTTGAGCAGCGGTCACTCGTTTAACCCGCTGAGCACCAGAGATTCCCACTGTGGCCTTTATTCCTGCAGGAAGCTGCAGATGAGCGTCCCCTCAGCTGCTCTGTGGGGGATAACAAAGTGAACAGAAGCTTCCCGGGGACAGGAGAGGTCACACCAGCTCCCGTCTCCACCTGCATGTCTCCACCTTCCTCCCCCTCCCCTTCCGTCCGACTCCTTCATGCTCTCACCTGGGACTCGAGTGTGACCTTTTCCCTCCTTGTCTCGGTGTGCAAGGACGGAGCCGATTCACCGATTCAACACCAACAACACAACATCTGTCCTGCATAGACACAGGAGACATGTCCCTGAGGAACCTGAGAAAACTGTAGTGTGCTTGAATACTGTGCATTTCACTGATGACTGTGTGAGCAGGAGCCAAGATCTTTATCTTATTTACCAGGTATGGAAGAGCTTCAATATCCAAGATAGAAATCATGGTTGTTGATCTGGTTACCGAGAGTCATGGTCTGACAATATCTGCTAAAGGTCAAGGACAGAAACGTCACCTACAAAGGTCAAATGATCCCCCCCCCATATGAAACAGTGTGTGAATTCAGGTGTATAAATAAATATCTTATCTTATATTGCCAAAAATAAATTGTTCCCAGATAATGAAGGATTCAATTTATTTTGTTTTGGGTCATTTGATGTTTGAGTTTCTATAGAAATCTTGATCCAGAAGCTTCTGCCTTTATTTGTTTTGTAACCACAGCATTTCGAAGTATTTGTATGAACCCCCCTTATCGCATATGTTTAATAAATCAACTTGTGTATAAATAAATAAAAGACTCACTTTTCATTCACTCTTCTGCTTAAAGGACTCAAAACAAACCCTTTAAGTGCAATACATTTCGAATTTGTCGGAGAAGAGTTATGTTTTTGTAAAATAAATAATAAATGCAGCTGAAATATTGACCACAAACCTGATTTGAAGACGAAATCCTCGGCTCCGTGTTAAAAGGCCGCTGCCTCTACTTGAGATTAAGCAGAGTTTGCCTTCAAGGATGAGAATGAGGTAAATAATGAAGCGGTGAGAACAGAGTGTGTTTGAGGAAGCGCTCCCACGTGTACACACGAGGATCAGCAGCGTTTCCTCGAGGCTCTCTGAGATACCAACACACTCCAGGCACAGTGGGGGGGGGGGGGGCTCATGGATGATGGCACGCCAAGGTGAAGGTTCACCCCGAGGCCATTGTCTTCCCCTCTTCAATTTTTAATTCTCCACATGTAAATTTAATGAGCAATGACTGAGGCCTGATTTTAAAAGTCTTATGGATGTTTCTGATAAAGTCTGCCGCTGCCGGGGCCTCATCTCTCATTGATACACATCTTTCATTCTTCTTTCATTTAAATGCAATCGGCTCGGAGTCAGAAAGGAGCCACACCTGGTTCACGGATCAATTATTAACCCGGCTTGCAGATTTTTAAAGGGCTCAGGCTGTTTTGTTTGAAGACGGATAATGTTGCTCAGAGACCTCGACGCTCTGCAACCGGAGATAACACGAAGCATAAAGAGGAAGACGAGCAAATTAACAAAACCTCCTTTTTCCAATTTGACGACAGACGTTCTGCAAATACACACAAAACACCTGAATTCACAAAGTGTTTCATTCGGGTAAATAAGACGTGTTTGTTGTTTCTAAAGTAAACTAACCACAGAAGTGATTGTTTGTTAATCTCAGGCGTCATTTGAGCAGCAAAGACACAAAGCAGGTTTTACAATGAGTTCAGGAACTTAAAAATAACACAAAAGGGTATTTTTTTAAAGTTTTGAGCATGAATACAGAGATTAGACCAAAACATCCCAGACACAAACGCTATCATCCGATAAACATGAATCCAAAATCTTTGTTTCAGCAATGAGGTGATCGAAAGGCATTATAGAGGTCCCACCAACGCACAGGCTCGACCAATCACAAGTCAGTCTCAGCTGTCAATCATGACCTCTCACCTTATTTTGCTCCTTGTCCTCTCGGCTAACATGGAGGAGGCTGTATAAATGACATATACCAGCCACCTGGGGGCGATCAACACACTTTGGCCTCACTTTTGAGGGGTTGTCATTACCTCCATCCACACATTCAAATGACTGAAATCAAGGTGTTATTTGATAAAGTCTCCCAGCAGAGAAAAAATACATTATACATTTCATATTTTATATTGTATATGATTTAGTTTTTTTCATATTTACATAAAAAATCTCAAATCAGAAGGCGTCACATCTTATTCATGTCCAGGTCACTTTCAGCAGAGTCGGGCTCTTAGTATTCATACGTGTGTGCAGGGAGATAGAGAACTTGTGCACATGATGTTTTTAGCCAATGTCCTGAACAAAGAATGGAACCGACACGCTTCAGTCCACATGTGGTAAATTCCACTGATTGGATGTAGAAAGGGACACGCGTGTACCAAAGGTGATGGTGCATATCAAAGTAAAACACCAAACTGTGAGGTGTCCTGCAGAGCGGCTGCCTGGGATCTGCTGAGAGCTCCAAAGATAAAACTGTGAATGTGCTTGAGTGAGCGCAGGCGGAGCCCCGACCTGACATCTATGGAACGTCTCTGGGGACTCGTGGAAATGCCGCCCCCCCCCCAACCGACCAACCTCACAGAGTCTGAGAGGATCTGTGGAAGAAGAACTGCAGAAAATCCCTCAAATCCAGCTGTGCAGAGCTCGAGAGGAGGCTGGAGGCTGGAATCACTGCTGAAGGTGATTCAGCTGAGTGCTGAGCAACAGATCGGGATATTTATCTCAATGTGAGATTTCAGTTTCCTTTAAATTAGTCAAATCTGGTTTCTCTTTGTCATTATGGGATATTTAATGACGATTATAAAACGAGAGATTCATGTGAAAACAGTGATTTGGATACTTCCTGCGTTCACTAGATTTATATTGATCTGACCTCAGAGCTGCTGAATCCTCACAGATCACTTGTTAATATTTCCACATGCGCTCCGCGAGCACGTTCATATAGATTTGCATTTACAAATCTCCCAGCAACACCTCGAGCACCGTCCTGGAAAATCCAGCTCAGAGAATCGGTTCAGTGGAAATAAATCTTTCTTATGATCGAAGCAGAAAAGAAGAGATGCAGTAAGTTTAATAAGAAGAAGTGAGCGGATGGAGAGATGAGGTTTTTCCAGATGGTACTTACAGGGAATTGTCTCTAGTTATGGAAGATTATTATTTCATGACACAATTATATTATTATCATAGTATTAACAGATACTTTACATAACAAGAGCATTTGTGCTCGATGAAATAAAATAAATGGATTTCTTGCATTTAAAGTAGTTTGTAATCCAAGTTTTCCAGTGAAATTTGGTTTAATCAAGTTTTCTGAGGATATAAAAACTTTGATTGACAGCTGAGATTGACATTACATCATCAACCCGGCTCCAAACGACACAATCGGCACAAGATGGAGGCGTTTGTAGGCGACATTTTGGCTTCATGCCAGGAAGTGGAGACGTGTCGTCCATCTTGAATTACACTCCACCATGTGACCACAGTCACTTCTCCCTGTGGTGGAAGTCTTGTGTGAAGTGACTCATCAAAGTCGACTTCATAAAACCTCTGATCTGGAATCATCTGCTGCTCAAATCCAGAAATCATCACTTTGGCCTCGAGTCGATCATTAAAACCCAAATTGGCTTCTTCTCTAACACTTCCTGTTTCAACACATCCTCCTGTCTCCACCCACAAACAGATGCTCCACCGAGCTGCAGCGTTAACAGCTCCGGTGATATGAGGAGGTTATGGGCCCGAGCTGTGGCTGTGAGTTAAAGATCCATTAAAGCGGGAGTCGTTCCCCGGCGCTGAGGCGGGGCCGCGGCCGGCACTTCGTTAAGCAGACAGCTCGGAGAGTTTCCACTGGTGAGCGACTGCGGCAGATCGCCGCCCTGCGTCCCAGCATGCATCACTCAGCCTGATAATGAGAGCGCTGCTTTAGCTCCATTCAGCAGTTTGCAAAATAATTAAAATTGCATTTCATTTCTCAGCCTCCCCCCTTTTCTTTTTCATTAGGCCGGAGTGAAGGAGTGGCTGTTGTATGTGACGATACTCTAGTTTATAGTTTCTATATTTAAAAAAAAGAAAAGGGAAATGCTTGCTGGTTAAATTGCCTTCTTGAAATGTATGTTTGATTTACTGCTAATATGTTGAATTGTTTGTTGTTGCCGAGGTTAATTACGCACTCATTATGTTTGTGTAGCAGAAAGCACTTCTGTTCAGCCTTTACACTTAAGCTGGAAATGACTGCAGCTATTGAAGGAACCACTTCCTATGTAAACAAATGAAACTGTGAAACTGTAAAAATGGCATTTTCAGGACTTTTAAAAACAGGTTAAACTTTCTTCAGTTGGTCGACCTCCAAACATTTGTCCCTTTCAGAAGTGCACCTGTGAATCCGTTCAATCAGCAGCGAGGCCATCGATCAAACCGCCGGTGAAGTGACGCAGCCACAACACCAGAACCGGCTGGTTCCGACCGAGCTGGAGAAAATCACGTTAGAGACGAAGGCTGAATAGTTCTGTGTGGAGTCACACATGCACCCCCCCCCCCCCCCCACACACACTGCAGAGGCTCCTGTGACTGGTTTATTGGATCGGACAGACCAGGTTCTCAATTATTACAACACAATCTACACTGTTCGGTACACAACCTGCCAATATGTGTCAAAGAACAGGAAACTGAAAACAGGGGAAAACTTTGAATCCAGTTTGGATCCTGCAGCAGATACAGAGTCGTCACTTTCACTCTCAGACGTAATCCACTAATCACAATAAAGTCCTGAGATTAATAACAGGCTTGGTCGGCAACTGTTTTTTTTTCTTTCTAAAATTAATAATTTAAACATTCGTAGGATCACCCCCTTATCAGCAATTTGTCTTTAGGACTCACCAATGACAACAGGGATGTTTATAACGGGAACTGCACTCATAATAAAACTGGATTTGATTATTTTTGATAAATGCAGGAGTCAGTGGATAAAGCTTGAACAGTAAAACACTTTCACATCATGTAAAATAATTGGCAGGTTGCTACAGAAACAAGATTATTATTAATAAATTGCGTCACGCTTTCCACTTTACACCTTTTTATTTCTGAGAAAACATATCGGGAAAGTAATTATGTAGAAAAATACTTCATATATGTCTCGAGGGGGGACAAAAATCTATATTTAAAGAGAAAGCGTGGATATGTGAATACATAACAAATCAATATGAGCCAATAAAGAGGATGTATGAAATATGTATGACCAGCACACGGGCTGAACGTGTGGAATTGTTCCTCTGAGTTATTCTGAGAAATCTGCTGCTCCTCCCTCGGAGCTGGAAAACACAACCAACAAGACACAGAAAAATATGATTTCATTCTCTTCAGTATAAAAATCTCCTTTCATCATCCAAAGTTCCCTCTGACACTGATGGACGTATCAAATATTAGCATTTGAACAATTAATGAAAAGCATAAGAAAAAAGAAAATTGGGGCAAACAATAGGATGAAAAAGCTGATCTGTCACATGCGTGTTGCATAATGCACTCGAGGGGGGGGGGGGGGGGGGGGTCTTATTTAGACAAAGGGTGAGAAAAGAAACTGACAAACCACCAGAGCAAGGGGAAGGATTTTGGCTTTCATCAAAGCGATGGCTGAATTATTCAATCGAGTTAATGAAAGTTAATAAAAGATGTACGTCTCTGACACGGCGCCGCCTTTCTGACGTATCTCGGTGAAATTAACCGTGAAGAGCTCCTTTTGGAAATAGTAAGAGCTCCTCCATTATTCAAAGATCTCTGGGGTTTCCACTCTTTGAAATAAGGAAATCACCGAGTCTGTGTGAGGGACACGTTAAGTCATGTCCCGGTCGGGTCGGACAAAAACTCTAATTTGTTGAAATGATATTTTATCTCGACGTTTGAAAACAAAACTACAGGACGACGTCGGTAACGCTCCTGTCCACGTGATATTATATTGATATTCATATTATCGGTCAAGCTTTCACTGGAATAATCTGATGCTAGTTTTGTGCCTGCGAGTCATAACAGAAACTTTTTTCCTTATTAGCTCATTCGTCCTGAACGAAGATGAAATGTGAGTGTTTCAGTCGTTTCTTTTACTTTCACGGTCTCGATAATCATTTGGGAAGTGGATTTAAATAACTGAGATGCAGCCGGTGACTCATGATCATCATTAGCTCTTGCTTAAGGTTTAAAATAATCCAACGAGCGGACATTTATTACCCTACTCACATTATGAGTCATGTTTATGCAGAGATATTATTCTTATTCTAACTCAAATGCAACTTCAACTAGTTCTTCATGTTTAAAAATGTTATTCTTCCACTTGCAGTCGTTCTCCTTCTGATGGAAGTAAATATCTTTTAAATGGATAAAGACTGAAAACCCTGTTGTCACTGGTGAGTCACAACATCTGGCTTTTGTCTGCAATGGGATCAGATCCAGTCGATGTTCATTCCTCCGTCAAATCAACAACTTCCACATGTATTTACAGGGAAATAGATTAAAAACAAGATGAATGGAGTTAATTTAAATCTGTTGCTGAAACCCTCGTGCATCCCATCTGCAACACGCTGCAGCTCCAATTAAAAATTTAATTACGATGACCAACATATGGGTTCATTACACGTATACCCACATATTCACACATGTGATATTGTCCATACACACATAATTCAGAGTCTTGCAGAAAGTCACTTGCAGCTGCGGAGCCCAAGGCGATGCAGGTAAGATCTCATTAGTTGTGTGTTCACTGCCCCCGGGTGTCGGTTCCTGCATGTGGAGAACAACAAACACACAACGAGCACAGATGTTCACTGTGATGTCAGCGTCCATATCAGCTTTTTATACATATACTCTTTTAAACAGTACCCTTAAATCAAAGCAGGTTCATACATACAGTTCCCCTATTCAGAAGAGCCTTTGTGTATTTGCTGGTCAAACAGACCTCAGCTGATTTCTCTCTATGAGCCTGGAGCTGTCAGTTTTAGTGCAAATCACATTTCCCAGGTTCCTGTGAGAGTTACTGCTGGTTAGGCTCGTGAAGCTTCCATGTGTCCACACCTCCTGCACAGCGCTCCCCCCGACCCACATGCTCCACCGCAGGCTGCTACGTCTGAATGACAATTAAATCAGCTGACGTGCAGAGGTTGTGGGTTCTCTCACATGGTCAAAGGCTGCGTTGCTCCTTAACCAGCAGCTGTGGCAGCGAGGCTGGTGAGGATGTGGCTGTGGAGACGCCACAGAGGACGATTTTCAACGTTAGTCAATGTCTGTGGATGGATGTTTCAACGTGATAGAGCCACAACCGTGAAATATAGACTCAAAAATCAAATGAATCCCAATTTTAAGGTTAGTGTGGTACCTCCTCCAAAGCCCAAGAGTCCCTTTGCATTATCCTGATCACAAACAAACGTAGGAATGACGACTGAGAGCTTAGAATTAACGAGTCAGAACTACTCAACGTTCACGATGTTCGACGTCTGGACCGGTTTCCAATGCTCACGTCAGGGGAATTTTCTAATCCAGCTCAGAGATGCTCTGTGGATCTTCAAGACGTTTCACAACCTCCTTCCCTGAGGAGCTCTGTGGGCGGCGAGCTGGACTCGGAACTGGCAGCCATGTCCACCTACAGAACCTGGACCGGATACCAGGAAGAGCAACGCAATAAACTGCAATTTAACACAAACTATACGGCAACAAAATGCACCAGATGTTGACATGAGGAAAACTGACGCCTCTAACTTCACAAAGCTGCAGATTTGTGAAGTTAGAGGAGATAGTATAGGATTGTTTTATAATCTCTACATGTTATAATGACCCCCCCCCCCCCCCCCCTGTGTGTTATTTTAAGGTGCTTGAATACATAAGAGCTTGAGAGAGAACATCAAATGCCAAGCCGGTTTTCCAGCTTCCAGTAACATGTCCTCTTGCATATATCTAAAAAAAAATGTTCTTGGCACGTTCACACAAACGCAGCTCACCAGTTTCATTTGAATCAACTTGAATTCAGGCCGCTTGTGCAGCGGCTGGCATTCACAGAAAAGCCCTCAGTGAATAATTACTGTCCACAGTGAGGCGAATTTTAATTTTGTTCGCTTTTGCAAAACAGCTCTATGGAGAGTTTCAGTGTTTCATTTTGGATATTTAATACGTCCCAGAGAAAAGGGAAGAACGAAGGAAACATTGTGTTCCTCACACTGAACACTGGGAAACAGGAGAAAGTTTCCTGTGGATAACGTTTGTAATAATAAAGAGAAGAGGAGGATTTTTAAGGTTTCTTAACGCTGGTCAACTCATTTGTTTTGGCATAATTCTAGATTGGTTATTGTTTTACTGCTATAAGTCCTTAAAAATGAGGGATTTCACCAATACAGATATGACGTGAACTATCTAAAAATTGCCACTCAGCCATGAATGAGAGTTTTGTATCTTTCTACAACTAATTATACGTTAAATAATAGGTGAAAGAAAATGTTATGGAAGGAGAATATGCATAAGAGACACGTTCATAGCATTTTCATAAACTCCCGACAATCGGTTTGGCCCCTTCATGATGTGAGAGCTTTATCTGATCTCCCAATGAGTTTAAAAGGACATGAAACACCACTTTGAGTTTAAATAAATTCCCCAAAACTACCTTTTCTATTATTAACATTTATGAACTGAAGCAGCGTGAAAACAAGCAAACGAGTCGAGTGTCTGTGCAACAACAATCGTCGAGAGGAGCTGAGATCATGGAGGTGCTGGATTTGATCTGATTGTGAAATCAAAGCTCAGCAGGGAACAGACCTCACGGTAAGCTAATTTCCTGGCTGCGCCCAAACGGTTGGAGACGCAGCCATTACAGGACCTGTGGGTTCCAGAATCCCATTAGCTGCCTCGCCACGTGTTGGCATGACAATGAAAAGATGTGTCCTCGCAGAGTTTCATTATAATTATTCCTTGTTTTCAATAAAGGTCTCGAGAATAGGCCAGGAAATGAAATCTATTTTTGCTAAAACGAGGACTGAAGGAAAAGTACAGTGTTTTGCTTTATCTTTCTGTAAAGTGAAAAAGTGAAGTTCAGCTGCCTGAGGATCAGAGAAGTTGATCCACATCAAGTTTCCACTAGAGCGAATGAAAATGTATGTTTGTTTATGGGTTGGAGAATCAATCTTCTTCCATTGTGGTGCAGATTTAAATATGAAAACTCTGATGGACGTGCATGCAGGTGAACCACTCGACTGAAAATTATTATTATCCAATTATTGGATGGATTTCTTTGATTCCTGCAGATATTAAAGAGACAGTAGTATGATGTGTAACAGATCTCAAGTCAGAGCTGAAGAGCTGTAGCTTTATGGATCATATCAACCAGTAGGTATCTGATCCTATCTTCATGCATTAGTGTCATTCCTCTTATTAGACATATGCATCCTCACAGATCTGTTTAAACATTCACAGATTTCCTTCTGACAATGTGTCTTTGTCTTTTCCTCT
Source organism: Pleuronectes platessa (assembly GCF_947347685.1). Classification (NCBI taxonomy): domain Eukaryota; kingdom Metazoa; phylum Chordata; class Actinopteri; order Pleuronectiformes; family Pleuronectidae; genus Pleuronectes; species Pleuronectes platessa. Next base: position 19,054,472 of record NC_070645.1, read on the forward strand.
TCACACTTGATTATAGAATTGGTGTTGATTAACATGCTCTGCACACTTTAGTTCCTGATACTTCAGTGTCTCTGTGATATCTGATGGATCATCTCTCTGTTAAACATCATATATACGTCCCTGCATTCTGCCGTCTGTACTGGGATCTGTTTAATGCTTCTCGGTTTAGAGTAAATAACACCCAGGCCCTGAGGAAGCACAAACCAGCGACAGCTTCGATGTGTTGCTTTGATTCACAGTTAGAACGATAATGAAATTCATCAACACAGACACGTCTCTTAAGCATCTGCTGTTCTTTTAGTTTGTAGGAGACACACGTTAAGATTTGTTCATTAGTGAGCTTTAGGGATTCTTGTAGGAAAAAGTCCATTTCCTCTGATTCATCTTCCACACACACTAAATATGTGTATTTCCCAAAGTGCCTAAATGCTACTGCTGCTAAAACTATCTGACATCTTACAGGAAGAAGTGAAATATAATCATGTAAAAATGCTGTGTTACAGTGAAAGCTTCTGTTTCCCTGCACGTCAGAGTTTAACAGCTCATTACAACAAGCTGCTGTTCTGTGATCAGATCAGAACTCTGATAAATCCTGCAGCTGCAACACGTGAACATTGTGAGGAAAGAAATCCAAGAAATGCCTCTGATCTGAGAACAGGTTAATCATCAACTCATCTTCCAAACTTCAAGTAGTTATTTACTCCACACACGAGAATCACTTTGAGTAGTTTCAGTATTTGGCTTCACGGGACATGGAGCACATTTTAATAGCTCATTAGGAGAAAAAAAAATGAAGAAAGAACCAAATATGACATTTCAACTCATTAGTTTTGTTTTTACAACGTGTTTAACCCACTGTGTGTTTCATTCTACACCCCCCCCCCCCCCCCCCCCCCCCCCCCGCTAACAGCAGCAGGGAGAACGGCTGATTAACCCGTTATCTGCTGCCTGGAGCCTGAAACTAAGGGAATAGCTTGCACCTACCTGACGCTGGTAATGGAGCATTTAGCAGATACATAGACAATTAGAGGGATGAATTTCATTTGATATATTCATTTCTTAAGGCTCATTGATGCTGCCTTTAAATGCAAAAAGAGAAAAACGTCCATTTCCAACGATTTAACCGTCACAAACTTGTCTGTAAAGTCTGTTTCCATAAATTTATGCAACCGGGAGCAAAATGAGCTTTTAGCCCCGTTAGATGTTTTTTAGTTTGAGTTCATAATTGAATTCAGCAAACTGCACTTTGGAGATATTTAATTCTTCCAGGGTCTCTGGCCTTGTCATCACATCTTGAAACAGAAACCACCGCAGCACATTCCCTCCATCTCCACACAATGGAAGAGCTGTATAATAGTGACCAGGCTCAGGTCACCACGCCGTGTTCCCTGACCCGACTTCACTCAGGGAGCCGGCCGCCCTTTGCTCGTTCCTCCATCAATAATTACTTTGCTTTAAAAGCTGCTTTTGGAAGGCAAAGAGTGAACTGCTGTTAATTCTCTCTCTCCTGCGTGAGAGGAGTGTCGGCGGGCGGCCGGTGGTGAGCTCCACCGCAATCAGCTGATTTCCAGACAAGACTAATACGGGGGGGGGGGGTCGGGCAGGTGAAGGTTCGGGAGAGGACTTCCATGACGCATCAGAAAGTGGATCAACTTTTCTCCCTGTGTGTGTGTGTGTGTGTGTGTGTGTGTGTGTGTGTGTGTGTGTGTGTGTGTGGATGCTGGACAGAGTCTGACTAAGCGGGGCCTCGGTCTAAGTAGCCAACAAAAGAGAAGGATAAGAACTTTCAAAGGTTGTCAGTGGAGTGAGGGGATCCCGTCTTCACGTCTGAATTTCACTGAGGCTCGGCTTTGTTGCTCCGCCAGTGAATCCACTCCCCCCCCGCTCATCCACTCTCTGCAGCCCACAGAAACACAGTGTATATGGAGAGTGCCTCCACGGCGTCTCATTGTTTCGGAGCGGAACACTTCTCCTCTGCCTGTCTTGTCTCTGAAATAGGGCAGCATTAGCCCGAGCTGCTTTGAACACGCTGACATGATTTCAGGAGGCATCTTGAGGGAGCAGCAACACGAGGAGTGATCTCTCAGAGGCGTCGGGAACAAAGGCAGGAATGAAAAAAGTTGAGGGGCTGTCGAAAAAGTTTGTTGCTCTGCAGCTCGACTATTTTGAGCTGCACGTCGGTTTGTTGAGTGTTGTCGATGTTTAACTGAGATTTACAGAACTGCCCAAAAGCATAAGCACAACATCTCAATCAATGATGTTCGCTGCCTCTGAGAGAGTCTCCAGCAAATCCACTGACTTCTGTTCTCGACTCGGTGAAATGAAGAGTTTTGTAGAAACATGTTCAAACTTTTGTTGTCGATTCATCTGTTAATTTTCAGATTGTTCAAGGTTTGAATCCAAAATAGTGTTTTTCACCAGAAGCACAATTTGATGGAGAAATTGGGCAACAAGGTAGTTTTATGCAATGAGTTGTTTCTGCTCCATGATGGTGGATGTCAGTAATAATTACGATCATGTATCATGTATTATATTCAATTGTCTTGAATTTGATGACATAAGAATCCACTAATACGCTGAATATGGAAATAACTTAAAGATAAAACATGGAAACAGTCCAGAAAGAAACAGATATCCACACACGGCACTGGACTGAGGTTCAAATCCACTTTCCACCGACTCAATGCTCCTCTTGTGATTTCCCCTGTTTGACTGTGAAATTGTTTCCCAGCTGTTGTCGGAGGTAAATTCTCTGTTTCCCTGTATATCTGCTAATGACTTGGGAAACGGTAATGCGTGTTTAATTCTGCCATATGCACCACATTAGTTTGACCTTTTCATTTCAATGCGGCAAACACATTGGCAGCACGTGACTGGAGCCTCTGGCGCTCGTGACTTTGAAAAACATTCACCAGTGAAAACATTGCGGCTGTGAGACGGTGAATGTAAACATGTTCTAATCGTGTGTGCGTAGACGGGTCTTAAATAAACCTAATTCCTCACGTGCTTCTTTGCAAAAAAGCTTGTCTCACTGGGATTTAAACCATAATTATAATCCTAAATGAGTCTCTCTCTTCATTAGGCAAATTACCATCTGTGTATGAACAAAATGCCAAACATGTGGATGCAGCCTTTTCTTAAATCCGGCCTTTAGATTGGAATTGGAAAAAAACAGGCGCGTGTGCAGAGGAGGAGACTGGCGGTCATGGATGACCAGGCTGATCTCCATATCTACCAAGCACAGCCTCCTTCTCTGGGGTCACCTTGTCTTACTGCTGTGCTGCGAGGGGCTTCACGCATAATCTGACGTTTACTCCCGTGCTCGGGAAACACGGAGACACCCGGGTGGCAGCCCGAGCGCACGGGGCACACGTGCACTCCGATAACGCTGCAGTTGCTTGTTATCGCACAATGAGACGATTTGCATGAAGCTTTGGAGAAGAAAGAAACCAACTCTGTGGAATATAATGGAGCTTTGTTCATCCACTGGTTTACAAAGTGGTTTTTTTGCACAGACAGAAGCAAATCCATGCAGGAGGAGATTTACTGGTGCAACTTGTTCTGCAGGTAAAACACACTCAGTTCACTGGTAGACAGGAAGTAGGAGGTGACTGGCTCTCAAGCTATTTAATCTAAACGAAGACATTTTACTGGGAATCGGTTTAATGAGCACAGAGGGTTTTATTATATACAAACAATTACCACATTAGCTTTGTTGTAGGAATGTTTCTGTGAGACGGAGAAACCTTTTGCATCCATGATTATAACAGGATATTTCTGTCGGTGCCCGGAGAGGACGTGGTGATTAGAAACTATTCTCAGGACCTCGTGTAACTCGTCGCTTGAAAGGAACAAACACGGAGATTAATTCTGTTTGGGTTCCCTGATACAAATTCATCTGTTTGTAATTAACATACAATATCTCCCCATGTCGGATGGGGTTCGACTCTACATATACAAACACTTATTTTTTAACCAAACCTTTAAACTAAGTGATTTCTGGTAAAAAGTTAGTAGCTTGGAGTTAAAGGGGGTTTTCTGACTGGTGTACTTCACATGAGAAATCATAGAATTCAAGCTGGTTGGTGATTTGAAAGCAGGTATTTTACTAAATATTTTCCAACTCAAGAAGGAAACCACAGTTATTTCCAGTCTGATTCTCTGTGATGACAGATTGTCTCAGGCAGTTTGACCCAGTCTGACCCTTCACAACAACCCACCAGTGCTTCACTGCGAGCGCCCCACTTTCCACAAAGTGTTTACAGACTTATGACAAAGTATTATAGAGGATGAAACCCATTTGGGGAATTAATAACAAACACTGTGGAAAGTAGAGCGTCCCTGTTCTTGTTTGCTTCTCCCTGGCTTCTCTGTGAAACGGGAGAATTCACCAAAGTGGAGCTGGCAGAATGAAAAATGGTGAACTCCTGATATAAAGGATTTATAGCTCACGCAGACAATACACACACCTGTGTGCAGCCAGACGGCGTCTAATGCAGGATCAAACATCACAGGGAGGTTTTTATCTCTCCCCGTCCGTCTTGGTGGAGTCGACGCTGGTTCACATCTCAACCAGGAAGGAGAAAGTCATGAAATCATAGGTTTCCTCTTCGCTGACTTTATATACGTGGCTGTCACTGCCTCAGTGGGGGGGGGGGGGGGGGGGGGGGTCCAAGGGGACGTGATGGCCGTGGCCGAGCTCCACTTCTCTAACAGTCTCTAATGTGAGAGTTAATTAATCTGAACGGTATCAGGACAGTAAGTGAGATTTAACAACCGAATGTAACATTAACCTGACACATCACAGAGCTTCAGATTAGATCCTGACGACTCTGCACACACTCTCAGGTTGAACTGGTCGACAGTGACTCAGTCCGTTTTATAACCACATGAACTGGTTGCACTGGGACGGAGGATCCAGTCAGTGCTCGTCTGGCTTCTTCTCCTCAGCAGAGGGACATCATTTCATATTTCATATTTAGTGTATATTTTCCGCCTCTATATTCTTTTTCTCAGAAGGGGAACTTCTCTACCACGACCGGCCATTTGACAAAACCGCTTCACGCAGCCACGCAGGAAACATCAGGTCATATTGCACCGAGTCAGAGTCGTAATACAACGCTCAATAAAGCTTTAATCACAGCTTCCTCCAGTTCCAGTGCGACTGCATGACGTCTTCACCACCAATTAGATCCCTCGATTTATCACAAGTTCACATTGTTGTGACCTTGCTCATTACTGCTCTCCCCCCCCCCTCCTCCCCCCTCCTCCTCCTCCTCCTCAGAATCACCGGGTCCAGACACCCAGTGTAATTTTAGTTGCTTGGAAACAGGGCTTGGCTGAATCTTACCTCCCGGCCTAACAACCCTCTTCTCCCCGAACAACCTTGGTCACATCAAAGAGAAGATCTGATTCTGAAATTGACGTTCAGGGGGTGGGGGGGGGGGGGCGGTGAAGCACTGAACAGATTTATGCACGTCGGTTCGTCTCCATCTTCTCTTTCAAAGGCACCTGGTTGTTCTCCTGCACATTACGAAGGAGTCAGGCGGCTTGTTTCCTCAGGAGTCTCCTCTGTGACGTGAAGGAGAGAAGGGAAGCTGTAAATCAGCTGTTTGCTGTGTGTTTTAATATCGTGGAGGTCGAGCTGTGCTCAGGTTATTCTGTGCACAACTGCTGGCAATTAAAACAGATGTTACAAATGTAGATGTGTACACACAAAGTACAGAATAACTAATTGTTTGATTCTAGAAGCAAACGTTTAAAAAAACCCACTTTAAAGTAAGGGAGTGCTGGTTTTAGTGGGATAAGTCACTTCCCTTCCCAGCACAAACATTTAGCTTTTCCCCTCCAGTGTCTCCAATGAGGTGGATTTGCAGAGGACGCTCTGTTTGCTCCTGGTTTTTAAAACCATCTTGGTTTCAGCATCAGGAATTAGTTTCCTCCCTATTAGCCGGAGCGCTAAGGAGAGTTTCCTGGTGCAGAACAGAATCACACTGTAAACCTCTGGATTAACACCTGAATGAAGAGGCCAGTTTTATGGTTACTAAATCATTTCTCCCATTACCTCCTCTTCTTCCTCTCTCCACCCCCCTGGCGGCTGTTGAGTGAGTGCAGGGAGCTTCTCATCAGTGAAGGAAACTGACACGGGTCATGAGTTTCCTCATTTTCTCTCAGCGAGTTTTTCTATTCCAGCGACGAAGCTGCTTTTGGCAAAGTCATTAGAGTTGATCTTCTGTCTGCTGCTGGTTTCTCACACAGTTTAAGGGAAAGTCTCTAAATTTCTTTCACCCCGACCTAAATACAAGATACATGTAAAACCAATGAGTTATAAAACCTGATTTTATAATGTGTCATAGATTCAGGTTCACAGCTTCCTCCTGCAGAATCTCATTTACTTTAACACACGAGGTTTAAACAAGATACTAATTAAGAGTGTGACACAGGAAACCAGAGACTTCAGGTGAACTGGGGAAGGAGGCAGGAAGGAATCAGGATGTGTGAGATGACACCTGAGTATCACAGTCAAGTTTGAAGAACTGATTAATGAGACAAATGATTTAAACTCGTAGAAAACAGAGGCATAACATTGCATCTGGGATTAAATTGATTTATTAACTTGTTTTATGTCGCCTGACAAATATCTTCACATCTGGTTCTAACATCTGAAGGTGGATGTGAAAGGGCCTTGAGGTTAAATCTTGTGACTTAATGGTGTCAAACTGATATTAAAAACCACCGACATAACTGGACCTCCATCAAGTTATTACAATAATTGACCTATAATAACTCTACTCTACACATCACTGAGTTAATCCACTGTCTCATGGGATCACTGGTTTCAGCTCCTGTGTGTGTGCTGGTGGAGTGGACGGATGAAATGTGAACCCAACACGTTGATCCTGTTTTAATGGGAACCAACCAGAGGAGCAGCCCAATCCACTGAAGCGGACACGTGGACCAGTGGAGCGCTCGGGGTTCGATACCTCTCATCCCCCCCCAGACGTTATCAGAGCATCGGCTCCGGTGCGGTCATCCATCACGAGGCCGGCTGCTTAGTTTCACCCGAGCGATCTAACCAGCTAACTTCGATTTCTCCCATCCAGTCCAGTGTGACACTAATACGCTGTGAGCCAAAATCAAAAGGGTTTTTCTTTCACTTCAGTTTGTTTAAAGGTCTGAAACGCCTTTTTAAAAATGAGATATGTTTAATTATGAGATGATCCAAGAGGGTGTTGGTGAAATTTCCATATAAATTTCAACTGTGATCGATTTCTCTGCTGACACGGACGAGAGGGAAAAGACAAAGGCGTCAGTCGCAGCTTTGAGGAGACGGGGGGGGGGGGGGGGGGAGCTCATCATAACCAGGATGTCATTTCATTAAGTGGCTTCACTGGTCCTGTTATCACTTGGATCACCTGAACTGGGAGGGAAGATATCACCTCCCTCTCTGCTCTCAGATTATTCATCTACAAACCACATGTGGTTATAGAAGAGACGGAGCTGTTAATAGAACCGAAGGTGACGCCTGCAGCTACATTTCATTAAGGTGATAATCAATTAGGTGAAATATAAACAATACAATCACACGCTTGAAATAATTAACAGTTGTTAATTCAAAAAGCTAAAAATAAAGTTTGGATAATTACACGAGTTCTGATTAAGTTTCTTACCGAGTGAGTATTTATACTTGTTCATGTGATGGAGAACAAACTCATGTGTGATGAGGTCAACACGACTGAAATGTTAATTTATAATCATATATATATATTTAAGAGCGTGTGTATGAATGTTTTATTAAAAGACATTTTATTTCCATCTGCTCGTGTTACTCTGAGCTGCAGCGATGGAACAACCGAGTGAGAACGGCGACGCTGTCAGGAGTCAAAGAGTCTTTAGTTCAATTAAAGTCAAAATAATTACTGTGCATTTATTTATTATTTATTGATTTGTTAGCACGAATCAGAGCCGACGCTGGAAGCTTGGAACAGTTCGACGGATCCGTGAGAGAAAAATCTATTATCTTTAGTATCGATGTGTTGATTGTGAACTCTTCTGTTCCTGTTTGGATCACACAGGGATTCCTACTGTGGTTATCCAGCGATCTGATTGGTCGTTAGTGGGGCTGTTAACGAGCTTGAGCTGATTGTACCACGGAAAAATGTGAAAATCCACAGGTTCCTCAAACGCACCTTAATCCAACACTGATAACAATAATAACAGTTATAAGAACAATTGCTAATATTATATTTAAATAAAAACACAAAAAATAAGACCAAGAGTAAAACCAAAGATTAAAAATCAAGAAGATGTTAATTGATAATAAATAAATAAGTTTAGTCACAGAGAAGTTGCCTCTGATTCTTACTTTGTTTGTGTTTAAATCAAACGTTTGTGTTCAGCGAAGAGTCGAGACAAAGATTCTTGTCACTGCTTCAGTCCCAGAAATGAAAAATGAAAACATAATTACTGTTATCAAATTGTCGGTGGACGTCACATGTCACATCTCCACTGTGAAAACAAACCTGTCACGTCTCTGGATGAGTCCTGGAGAAGTCTGCATCACAACACGTTCGTGAATTTACTTATTTTCAATTTCAGTCTGTATAAGTGCTATTTATCATGTATTGATGTTTATGATTACAGTGATATATATATGTGCGTAAAATTGATATTATTTTATAAAAACACCAGATCCTGTAGTCAGAGAGCACTTAACTCTTATTTGCAGCAATACATATAAAGACTGATCTAAGTTTTGACTTTATTATTTATTACTTTATCTACACATCATTCTTTTCTACACAATTTAACCATTCAGTCCATTTTCACATCATTTAGATTTTTGTTAATAACTGTCAAATATGATTTATCATAGATGAGGACGAATAAGATACATTTCAAGAGTCTAGTAACAAAATATTGCAGCTGCATTTATTTTCGGTGTCTAATTATGATCATGAATTTACTTTATACCAAAAGTTTTATTCTCAGTTCTTCTCACCCTGATTTAACTTTATTAACAAAGAACTTTAAACACAAAAACAACCGACTTTAGCTCCTTTATAATGAAGGAAAACATTTAATCAAAACCAACCACACAAACGTAATCTTTAATTTTGATTTGACACTTGAAAGTTTCCGTGAAAGTTAAATAAATGTGAAGCAGGAGGAAGAGAAATTCCAGAGAATTGAAGCAGCGGCTGAAGAAAGTTCCTCTTCACCTGGTCTGGGATCAGGGGGCAGACAACAGCCTCCGGCCAAACGACCCCGGGTCTCTCACCGTGGAATACGGAGCCGGGAGGTCAGAGATCTGAGAAGTGACTGAGACATTCCACATTTTGAAGACAAATAGGAATCTGGACGTGTTTGGACTCATGTTTAAAGGATTGTGAAGCAGAAGAAGAATAAATAAGTGGAATATTTATCACCCCTTGTTTGTTTATTCCTGCTGTATGACACGAGTCCCCTGGGGGAAGCCTTCCCTGCCTGTTTATATTCCCAGACTGGGCTGGAGCGTCCATTAGCTCGGGGCGTCTGAACGTTTCACCCGGAGCTGGATGGAGGTGTGCAAGGTGCCACTTCACAGGGATAATCACAGGCGTCATTACACACTATCATAATAGAAATGTTATTTTGGGTTGTTTGTCTATAGAGCTTGTGTTTGTTCAGTGGACGTGGACATCAGCAAATTCACAGCATGTTATTATTTGTATCTTTACACAAAGAATCGTGTATTATCACTTTCAAAACATCATTAGCATGATGATTATGATTGTGGTTCTTCATCCAGCCTTTAAAGAGACTGTATTTCAATAAATACAATCTGCCTCCGTTATGTTTTATTTCATCATCTCCATCATATTACATCAAATCTTCATTTCAATCTCTTGCAATTTTGAATATTGACGTGAACCAATATCACGTCTGCCTGGAGCAGGAGATGAAATTAAAACGTCCAGAAGACATGAAAATATGAACCTGCAGGAAACAAACAGAAGAGAATACACTTCTCTACCGAAGCAGGTGAATTCACTGTGAGAGCCGCACACGAGTTCTTCCTTCACCGGGGAGGTTTGTGTTCGCTCCTTTCAACTGGTTTGTTTGTTGTTCAGCAGAATGAGGCAACACTTACTTCACAGATTTACACAAAACCTGGTGGAAGGATTGAGACAAGGGCCCAGAGAGATCCAGACGAGGCAGCTTGAGTGAGTTCAAGGTTTGTTCTCTGCCAGGGGCCATTCCAGTTATTATTATTATTATTAGATGATCAGTTATTATAAAGACTCTGTGTCCACTTGAAACAAACTTTCAGGTGCAGGAAGTCAAAGTGAGGAGCAGAGGAGGATCGGAGAGATAAAGAAAAATGATGCATATGGAAAATAAATAATCTCAAGGCATGAAGCAAGAGAGGAGTTTCACATAATGAGATTTGATTGAGATCCTCTGCCTCACAGTGATCACAGGAATATGTTTTTTTCATTTGCAGAATGTGGTGAACAGGAAGTGATATTTTTTCCTCTCTAAGATACTTTATGTTTTTTCTTCTGATCCAGATTTCTATTTGGATCCTTCTCTTGAAGTTTAGTGTAAATGTTTGGTTAGATTTAGTTTCTGGTGTCTCGGCGAGGAGAAGATCTTTGTTTTGGTTCAAAATAATTACTCAGTTAAGATTAGAGAGTAATAATGTTGATGGTTTAAAGATAGTAACATTTAATGGAGGCTGGTCCCGTCGGTGTTTCGACTGGAATCAACAAATTCCAATATTCCCAGACAGCGTTATTAAAACAGCAGCGTTAAAGGCTCATGCAGCTTCAGCAGAGAAACCTTCTGTGTGTGGGAGCTTTTCCAGTGTTCATCAGAAATCTGCTCAATTTCACAGATCTGTGGTCAGATCTTTTTCGAGGGATCTGACTCGTCCACGCTGAATCATTCACTGTCTCAGGGCATCTGAGAGACGCTCTGCTGAATTCACTCAGCTCTCAGCAGATCCACGTCCGAACTGGGTTCCCACACAAACCTCCAGCACAGATAATGAGGCCGACTGGTGTTCACAGCAGTTGACGCTGTGGTTTGGCCTCGGTTAATTGTTCACACATGAGTAAGTTGTTTTACTGGATCTGAGCATCTGCCTCCTCGGAGCCACAGAACCTTCATTCTGGGTTTGTTTGCTGTGGTTTCTGCAGATTACTTTTTTCACTGATATGTCCATAAGCAGCGGTGCAGATGTTAGAGAGCTGCCCTGTGAATCCTCTTGGAGCTGAACGTGTTGGAATGAACCGATTCAGGCGTGTTGGATGTAGATCCTGAGCTCGATCCGGTTCTTTATCAGGACTTTTTAGGGTTTTACAGCAAGTCAACACATCGGAGTCACTCCAAACAGATAAATAAAAGAGGGGAAAAATGAGATGATGACTGCAGACAGAGAATCACATCTTCTTTATCTTATTTTTATATTAATTTAATTTGTATCTCACCAGACTTGACCCCAAAAGTTAATAATTCTTTCATCTGTGTGATAAAAACTACCTGAAATATCAGTTTTGTCCCGTCATCGCACATGGAGGTGGTGTTTTTCGACACAATGTTGTGGCCAGCCACCAGGGGGCGATGCAGAGAGTTTTTGGGGGAGAAAATATCATCAATTAACTCTTTAAGTCTGAGGAATAATAAGTAGATTCTCTTGAATTAATGGCAAATCATTATTTGAGGCTTTTCCTGTGTTACAGTCACATTTCCTCAATCGTTTCATGAACACATTAACAGAGTGGAAACCTTTCATTCCCCCGGTGGAAGTAAAGTGAACAACGAGCAAAGTGGCATCAATTTTCCCTTTTTGCTGTTGATGAGGAGAAACTGTTCTGTAATCACATCGAGTGGAAACCCGTCAAACTCACTTCTCCCCCTCGTCAGCAACACTTTTTAAACCCGAGGAGGCTCACAGGTTTCAGATCTGTGATTTATTCAGGTAAACAGGAGCAGACCTGTGAGGTAATTGTTTCCGAGCTGAGGTAAGAGGCAGATGTTACTGGAGGAATTCTGCTGATTCTGTTTTCACTTCATATTGTCGTCTTGTGTGTGAACGACTGGTGCAGAGAACCGAGCTGCTGAGGTGTTTAATGTTTAATCTGTTTCCAGTCCTGTTTGTCACCTGCGGGAGGCGGGGCTCACACTCTGACACACAACACTGTGTGTGTCTGTTCCTTAGTAAATCACAAAATATCGCTAAAGCAAACTTTTTTATCTGAGACGTTTTGTTTTGAGATCTTATTTACCTCTGTTTTGTTTTATTTTCCTCTGTCTCCACATTTCTTCATCCTGGCGAAAAAGCCACTTGTCTTGTCTTTGTGTTTGAAAGGTGCAAAACAAATAAACCTTCCTTGTCTTGTTTTGTCTGTGTAAATATTTGTTTCCCCCAGATATTGAAATAATAACTCATTGTGTACGTTTCAAGGAAAGAAAGCAATAAGTGCTGCGAGGGGAGGTGATACATTTTAAAATGACATAATCTGTCTTGTGTTCAGTTCTTTGACTCTGGAAGAAGCTTGTGAAGGTTGTGGAACAGCTTGTTTGGGTTTAAGCTTTAAAACTGTAACTTGAGGAATAAGTTATTGATGATTTAAAGTCTATGAATTAGTCATTATAAGAACTATATGTTTTTACAGGAGGATCTCTCTAAATGTCCTAAATGTCTTCTCAGCCATTGGATGAGCAGAAAATATAAGAATTTAAGAATCAATCATTTTCCATCACTGACGAGCAGCAACAAGCTGGAAAACAAAGACAAAACATCGGAGCAGATCGATAAATACAAGTTTCCAAACGTGAGCTTTAAAAAGTTTAAGGATGGATTTAAAGCTGAAGTTTGATGTAATTCCTTCAAAGGGAAAAACACGATGCTTCTTCTCCGCTCGCTGCCTCTTTCCCCCGGTTCCCTTCAGCCACAGATATCACTGTGTTCACGAGCTGCCACTTCTTAAAGTGATTTCCAAGTGAATGAGCTGCTCCTGTACCTCGGCTGAGAAGTGTCATCGCTGGGTTATGAATCACAAAGGGAATAAAGGGGGCCCTAAATCCCCCCCCACCCCCCCGGTCTTCACAAAAACAACAATGCATCAGGAAACACATTCAGCACCAACAATTTCCTTTCACATCACACGACACAAACACAAACAAAAACACAATTTCAAGCGCCATAAAAATTAGATTGACACCATCTACGTGTACCTGATAAACTGTCATCTGAGTGCAAACTGCTCATTATCATCACTGTACTTCTGTTACTCAGTAAACAAGTTCCTGGAGAGCTGCAGTGTCTCCTGGGAAGTCACCGCTGCTCCTGCATAATTAACGGGGTTAACAAAGGTCAGTGGCCACGAGATGTTTGCAGCTTTGCACCCGGAGATCAGCTCGCCGCCTCAGAGCGAGGCTGTCAGCTTAGAGAGCAGGCGGCAGCAGCGGTGACAGCTTTATTTTCACATGCATAAACACTGTGAGAAAAGAACCTTAGAAGCAGCGTAATACAAAGTGACTGGTTTTAATTAAAGCGCCCATATGTATCAGCGGCGTAATCCCTAACCGCGCTGCAGCACCGGGTTGCATCAGGCATGGAGGCACAGTTTCCTGAGAACCAATAACAAAGAGTTGTCTTTCTATGTTGTGTATTTGTTCATTTCCCTCTGAACAGATTGTGAAGTGAACAATAGGACGTTTGATTCCGAAGCTGCGGTGACAACTCGTCTTTGTCGGATTGTGACAGCGATTGTCGCTCAGACTCGTGTCAGTCAGACAAAAAAAAAAAAAAAAAACACACAATTCACAACCGGAAAACAATGACTCTTTGAAATCCTGACGTTACTGTGGATGGATACTGGAAGAAAAAAGCAGATTTCACTGGGAGTGTTTAGTTTTAGTGGAGCGGTAAACAGGCTGGAGAGCAAAGTGAACAATAAGAGTGGACAGGGCTGCTCACTGGAGCACGACGGGTTGAACCTGATCCAACACAAACAGCGGCTCTGCCACCACTTCTCTGCTTTAGCCCTGGTGTGTAGTAACGGTGGCTCCTCCCGCACACGCTGCCAGTTCACTCATGTTTATGCATTGGACGACTGCCCCCCCCACCCCCCACCCACCTCTTCCCCCCCTGTTGGTGCCCATGTCTCTGTTTTGTCTGTCGATGCAGCCAAGTGCCACTAGACTGGGTAAATCATAAAGTGCAGTGGAAACAGCAGTGTGGGGGGGGGGGGGGGGGGGATAGTGATCACATCCTCTTGTAAAAAGTGAAAGAATGTTTCCATCAAAATGAACCCTAACGACCACAAAGTGCAGCAAAGCATGATGGGACGTTGGTGAAATAAATTTGAAACAAAATGTAAATCAGGCATTTTCACATGTTCAAACATAATCTGTTTCCAATTCAACTTGTAGATGTTTGATTTATTTAATTTATTTGATTTAATGACTGTATGTTTGTCATTGTTGCTTTTTTTAGGATTGTCTGTTTGTCTGTCTTTCCACTTATAGTATGTTAGACTATAAGATTCTGCTCTTAACCTAACCCTCTCTCAAGGTAAACAACAGAATATGGTCTTAAAAGACTGAACAAGGTCATTGGACCTGTGGACAAGCGGCAGACACCAACTGCTTGAGGACCACTGCCAGGGGTTCAAGTGGAGAAGAACATTATGTTGATGAGAAGCTATAAGTATAAGTCAATCTTCAGGTTTTTGTGTAGTAAAAGTCTGTTTACTCGTTTATTTTATGGTTAAAATAAACATCATCCCCAAGAACTTGTTTTGTTGCACTGTCACATAATTCAGCTCCATTATTCTGTCATGTTTACGTCCTGTGCATCATCTGTTCGGTCCATATTTCTGCCGCCTCTCTGTCTCCAGGTCTGGACTCAGCTGCAGACTGAAGGTGTGGAGGTAAACTTATGTCACTTTTTTCCTGCTGCTGCACTGCAAGGGTCATAAATTACCTAATGTCCATTCCAACAGATCAGCGCACATTTACTGAAGCTCAGCCATGAGGTCCGCCTGTAAAAGGTGATAGAGAGAGACAGAGGGGGGGGGGGGGGGGGGGTCTCTGCTTTGTGTGTCTCTGGCTTCCATCCAGACCTTCCATTACGCTGTCAGCAGACCGGGGCCAGAGAGGTTTCAGCCACTCTATTCAACGACTGTGGAAATTGGGCACATTCCGGTTCCTTACCGGAGCCTCACTGCGACTCGGCAGAAACAATTTTGGCAAAATCTGGAAACACTTTCTCTCCGAGCCTTTTATTCACTGATTTGCTGAGGATTGACTCCACGTCCGGTGACTCGCACAGAGCATTTGGTCGGAAAGTGAGGTAAACAGTGTGGGATTGAATGGGAGAGAGTTTTATATGAATTCTTCTTCTTCTGCTTATTAACTTTTGTTGGTGTGGAGCTGTATGACCCAAATTAAAGCTGTAAAACTTTGAAGAAGACGATAATCGCACTCAGTAGATGGTTTAACTATGCCAAGGCCACAGGCTGCACCGAATTTCACAAACGTATAAACATCAGTCCTCTAAATACGCCTGGTTTTATTCAGTTTTTATCAAGAGTCATGATAAATAAGTAAATATGATTATGTAGAAAAATCGCTGAAACCAACCGACTTCTTCTTTGACTCATTCTGCATCCCTCCCTGATGTTTTGTGGAAATCCCCCGGTGCCTTTGTGTATTTGTGTTTAAATACAAACAAACAAACCAACAATTAAACGGGTGGGGCTGAAAACGAGGGAAGAAGTGTTAAAACTCAGAGGCTGCGTCCTTTAAAGATGACAAATGCTTTTTTCCATTCCAAGGATCCCACAGGTGGAATCTTCTCATACCAACATATCTCAGGGTTTATTGTTCACAGGTGACGAAGCATGAAACATGCTGGAGCTACAGAAAGTTAATGATGCAACAGTAAAGAAGAGCCAGTGACACAACTGGGACAATCCTCCAGAATCGTCAAAGTGAATCACGTGAATCCAGAACCGCATTTTGTCGTAGTGTTGTTTATTTAAGAAAACAGTGTTTTATTACACGACCGAACTGCAGTATTTAGCCCTAATTAGTCTTTTTACATCTCTAGTACAAGTCTATTCACATGACCCACCTATAACAGAAACATACACTTTCATGTGGGCCTTGATTAATTACAAAAATTACTCGAGTGTCTCCAAAAATAAAAAAAATTACAGATTGATGACTGAGAGATAAATAGATAAATATACACACGAAAAAGAAAAAAATCTAATCAAACTCAATCGGCCAATAAATAAATAGAACAATAAATAACATTCAAAACATCTTTGGCCAAACTTAGGCCACTTCATCGCCCCCCCACCCCCACAGGGTTGACATTGGTATTGGTCGATGCCCGGGCCAATCACAGCACAGAACTGTCTGCTGAGTCAATCAGCTTCATCACCTATGGGGTTCTAAGGAGCAACACTGGATATGTGGCATGAAATAGCAAGTGACAGAACAATTATATCGAGGCACTTATAAGGATGTTGTGTGTATGCGTCCCCCCCGCCCCCCCCCCCCCCCAAACAGGAAACCAGGTGTGAGACGAGACACAGCGAGAGAGAGAGAGAGAGAGAGATGATGGAGCGTTTGTTTTGCTCGTCCACATGTTCCCTCGTTTTTTTTGTTTTTTACAATTTTGGGACTGAGCATGTTAAATAAAAACAGAAATCAGTGAGCTGGAGAAAATATGAAAACAGATAACATGGGAGGAAAACAATGCTGAAACCTCTGTGTGTGTGTGGGGGTCTGTGTGTGTGTCTGTGTGTGTGATGTGTGTGTGTGTTCAACCAAAAGAACCGTCGTTACATATTTGCTCAAGTCAAGTCTGTGGATCACATCAGTGCGTGTTCTCTGTGGTCGTTGAGTCCGACTGAGTTTCCGACTGTTCCCCGAATATCCCCGCCAATGTCTTGAAGCGGGGCCCCCAGTCGTTGAGGTAGTCGTAGTCCTCCTCCAGGTCCACGGCCAGGGACTCGATGGAGCTGAGCGACTCGGCCACGGAGCCGCCGCCCTCGTAGGCGTACGTGGCCAGCGAGTCGTAGGGGGGGGGCCGAGCTGTCCCTGTCGTGCTCCGTGAGGCGCTGGTGGATGAAGTCCCGGATGTCGGCGCTGTCCTTGGAGGCTGGCGGCCGGGGGCCTCTCTTCAGCTCGGGCTTGACGTCCCTGCGGAACAGGTTCTCTTTGACCACCTTGGGGTTGCGGAGCGTCCCCATGTCGAAGGCGTGCGTGTCCTCCTCGCCGCCGCCCTCGTCGTCGTAGTGGATGACGTTGTCCCGGATGTCCTCTTTGGACGACATGAGAGTCTCCTTCTTCTTCTGCCGCCTCAGGCCCACGTACAGGACCACGATCACTGGGGGGGACACATCGAGAGAATTACACGTTAGACCAGTGAAACTCGATCCAGATGTTCCCGTCTCCCTCGGGCTGATGTGGAAACGCTCTGGTCATCCCTCAACATTTAATCACTGGGTCAGAATAAATTACCTTTCCAGTACGTTAGCGTCCAACGGCATAAACTAATCACATTCCCATCAGCCTCAGCTGCACCTTGTTAAAACCCAATTAGCTAACGTTAGCGACGATGTGTTGAATATCAGCTTGTTTACATTTTCAATGTGGTTGTTGGTAAGTGAGTTAGCACGCTGCTATTAGCAATTAGCTCAAAGCAACAACTGTGTCTGTACCTAAAGCCTCATATAGAACCTCCTCTTGACCACGACCTGATGAGGTCTGATACTGAGACACATTCAGGATGAGGTTGTGTGTTCAGCGCTCATCTGATCACTCAGGACAGATGTTGATACAAGGTCTGAGTCCTGTGTCCACCTCTAGGTTACATCCCACCTATGATTTAACACTAACACACAACTCAGTGACATAGAGCTTCTCTTTGATAAACACGGTCAAATAAAGTCCGTTGAAACAAAAGCTCTGCAGTTTGCAACCTAGATACCTGAAATAGAAAAGAAAAAAAACTGTGGGTTTAATTGCTTTGATGGCACAATGCAAATAATTCTGCAGTGGCAGCAATACACACACACACAGACACACACACACACACACAAACACACACAGCACAGGAGCTGTAACCACCGCTGGGGGGGTGAGTTCTTACCACTGAGAATATACCCAAAGCAACAGTTTACTGCTTTAGCACGCAGCCCTTCAGGGGTTGCGTGAGGTTCTGCATGTTTTTCGGGCACCGCGGCTCCACTGTGAGAAATCCAACACAACACGTAACAATAAATTTCCTCCTCTCCCTTTCTCCTGTCAGTGCAATCTGTCTCCCTCCGTCTATCTCCCCTGCGCCTCTCTCTCCCTGTCTCCTCGGTGAAGAATGCAGTAAAATATGTGTTTTCCCCCCTCTGGGTTTTTAATATACGGTTACACGGAGGAGGAAGAGCAATGGCCGAGGTAAAACTGGAGTCATTCAAATGAAAGAGTCCAATAAATACATTCAGACGGAGAAAAATAACTCTTGAGCAGGTCCCTCACTTTCATCCTCCCTTCTTCCCGTCACTCCATCCTTCACTGGGATGGTATCTACCTGTGTGGGGGGGATAGTGTGTGAGCTCCCCCCAGTGGCTTCCAGGCAGACTTCACCAGCACCGACTGGAGGTCACAGTGGCTGAGCAGCTCGTCAGCACCCAGGACACATCGGGATGAAAGGAACCCGCCGAGCAGATGAAAGTCTCGGTGACGCTCTGTTTCATTTACCTCAGCGTTTGTGTGTGTGTGCGCACAGGAGAACGACGACAACTGGGTCATCCTGACAAATCCTGCACAGGAGCTAAGTGGCTCTATGCAAATGTTCCCGGTGTGGGGCCCTGCTGCTCGGCGCCGCTCTCCTTCCCGGGGACGGTGTGTCGGCCTCGCCCTCGGGTGAGAGCCGACTCTGAGCTTTGAAAACATCTCTGTGTTTCTCAGATGAAGTGAGAACACAGATTGTGTGTTTTTCTGTCCCAGCTCGTGAAACACACAATGAAACCGAAGCTGATATTTCACATGAATGTGAACAGAAAGAGGATTAATGCTGAAGCCCAGTCTCATTGCATGGATGAGTCTTTTTGAGCCATATATTAGCGGCAGAGAGCAAAATAATTACAGCTCAATTCAAAGGTCACGGCCACCCTTGACTTCCACTGTAAAATGAGAACTTCTTTAACAACCCACCATCCCACATTCATAATTTAGGAAATGATGCCATAAACCTACATTTACTTCTTCCTCGCTATATGCAGATGAGCTTGGACATTAATGGCGGGGAGTTAAAGAGGAGTTTTACGACTATGACCTTGTGGGAAAGGCCCAGTAAAAGCCCGGGAAGTGGCCACAGAGCAGAAAAATTGGATTTAGTTTATGGAGCCAAGCGACCCTCCCTCCAATTTCAAATGTCTCACTGAATGACCAAAATCATATGGACTCAGTAATTAATTGTGGTCACTCCCAGGGAGAGGCCGGCCAACTCTGCTACTGAGCTCAGTGTGTGTGGATTCAGGTTCTGCCAGGAAGGGCAACACATTTGAAGCGTGACTAAATGAAAATACATCTGCAATTTAAATACTAACAGCTTTTGGAGGGAATTTGAGCTCAATAATTTTACAATAAAATTTAAATTTAACATTTTAAGCTAATCAACATTTAAAAGCTGCACCAAGGACTAATCTACTATTTCCAGAAATCTCTGTTAGTATATGGCTCTGATCATTTTATCAGCTTGACACTTGACATGTGTCTCAAATGTGGTGCGATTTGGGAACATGATAATATATAACAATATATACCTGGAAATTCAAAGATATGCTTTAAAGCCAGGAGCTGCAGGGTTCCCTGTGTGCTGTGATACTGAAAGGAGGATTGTTTAGAAGCCAGGAGGCGACAGCTCTCACCTAACAGGATGATGATACAAAGAAGGATGGCAATCAGAGCGCCGGTGCTGAGACCCACGGGCAGGAAGATGGCCTCCGCGCTGCAGGTCAACAGGGATCCATCGGACTCGCACCCACACACGCGGATGGTCAGGGTGCCTGTGCTGCTCTTGGGTGGGTAGCCATTATCTTCTATCACCACGGGAAGGACAAAGATCTCCTGTAAACGCCGTCTGAAGCCGTTCCGCTTCGTTACGATTCCAGCCGTGTTATCTGGAGGAAGGAAAAGGGGGGAGAAGGTTTTTTCTTAGAAACGAATGCAGTGTTAGATTAAAAGACTTTTGCAGATTTGTGAGCGGAGGCCTAAAGTGCTGCAGCGAGCGCTTAGTCCTTGATCTGTGCAGGTTAGAGGCTGATCGGACCAAAGCCTCAGAAACGTCTCCGCCCTGCTTCACCTCACATCAGTCGGAGAATCCCCTGAGCTACACTACAAGTCCGACGGTCCAAGAGCGAGAAGAGATACAACTTTTAAAATGTCTGATGACTCTTTATGTTTGATACCAGACGAGCTGCAACATATCAAAGCCTCGGCTTATCAAAGCTCTCTCCACTTTTACACTCATTCCAAACGCTGATGGAGCCGAATCACACGCAGAACATTATTCTCTGAAACACTGCAAAGCCCTTTTCCATCTGCGTGCACGGTGAGAACTACTTATGTTGTTATTCCGCTATCTGCTGGTGCAGGCGGCATCGCTCCGGAGAAACAGCAGTTTAGCAATGATAGATAAAAGATAAACACACACACAGACACACACACAGAGGGAGGAACTTGGGGAGACAGCCTCAGGTGAGTGGATGGCGAGTGGAATAGAGGTCGACAGTGCGTACGAGGGAGAGAGGGAACGTGTCGGGTTGAACCTGCCGGGTTCTGCCGGGTTACAGCGAGCCTGTCTGACCCTTGTCCAGCCGAGTTTGTTCCGCTGATGAAACCTGGCACATTTTCCTGACAGGAGGTCAGGCGTGTTGGCACACCTTGCATGTTGTGCACAACTGTGATTTTTTTTTTTGTGTGCTCGTGCTTCCCGCTCCCTCTCTTGCAGAAACCTGTCCACTGTGCCCGTGGAGTTTGTATTTCCTGTCCCTGCCGATCACATCTCGCTCTGTATCTGCAGAGTGTACTCACAGTCCCAGCCCCCCCCCCTCCCCCCGGCAGTCAGGGAACCGCAAGACACCGTGTCCAAGAGGGAAAAGTGGATCAGAGGGTCGGGCCGCGGCCTGTCAGGGGAGGTGAACGCATTCGATTCCCGAGCCTCATTCTGCCACGTCTCACTTTTCATTACCAATCTCCCTGGTTAGACTTCAAAGGGTTTGGCTGGTGCTCACCGCAGAGTTTAATAAAAACCATAAAAACCATAAAAAACGCTTCATGTGGTAAAGATATTTTTAGAAGTGAAGCGGTAACGTGCCACTCCTGCTGCTCAGGTAAGAAGTTGTTGATCATCATTACTGTCGGCTGATAGATAGTGAACACGTTTCACATATATATAATGAGCTCTAGCAAGAAACTTTTTATATAGTGATATTTCAATTTATGATAAATTATTTAAAAAATACACATCATAATCACACATTACACAAATTTTTCGACTTTTTCATGACATCACTTATCATTTTACATCATATGATGAGGAACAATTCCCTGATAAAGGACATCTGTATATTACACATTGATATTTGTGAACATATCTTGGAAAATGTGTTTTTTGGACCACATCCCTCTCGCCCTCGACCTTTTGAATCAGCTCCAACAGCTACAATGTTTGATTTCCCAGAATGCACTGCTCCACCAGCGTGCAGGTCCTGATTTATAATGATGACAGTCACCTTGTTTAAATTGTTTAAGTGATGAAGCTACATAAACTGTCAGAAGCTAAATCTTCAACTCTCTACTTCACTGTGTCACTCTTCACTGATTCTCCAACTCAGCTGTTGTCAGATTGAGAGAAAAACTTACTTCCAAAGTCTCGGATGGTGAAATTCTTGTTGCTTTTGAAATCTTCCTTTGGCGATTTGAAGGAGAAATGTTGTCCAGACATCGGGAGGTCCTGGTCTTTTGCACCAAAGGTTTGAATCACCTGTGGCAATAAGAATGAGACAAAAATGTGATATTATATTATTAATTTGCAGGTCAGTTTGTTCCTGAAGAAGAAGTGAAAACATTTTAACACGGACGTGGAGTTATAAGCTAGTCCTGACCCGACTGCCTGTCAGAGCTGTCGGAGTGGAAACGAGGCAGTGACCTGTTCTCTCTCAGTATCTCTGGATACAGTCTCTTGATTGATAACTCCTTGAAATCTCTGGATGAACCCGACTCCCTGTGTGATGGATTAAACTCATCTCGAGCTGATGGAGCTTGTTCAGGAGTCGAGAACAGAAAACAGTTGTTTCTATTTGACGTCTGCTCTGAGCCACAGAACGACCCACAATAACAGAAGAGAGCAGATTTGATTAATCCGACAACAAACTGGATCTCTGTGTGAAAATGGGTTTATTGAAACAACACCCGACTTCAGACCGACTTCCCTGCGCTCGGCACAGACTGCTGATTCAGCCGCCTCTGCACCAGACTGCTGACGGCCTTTTACACTTCCTTCCATTTCCCCAAAAGGTTCTTTGAGCTTTTTCTGGATCTGTCTCTCCGGCCCAGCTGTGACGCCCGTCTGCTCTTCACCTCTCGCTGGGCTTGACCTCCTGCAGACCTGATCCCCCTGCCCGCCCCCCCCCCCCCCCCCCCCCCCGCCCCCGGATCCCCCAGGTACAAGAGGGCAACTCATCAGCCCTCCTGCCCGGTTCCATTAACCCCACGATGTCGCTCCGTGCCTCGCTCACCTCTCTGTATTTGAATAAGATTCCCTGAAGGGGAGTGAACGTGACACCAGGTGAGATGAGTGTTTGTTGTTCCCCCCCCCCGGCGGCAGATGTACACTTCACACTATTGATTCCCTGCAACCAGATTAGCTTTGTGATGAATAAATCTAGAGCAACAATTAAACTTCCGTGTAATCTGTCAAACTTGTTTTTTTAGTGAATCAATTCTGTCAGAAATAAATAACTAAAGCCCGTCAGACTTCACAGCAGCCCATATATCCAAATTACATGTTTGCTGTGTGTCCCAATGGAAGAGCAGTTAAGTTGCATCCAATAAAACTGCAGAGTCTCAGTCGTCATAATCCTGTTTACCAACCCACATTCCATGTTTAATATATTCTACAATAAACACTGAACCGGTGAACATATCAAATCTCTATGTATGACACTGGCTCATATTGTAAAACATATTTGGCAGCTATTAAAACAACAATAATTTCTATATTAATTATCATCATCTTTTATGTTGAAATGTGTATTTTCCTTCCCTCTTAACGTGTTTCCCATCTCCTCCCATCACAAGTGGAGCTGCGCCGGCTGCAGCTGCTTATTATCTTCTTGCTATTGTGCACGTGAAACGGTTCGAAGCTTCTTCTTCTCTTGCACATTGTAAGTCAAGCCAGATAAGAGCGCCGGCTAAAAGGCCTCAATGTAAAATGCAATTATTCCAGCATAACAAGCTGACTCAGCTGGTTAGCATTCAAATGTGGCATTTTGAAAAAGGCAAAGGAAACACATTAAAGAGTGAAGAGCACATGATAGCACTGCTGCTCCTCAGTGTAGAACTCCACTGTGCTAAGTGCTGGGTTTTCTTTGTGGGACTTTTTTCTCATTTCACACTTGACTGGTTGACCTGCCGGGTCGCTAAATACAAAATAAAGTAAAATAAATTACAAAATAAGGAAATATTCTACTGTATCTCTGGCACGTTTTAAAAATCTTGCTTTTTATAAAAAAGTTTTTTCGTAGATCAGTTGAAATGACTTGAAAAACCAGATCTTATCTCCAATATTCAGAAAACATGAAGAATTCTGAACAGAGTTTGGTGGATTTGTTTCAGCTGCAGCTCTTCTGGTTCAGGAAGCAGAGGATCATGGGTATTCTCCATGTGTCACTGCAGAGGGCGCTGTTGCTCAGTAAAAGTTAGACCCACACTCTTTCCACAACAACAGTGAGTTCCATCTCAGTTCGTCCATGAGCTTGTGTCGCAGCGTGAGTCTCAGAAACTCTGTGGTTTGTGTGTTTTTCTGCAGCGGCAGTGCAGGAAACCATTACGGGGGAAAAGGTGAAGGATTTTTACAGGAGAGGATCTGCAATTCTTCAACATCCACCAGCTGTGCACAACACCTGGAGGCATCACGCTGTGGAAACACCACAGGAAAGTGTACACTCAGCACCGGAGGGCAAGAGAGGAGGGAGGAGATAGAAAGCTGGAGATTAGAGTGAGGGAGAAGGAAATAGGACAGAGGAGAGAGGAGGGAAGGCGGTGACTTATAAACACCAGACACATATTGTGTGTTAATGCAGCTGAACTCGATGTAGGGTGGTTGTTGTCTGTCAGTGTTTCTCCCTTGGTCTTTGTGTACTTTGTGTACTGCTGAGTGGATTCAAGACTTCAGCAGCTCATCGATGGAAAACTTATCTTTGTCCTTCAGCATCAATTAGCTTCTTCCCTTTCTTCTAAGAGTCGACCTTGACGGTGGGAAATACGGCAAATTCACAGGAAGACAGTGACGCCTTCAGACAGGAGGGCGCCGCCGTCACAGGCCGAGTGTGATGAGGACTCAACAGCGATATGATTGACTGCCAAAGGAGCTGTTCCCTCGAAACGCTAAGTGCATATAGATGCTAGTTTATGGGCTAATTTACAGGCACAGGTGGTTTACAATGCACACGGGCACATTCTCCGCTGCATCTCGAATACATCATGGGCAATGTGCTCCAGGTTGCTGATATGCAAAGTGCCGCGGCGCTGTGTGATTGCCTCTCCTGCAGAATCTGAGTATATGACACAATCAGTGGGAGATGTAGATTCGTGGCGAGTTGAACGGTTCTCAGCGGAAAAAACCCTTGAAAAACAAAAAAGGTTTTATTCAAGCGACCTCGTGTTAGAACGATGAGAACCGACCCTCTGTGAGGTGTCGATATCAAAACCTAATGGTTTGTGTTAACGTAGAAGAATCAGCTGTTTCCTGCCCAGGTGTAAACAACGGCTCTTTGCCAGCGTTTACATGAATCAACACCTCACAGATTCAATTTAACACCTTCCCGTGGTTTTCAACAGGCACCTTGAAGCCACATCAGCTCCACGAGAGGACAAACAACACTCCGTCAACTCGCTGAACACATCAACACGTGTAAATGAAAACGTTACCTGTCCCATTTTAGCATTTTCACACACGAAGGTCTCGTAAGGACTGGAGAGTTCAGGCGGGAACTCGTTGATGTCCAGGACGTGGACGGTGACGGCCACTCGACTGGTCAGGACGGGGCTGTCTGGAGGAGACACACAAAACAGATTCAGGTAATCATATTTTTACATATGGGGGCTGGACAGAGTTTTGTTTTCACAGCACTGACATCATGTGGATTTCTTAAGTACTAACGTCTCATGAGCCAAAGTATAAAGGGTTATGACAGACTGGTTAAAGCGGCCCTTGTGTCCTGGTGTCCAATCAGAGCGTCTCTCGGCCGTCCGGTGAGACACTCTGGTCAAACACCAGATCTGGATCCTGTTGCTCTGTACACTGCACCTGGACTCTGCTGTTTTTACGACGCTTTCGATTAATGATGAAAAGGAGAATTAAATAAAAACAAACACAAATGCATCCCATGTGTTGCCTACAAATAAAGCAAACCCCCCCACACCCACGTTATGGAATATGGCTCCACGGAGAGAATCACTTCTTTTTTAGTTTTTTTCTTTCTTCCTCTGCTTCTGTTATGGGTTTGAGCCATAAGATGTGCAGCCCATATTAATTATAGCGTGAAGGCCCCCTTGAGAGGGACTAGCTTGAATCCAGGGTTATTTTTTACAGTGTTTCCTCACTGCAGGGGCACAGTGGGGAAATGTTCTTTTTATGTGGGAAGCCCGAGTAAAGGTAAACTTTATGGATTCGATGTGGGAATAGGCTTTTCTCTGCAGCAGGGGGCTTTATGTGCACTTATTTGTGTGAGTGCACATGTGCGTGGGTGAGAAGGTTTGTGTGTAGTTGGCTGTTTGAATAGAATGCAGGGGTGGAGAGCCAGGGGGGGGCAGGTGGATCTTTGGAGTCGTCTCAAGGGGATTGGAGACGCAGCTCAGTTAGTAACCTGTCTCTGACCTTGATGGAGCAGGCAATCTTCCCACAGAGGTAAAAAATGACACTGAGCATGGGATTTGCTGCTTTGCACAGACTGAACCACTAACACCGATGCTTCGCCAGCGGAAAAACAGATATTTTCTGTCAGCGAGGTCCTGACGTCTTTTGCCCTTTAAAAAAAAAACCTGCAGCCACTTCAAATCTTCCAAATTAATGAAATCTGTAAAAAAATAAAGTCCAAGAAGTCCTTGAAACAGACATTCGTCATCTCCTCCTCGTCTCATCACTATCAACTGTTTCCTGACTCCCAGTGCATCATGGGTGATATGTGTTTCAGCCCACTAGAGGGAGCAATGGCATCGTGGTTGTATTCAGCTGTGGTGAGCGTCTCAGCCCAGGAACACATGCTCTGTTTATTTCACTAAAGCAGAATCCTGCATTGCTTACTCAAGCTGTCGGCCATAAAGTTCTCTAGCTTATACTGCTTTAATGCTGGATATACATGTTTTTTTTTGATTAAGATGATTTTTAATTAAAAAACCTCACTCCACTTTAAAGTCTGCTGCAAAACAGAGATAGACAGATTCCTCCTGGAAGATAATCCAGTGAAAATGCAGCTGCGGCCGCACTAAGTAAGAAATAAAAAACTCCCACAACGTAAATGTTAACTGTGAAATTAAATCAGCTGCTGCAAATAGATGTAAAGTGTGTTTCCTCATCGCCTCCTGCCAAGGTTATTATTGCATTAAATAGATCTTCCTCTTTCTTTGACTCCTAAAAAACTGCCGGTGGGTTTAAATGCCCCCCCCCCCCCCCCCCAAAAGGCTCTTATTTAACAAGCCTTCTGCTGTGCACCGCGTCCCAGGGGAGCAACACACACACACTGCTCTCATTTTGCTGCATGACTGCGGTGTCTAGCGATGACCGCACAAATCTCCGAAGGCTTTGTGTCGGTGAAGAGTCTCCAACTCAGGTGTTGTGCTAATCACGGCCGGGGGGGGGGGGGGCGTCATTCAAGGGAGAATGTCATCAGACGTCTGGTATTGTTGGATGTTTCCTTTCCCGGGTCTTTGTGACGGGGAATAAAAGGTGCGGGAGGATAAATGTTAAAACAGAAAAAAAGCATCAAGGACAAACAGCAGATGCAGACACAGGTCAAACACTGAGGTCTGCAGTAATTTGTTGTGTTTTGAAAACTGCTGCCAACTGAGGCTGCTCCAGACGACTGTGTGTGTGAGTGTGTGTGAGTGTGTGTGTGCATTATTTGTACGGGTATCTTTGTTTTTTAGCATATATTGATGTTCTTCATGGTTCAAAACCCGAATAACAGTCAGCGACGATAACACAATGTATCACAGAGGAGCCGTAACAACAATCCAATACTCGCAACACAAACTTCTGCCAAATCTCACTCAAGGTCACCAACACATTTTGAACTGAGTAGTTGCGACTCAAACCCTGGAGTCGGTTTTATCTGCACCAGTGCAACCATTACTTTTATTAAACACTGGCTATATGGATGGGACTTTTCTTTTCTTTTCTGTCGTGGAGGGGGGGGGGGGGTTGTTGTCTCTAGACAAACATCAGTCCTTGGTGAGGAGAAGCAGAAAGGTGGGTGTAGAGTCTGACTTTGGGAAAAGAAAGGCGATAGGAATGCGGTGAGGCGGAGGTGTAGGTGAGATTCCTGCGTGGGATGCCCTTGTGACACAACCTCCTTCTTCCTTTCAGTTTATCTCCTCCTCACATTCCATGACACTCGTACACATGAGGCACACAACAAAACAACACACACTAACACAGACACACACATTGAAAACAAAATTAGCATGTCACAGCCATGACCTTGAGGGGAAGTGAGTAACATCAGTTTCCAAGGCGACAATGACTGGAGTTTTAACGGGCTGTATTTCACAGTCGATCCTAATGAATATACAGCGTGGGTAATTTTGATTGAGCACCCGCCTGCCTCTGGGATAATGACTTTGACGGTTCTTAGCAGATTTGATGACTTGATGACGATGGATTTGCTTATTTATCCGGAAATTTGCTCCACTTCCTTCATAAAAACGTAATTAGCTTGATGGCATGTCTTAGAGCCACGGCTCCACATTAGCTCGCTCTGCTCACGACACGCTGCGACTCCATCGCGGCTGCATCTGCCGGCTGTAAAAACTCTGAAAGGTTCCCGTCTTTACTGCAGTGTAAGTAAAAGTTGACTCTGGCAAGGGGGGGAAGCTCCCATCCCGATGCCAATGTCATCAAACGTGTTGGAAAAAGGGGGCAGTTAAAAACGAAAACAGAGTTGGCGAGTGTGCTCGAGGAGAAAATGTCCTGAAGATACATTTCCTCCGGGGGAGTCATCATGGTTTATAGGCACCTATAAACCTTTCTGGAAAAAAATGGGATTGAGTATTGACTTGAGTAAAAGTGTGTTAAATCCTTCACACAGATTATGGCCGGGGACGGACACTGACACCTGCATGAATCACGATCCATCCCGATGTCATACTCACTGAGTTTGGTGGCCACGATGGAGATGTTGTGCTGGGCGATGGTCTCTCTGTCCAGTTGCTCGTTGGTGGAAATGGTCCCCTCCACTGGGTCGATGTCAAAGTAGCTGTCCATGTCGCTCTTCCAGTCGATGGAATACCTGGGGGAAAAGAAACCTGTTTGTTTAATGTCATTCATATCCAACGTAAACCAGTGGATTTAACCACCGTGATCCCCCCCCCTCACCCCCATCCCTCCCTGGGCTCATGAATTAGATGTAATATAATGTTGGCACAGCCTCCATTACTCATTCTGAATGGTCATTTCTAGAAAAATGTGCTGAGGATCGCATATACATTCCAATCTAGTAATGGGGGACACGTACTTTGGTCGATGCTGAGCAAACGCTTTTTTCTTGGGAGCATAAATGAATTTTAGGCACTTTTTGAAACCATATCAATCTCTCATGGACCCGACGCAGAACCAAAAGGCTTGAGATGCTCGGCTCGGTGTCTGAGAACAGAGGGGGAGACGTCCTCCTCTGTGAAAGACGTCTCTGGTCTTGTCCACAGTGGCTCTGAATGCAAACTGAGACACAGAAGAGATCTGAAACCAAGCGGCGTGCCACTGACAGCACCATTCATCACGCCATGCTATTTGAACTTAAAAGGCGATTTTTCATTAATAATTTTGTTGTCATCATCGGCGGCGTTTCCCGGAGGGGACAAGAATATGTTGTTGTCTTTTATGGATCTTCACAGGGACGGTCAGGGGTTGAGGGTTCGGTGCCTTGCTCCTGGACGGTACTTCATTTCTCATGGGCTTGAGGCTCGAGCCTTTCAAATCAAGAACAGACACCATTCTGCCATTTTTTGTTCTTTCACAAGGGCAAAGCTGTTTGATCTTAAAAAGGCTATTTCTGGTTAATATTTATCAAGCTTGTTTTTGAGCACTGTAGAATCTGGACTCGGGCGTCGGGAGGAAGATGCTCCTGGTATGTTCAGACTCCACTTCAGGAGGAAATACTTTACCAGCTTTCGTTCCGTCAAATTTTCTGTTTCAATTCAGATTTGTCCACGTCCGCTCTTTACCGCCGTGCAGCCTTCAAGCGAACATGATCGTGTCCAAAGAGTTTAGTGAGAGTCTCTTTGATAAATAGCACAGCCAAACTCCCCATCAAGAGTTCAAGAGATCAATGGCTTGCAATTTTACCTCGGGGCAAAACTCTTGCTTTTTTTTTGTTGTGTTATTTGAGTCAAGTTGCTTCTGATGTATACGTTCACAGTCGGTGTGGCCCGGCCTCTTAACCGGGATATTAAAGGCTGAGTCACAAACACTGTGTGGGTGAACGTTTTTGAAATTTCCCTCTAACAAGACAACAAACCCCAGCGGCTCACTCTGCTCTCAAGCTAAATGTCAAAGTGTTTTTACATCTACCGAATGATTCCACAAATGTCTGCATGTGTGTCTGTGTGGAATAAATATCTAACAAGCCAGTTATGTTGTCAGCTTCACACTCAATACCTTCAATTTAAATATTTCTACTAAACTGCAGCAATGGTCGACAAATCAACTCCAGGTCATTTTGATAATTTGATGTTTTTGTTGTTTTTGCTTTTTGTTTTGTTGGTGCTGATCTCATCCAAAGAATCACTTCCTCTATAGCACGTTGTCTTCAAAGTAAAAGCTCAGCGTTTGTTTGTTTCTATAATGCTTCATACCGAGCAGGACTACAAACCTTTTATTTGGAAATGTTTGAAGACTGTACCGGTTGTTAATCAGACCTGAAATACTTGAATGCAATGTTTGAAAAATATATAAACCACACAAATAAAGTATCATTTCATAAAAACATTGCGTTCAGTGCAGATAAACCAGGTAGGATGAACACAACATATTCTAACTTCACTCTGCACACAGACAATAGAAAGCGACTCTGTATTGTACAAGTGTCTGAGATCGACTCACTAATGACAAAGAGTAATTCTGCAGCAGCACAGGACAAGAGGACAGAACATTACAACCAGGTTTACAAAGGGACACTGCACTAGTTCAACTTTCCATTAAAGAGACCAGTGCTCACCAGCAGCCGTGAGAGAGACGTCACACATCTATAGGCTCTGGACTAAAGGCTGCACACATGTTAATTAGTGTTATCTCCTGCTCTGGACTACATTGATGTTAATTCAGTCCAGTGAGCCTAACGCACAATGCACGAGGTCATTTCAGAGAAAGAGACGACACATGTGAGTTTATTTGCCACAGTTATTGATTTTTCAGAGTTCAGGGTTCTGTCGCGGATCCTTCACGGCCCCGGGACATTGTGGCTCTTCAGGGTTTTTTTCCTTCTTCGCGTGATTTGTGATATTACCATTTTAGACAGAGGCCAAAAGTGCAGTGTTTAAAACTCATTCAAACTCGAGGAAGCTCTTTAGAAACGTCCAACAATGCAGTATTCATGATGCCCTTTTGTCTCCCCGGAGATAACTCCGGCACTATACCGCTAAATAGCAGAATCAGTAGAGTCTAAAGTCTAAAAGCATAATTCCCTATGCATGATGGGTCATTGGGTCTATTGTTCTGCAGTGAAGAATGCACGGCTGCTCTCTGAAGGCACACAAAATGAACAATGTCAGCTGTGATATTGATGAATATTTAAAGTGCTGGAGACAAAGTGGGGATCCGCAGAGTGGAGGGCTATAAGCTTTTTGTTGAACGAATATCTGCCTTTTTCCATTCTTTTGTTGTCTCCGGAATAAAATATTCATAATAAAACAACTGCGTGCAACAGGTATCTTTGCCATTTGCGTGGCGCTCCGGCGATACATCTTCCAGGAGCCATTAGCACAAAGCAATCTGCCCGAGCAACAGCAGCTAATAGATTTTAAAAACAAAAGGCTCCTCATTCATTTTTTAATGCACTTCCTTTGTCTTTTGGAAAGACAGTCTATTGTTATCTCAGGTTCTATGTCGGGATAGCATGCATGTGTGTGTTTGTGAGGTGCACAGTAACACACAGAGATTGGAAATGACTCGGCCTCAGTATAAATCAGGTGTTGATCAAGGCGTGTCAGATCTATAACATGAAGTAATGATGTTTGAATGTCTCACTGGATAAATACCAACTACAGACCGGGGATCAGCCAAGTGTGATAGTCTGATGTTAAACATGTATGTTATACATCAAGGAAGGAGACGTTGAGCGAGAGAAAACCCAAAGACCCCCCAGCCGAGCCGTGATTCAAACCAAGAACCTTCTTCTTGATTTTTATTTTCATGTGCAACATACAAATTAAGAAGAAGTGAAAGAGCGTTTCACTTAATGTTTACCTCCTTTGCTTCTGTGTGGCAACAAATCCACTGCTTCACTTCTTATCAGCTCTCACGCTCTATTTAGATCATATCTCTACCAAACGATATGGTTTTAATGAGTGTGTGCAATATTAAGGACATTGGGAAAAACGAAAGCATGGGAACAACTTCCTGTTCTTAATTTAGTCAATTTCAACAAGAAACTAGGAGAACAGAACTCTGACAAGATCGTGTTAGATCCATCTCACTTCTCTGCAAAGCCAAACAACACCACAGCCCCTGAGCACAGTGCTGTATAGTTCTTAATCTAAATAAGAAGTGGAACTAAAGAATATTTAATTATCATCCCAATAAAAGACTGTGTATTCGAACACAATGTAGAAAATAAAACTTAAAAAAGCTTCAAAGACTGAAGCCAAATGCAAGACAAGCAACCATTTGGTAAAATAATTAAAAGAATGTGTCAAATTTAAGATAGGTTGCAGAAATTGAAGTGACTGGAAGTTTTTAACTCTATAAAGTTGCTGTTTTAAGGACATCGGCTGAAATAGTAAAAGCTACGTGAGTTCCCATTGCACCACATATAACACAGAGATGTCACATTGAAAGTGAACATAAGTTACATCAGCTGCAGCTAAAATACAGTTTGAATGAATTTGAAATGCAGCTTTAATACAGTTTGTATCAGTCATTGTCAAACTGAAGCTAGATAACATCTGCACTCTCATGCAGATTCTCATTTTCACAGTGAATACATCAGGTGCAGATATGTAAATACAGGTCCACTAATAACGTTGGTAATATTCTCTGATGCTCGATGTCACCAGCGGCTCCTGACCTGCGAAGACATGACGCCAGCAGGATTCTACATGACAATGTCAAATGTTCTACATAGATTGATTAGTCCTCGAGCTGATGAGTAAAACTGGCAATACTCTCCAGATTAAAGCCACGATGACATTGATGAATGGAGACGGGAGACGTTGATGAATGGATTAGAGTTCTCGAACTTTCAATCACTGGTTTCATTATCGCAGTGCTTTGCTCTTAAGCTCTTTTGTCCTCGCGGGAGTAACGAGGGAGATTTGGTTGAACGGTAAAGCCTCTCGAGATGAAGATGTGCTCTCGGGTTCCAGGCCCGCTTCATTCTCCAGAAGTTTTTATTAGCCACTGTGGATTATATGAAAATGATTTACATAACCCCAGCTTAAATAAACTTGGTTTGGCCAACTTTGGATCACACGGACCTGCAGTTTGTCTCTTTATTCTGATGCTGATCCCTGTGAACTGGACAGGATTCAAGCAGCAACAAGCCCACAACACAGTCAGACATTAAAAACCCAGTTGGTTCAGTTGGTATAAGGCTTTAGCAGAAGATATACAACAAATAATTAAATGATTTTACTTTGATTTCCATGTTTGACTCGTCTGTGAAAGTCCATAATGAGGACGGACTTGGAAAATCCACTGAAACTGCAGATGAATCTTTGAAGATTGAAAATGAATGAAATATGTTTTCCAGCCAAAAGAGATGTGTCTCTGCTTCTCGTCAAGCTTTTTTTTAAATGTCAACAGTTTCAAAACTTTAAAAAGGAGATTTAGTTTTCTGCTGAATATAATCTTAATGTTAAAAATCCAACGTTTGCTCCTATGGTTTAATAAAACCAACGTAACCTAAGCAATTTCCTATTCAACAAAAAGATTTATGATTATTCTTCTCATGAATAAGAT
This sequence comes from Pleuronectes platessa, assembly GCF_947347685.1. Taxonomy (NCBI): domain Eukaryota; kingdom Metazoa; phylum Chordata; class Actinopteri; order Pleuronectiformes; family Pleuronectidae; genus Pleuronectes; species Pleuronectes platessa. Next base: position 19,088,151 of record NC_070645.1, read on the forward strand.
GAAGAAAACCTGACTGAATGCTTTTACAACAGGTGTGTGTCTGTGTGTGTGTGTGTGTGTGTGTGTATGCAGTGATTATTTCAGAGAGTAGAGTTTAACTTTACCTGACTGGACTGCTGCTGGCATCTAAGTCCTGTGCCGTCACCGCTCCGATGATGGTGCCTGCGGGTGTGTCCTCGTGCACATCCATCACATACGAAGGCTTATTGAACACCGGGGGCTCATCCACATCCAGAACGTTAATCTTCACGGTGGCTGTGTCTTTGAAGGCCCCGAAGCTCTGGAATCGTGGATCCAGATGAGCATTGGTGGCATCTACTTTAAAGGTGTACGCCTTCTTGCTTTCATAGTCCAGGGGCTGCGGAGGAACAACAGACGAGAGGGGTTAGGGTTAGAGTTACAGTTAAAGTTTGTTTCACGCCGACAGTTTACTCCTCGAATCATAATCGTGTCACAGCCGCGAACGTGTCAGCACTCCCCCTGTAATTCACTTCTCTCTCTGAAGTGCTCGTCCAGTACCAGAGAAGAGCTCTTGAGGAAACACTGTAACTGAATAAGAGCATCGGTGTTGACAGCAGCTTGCCCTGGGTTCACTTCTGTTATTCCAGCTTTTGCAGGGATGAGTAACTGCGATCAGATGTCAGCCGCGGCGTATCCGATAGAAATTCCAGGATTTGGGTGATTTCCAATGTTTACGTTCTTGCACAAATCACATTGTTCTCAGCTGAGTGAAGAGCAGAAACAAAGAGGAGGAGACGACACGTGGCAGAACAACCGGAAATGTGACATCACTGCTGATTGTTATTGTGTAAATGGAGGTTAACAGCAGAGCGGGGCCTGTTACATGAGAGACTCCCGGTAGGTCCTGACCAGGTTAATGTGGTAACCCCGACACAGTGAGGAAGTCAAGCCGGTGCTTATGTGGTTCAGCAGAACCTCACCTCCGTACAAGAGGTCTTCAGACAACAGCTCGGGAAGGGGGGAGGGGGGGGAGAGAGGGGTTGTGTACGCTCTACCCCTTCAAGCGCCTGACATATCAGCTCAGGGTCAATTAGTCAGAAAGCACGGGGAGGCCTTGGCATCCTCGGCGTGTCGGGCGCTGAGGTATAAACATCCGACAGCAGTGACACCTGTGCTCGTGCTGCTGCCCGTCTCCTGCCCTCTCATGTGTGACCGAGCCCACTTGGCGAGCTCGCGGTCGGCCACGCTCCACCGGCCCCCCGAGTCACATGAGAGACATTCCTTTCGGTGTATTTCAAATTGACTAACATGTTAGCGCTACGGCAGCAATGCTATCTTTCTGCCCCAGGACTCTGGCTCGCCTGGCACGCTGTTCCAAAAAGACTCAAAGTGCAAACAGCTGGTGATAGAGCCGCGAAATGAGCTCGAGCTAAAAAGAGACGGCGAATGTGAGATGAGAGAGAAAAAAGCCGTTTTCTGTGCTGCAAGATAAATACAAGCAATCATCTGTCCAAATTAAATGCACATGAATTAGCGGCGTAATTAGAGTCCAACTACTAGAAGTGATCAGAGACGGTGCAGTCAGGATTTCACAGGGACAGCAGATGCTTCTCAAGCCCTCTGTCTCTCATCCAGCGCCATGGTTCCTCACAGTGTCTCCGCAGCAGCAGGTGTCCGTTAAAAGAAAAAAAAGGGAAAGACGAGTGCTGTGTGAAGGCGAGCCAATCTGAAACCAATCACTGACCATCAACCGCCGTGATTGGTTTGATTACAGTGCGCCAGATGCAACTGGCCGAGCACGGCTCTGAGATCCTTCAACAGGAAACACACTCTGTCCCTTTCAATCTCTCCCAAGAAGTGACAACGCTGAGAGAAGACTGAGGCTACGGTTACAGATACTGACTCTAGTGTGGGTACCATTCAAATTGATGATCCCTACATTAGAACCTAAACTCTTCCCGCCAAGCGACACCTACAAAGTGGATGAAAAAAACGCACGGCAGTCATTATTTCTGTTTTTTTCCGGACTCCCTGCTGGTTCCTGTGAAGTGCTGGAACTCGGCATCAAAAGAAATCCAATATCGTTTGTGTCACAAAGTTTTAGAGACTCCAACGAACGCATCAATCGTGCAATGAGGACACTCTCGCTATTTGGAGTTTTCAAAACCACTTTGGAAAGTGAGGAAGGTAAATAAATGCCTGAATAGCAGGAAGGCTTGTGCTGCAGGCTACATCACGCCATGCTCAGATTAGTACCTATAGACAGACGTGCATGGCTCAGCTGGAACACACGCACAGGTGGAGAAGGAGGAGGGAAGGCGATGGCGGGGGGGGCGGACAGCAGGAGGTGTACACCAAGCTTCATTAGCTATGAGTGTCACCGGGGACGAGGCGAGGCCCTGCTCTCCATCTCAACATGCTGCATCACCACAATTAGGAACAAGGCCCAAACTCGCACCCTCTGTAACTGTCTAATTTCCATGTAGTCCTCGGCTTTCTGAAGACTTGAGGAGTGTGCGGCTGTTTTCCACACACAGCACAACACAGCTCTGACATAAGTGCCCCTCAGCAAGAAAAGCAGGAGTCCCGGAGTTCCAGCTGACAAATAATTATGTGCGAGAAAAGCAAATGCCTTTATTTGAAATAATTGGGCTTGATAAATAATGTTGAGGTGAAAGCAGGTTCAGCAACATTAAAGTTTGTAAGCTTGAAAATATTTTTAGCTTTAATGCGGCATACTAATTTAAAATAATTGATCACAGGCCCAGGAAGCGAAAGGTATCATCTCTTTTTACCTAATCAGCTATGACATGAATATTAATTAAAATAAAATAACAGATGTGGTCAAAATCAAGACGTCAACTACGCATCGAGCTGTTTCCACTGCAAACAACAATCTGGTGATTCAAGTTGTTGTTCAACTTAGTTTGACATTAAAAAGAGAAAGTGCTGCTGAAGGAAACTAATTTACAACAAGAGGGAGTTCGCAAAACAAAGAAACGTTTGATCCAAGTGAACTGTGGATTGGAAAAAGCTGCAAATGGGTCAATTTCCTTAATCACGCTGGTTATCTTAGGATAATTAATTTAATTGGTGGATATGTAAATGCCTCCACGAGGAGATAATGATGTCTTTGTCTGCGTTTGTTTGTTTGTTAGCAGTATTAAGCAGTTGCTACTCAACCGGGTGGAGCGTGACCTAAGGAAGTACTTTGGTGCTGTTCGAGGATTTTTTTAAAATTTTAATTCCACTAAAGAAAACACCACAAAAACATGAATGTTGACTTCTCAGTGTTGGTTCAACACCATCAGCAAACCCAGGACAGACTCTTCTTTCTTTAGCTCCTCCAATGTGGCCACCAGGGGGCCGGAGAAGCATCTGTGTTAAATGATCGTCCACACTTTGAGGGTCTCCAGATCTTTGTCAGGTGAATTCCCACATGAATTCATCACTACACGGCCGTTCATTATAATATTTACTTGGCTCTTTTGATTTATTTATCCAGTCTCATACAGGCTACAGTATTTCATCAGGACTGAAAGGATGTGTTAAACAGGTGATCATTAATTTACGGCAGAGAAAGGAGGTGACATCGCAGGAACAAATTGGAGCTCATTTTCCCAGCAGACGGAGGAGGGAGCGGCCGCCCTGACACCGGAGGAGCGCTGCGTGGACCACCACATGATTAAACGTCCTGCAAATCCCTCAGATTAATTCACATACTCCGATTTGGGGCTGCAAAAAAAAAAAACTAAACTGTGGCGTGCCTGGCTGCCTTTCCAATATGTCTGAGACGCAGGACGGCCCAAGTGGGTCTGGGCTACGTGTTGTTAAATAGGAATGAAATGAGGCCAGGAGGGGGTAATGAGAAACTCCCAGTTAATGAGAAGACGTGCTAATGTGTCAACACTTGACTTGAGGATCAAATCCGATCTGGGGGCCATAGGGGAAATTTCCTGGAAGGGAGAAACTGGTCATTCGTTCTCAGACTGCATGGATCATTTCTCATTTCTCTCCCCCCCGTCACTGAAGATGGCCTAGTTACACACACAGCATCACTCTCTCCTCGTATGCACACATACAGTGCCTTGCATAAGTATTCACCCCCCTTGGACTTTTTCCCATTATGTACTGTTACTAACTGGAATTCAAATAGACTTAAATAAACTTTTTCCCGTTTGATCAACAAAACATGCATAGTACTTTGGAGGTGCAAAATACATTTTATTGTGACACAAACAATAATGAGAACAAAAAAGTTGACATCTGTTGGGTGCATAAGTATTCACCCCCCTGTGTCAATACTTGGTAGAACCCCCTTTCGCTGCAATTACAGCTGCAAGTCTTTTGGGGTATGTCTCTACCAGCTTTGCACTTCTAGAGATGGAAAGGTTTGTCCATTCTTCTTGGCAAAAAAGATGAAGCTCAGTCAGATTGGATGGAGACCGTCTGTGAACCGCAATCTTCAAGTCTTGCCATAGATTCTCTATTGGATTGAGGTCTGGGCTTTGACTGGGCCATTTTAAGACATTAACATTCTTTAATCCAAACCATTCCTTTGTAGCTTTGGCTGTATGTTTAGGGTCATTGTCCTGCTGGAAGATGAACCTCCGCCCCAGTCTCAAGTCTTTTGCAGACTGCATCAGATTTTCTTCAAGGATTTCCCTGTATTTGGCTCCATCCATCTTTCCCTCTATTCTGACCAGTTTCCCTGTACCTGCTGAAGAGAAGCATCCCCACAGCATGATGCTACCACCACCATGTTTCACTGTTGGGATGGTGTGCTCAGGGTGATGGGCAGTGTTGGGTTTTCGCCACACATAGCGTTTTGCATTGAGGCCAAAAAGTTCAATTTTGGTCTCATCTGACCAGAGCACCTTCTTCCACATGTTTGCTGTGTCTCCCACATGGCTTCTGGCAAACTCCAAACGGGATTTTTTATGGATCCCTTTCAACAATGGCTTTCTTCTTGCCACTCTTCCATAGAGGCCAGATTTGTGGAGTAGACGACTAATAGTTGTCCTGTGGACAGATTCTCCCACCTCAGCTGTGGATCTCTGCAACTCCTCCAGAGTAACCATGGGCCTCCTGGTTGCTTCTCTGATTAATTTTCTCCTTGTCCGACTCTTCAGTTTGGGTGGACGGCCTCCTCTTGGTAGGTTTGCGGTTGGGCCATATTCTTTCCATTTTCTTATGATGGATTTTATGGTGCTCAGAGAGATGTTCAAAGCTCTGGATATTTTTTTATAACCTAACCCTGCTTCATATTTCTCCACAACTTTATCCCTGACCTGTTTGGTGAGCTCCTTGGTCTTCATGATGCTGTTTGTTCAGTAATGATCTCCAACAAACTCTGAGTCCGTCACAGAACAGGTGTATTTATACTGAGATTAAATTGCAGACAGGTGGACCCTATTTACTAATTATGTGACTTGCAAATGTGACTTGTGAATGCAATTGGTCGCACCAGATCTTTGTTAGGGGTTTCACAGTAAAGGGGGTGAATACATATGCACTCAACACTTTTCAGATTTTTATTTGTAAATAATTGTGAAATCCATGTAATATTTCCCCCCACTTCCAAATGATGCACTATTTTGTGTTGGTCCATTACATAAACTCACGATGGAATAAATTTTAATCTGTGGTTATACCATGACAAAATGTAGAAAAGTCCAAAGGGGGTGAATACTTATGCAAGGCACTGTATGTTCTCCTTAAACACGTCTCCGACACATGTGCACGTTCCAATCGCCCGTTTGAAGTGTCTCATTACGGCTCCGCTTGTCATGCACATTTTACAGGCTGCCGCGGACACAACAGGGAAGTGTATCAACTGTAGAATGTGTGAGGAGGACAGACCGGGTTCCTCTCATGTCAGTGCTGCTGCTCTTCAACATCACAACAGAACGCACTTGAAATTCTAGACATGGTGCAGCGCCCTTTGATATGTAAATGTGCACCTTCATTGCACTGCCAGTGATACTGAATGAAGGAACTTTTTTTTTTTTTTTCTGCCAATTGAACCTGTTATATTCCAAGGGAATTTGTTAATTTAGGACAGGGGGACGAATCAATGCATCGTGGTCTCACAGGTACAGTTTTACACTTCACACGTCCGGGGCGTGGTCTCGTGGCTGTGGAACAGGGGAGGAGCCTGTTGAGGATTTATAGTGAGATATAATAAGAGCAAATCCATGGAATACGTGTCTCACTTGAAACCTCCCAGTCCCTGCGTCACTGCCGTCTCTCTTCTCAGTCGAAAGTGTTTGTTGCATCTGTTTGTTTCTTTTCAGCGTGGTGGTTATTTTGGGGGACGGGGGGGGGGGGGAGCAGGCTGATATGCATATTTAATAAGTTCTCAGTGTGTTTGTGTTCACTTGAGTCGTACAACAGCAGAGTTCGATATTATCCTCAAACCACTGATATGGGGAACGGTCTTCTACCAACACCCACGGGCCAATCTCGACTCCCCCCCCCCCCCCCCCCCCCAATAATCGTTCTCTCAGCACAGTGAGTCATCAGCAGGCGGATTCCGTCTGTTTGTGCCGAGCGCAGGTATTACCTGAAGAGCCTGGTGATTAAAACGGGGGGGTTGCAAAAACACCGCAAATGTTGTTTAATCTGTGATGCGCAGGGCGGCCTTAAATCCATTTAACCACAGTATTATATATTTACAATACAACTTATGAATCATTAACACCCCCTCACACCATTTATCCCCTGAGAGCAAATCAAAGCTCAGCAGAAACATGCCTGGAATATATCGCACATTTCTAATTGCGGCCGCCTAAGCTCAACCTATTTCTCTCCGAGCAGAAGCTTCTGGACGTGTCTGGTCGCTTAATTCCGGGCGAGGGCGAAACCTCTTGATCCCACATGACAGCAGCCATCATCCGGGAGCTGAAGATTTGCCTGTTGGGTTGCAGCAAAGCTCTAATAGTCCTAACAATGCCCCGATAAGCTCAACTCATTATTTCTGGAATGCAAAGCTGCCAGACTGAGAGAATTTCTCTGAGATTCCGAGATAGGCAATTATAACTCGGTGGGTGTGAGTCCGGACTAGTATCAGTGTTGTGAATGAGGGACTTCTTTATAAGGTCACTGGAGTCGCTGACTGACAGTTTGAGCCTCCGCCATGCAGACGGGGGGATAAAGACCTTTGGCAGCCGAACTGACCACGGAGCACAATGAGCTTATCATGAGAAGAGAAAAGCTTACATGCCCCGGAGAGTCATTTGATGTCCCTCTTAATACCGGAGGGGGTCCTAGCACTGTGCAGACGAGACGCTCGCTTTATTGTGCTGCCATCAGTCACATCGGTTTGTGTCCTTGGCTGCCTCCGAGCATCTCCATCACGCCAGTGCTCACCACAGTGGAATGCCATCGGGGGGGCCTGGCCAGCAGCCCTGGCCACTCTGCAGCGGCGTTAGGCGACTGGGAGAGACTCACACTGCCACTCCTAATAGGACAGAGTTCACCGAGGGATGAGCCCCGAGACACCGGTTTAATCTATTACACCCTCGCCTCCTCGGGCCACCAGGGGGGAAGTCACTTCATCGGCTCCATGCACCACCCCCTCTTTTCAATCTCTCTCTCTTTTTGTACTCTTTGCACATCCCTGCTCGGGTTGCTTGGTGACGTGTTGTTCATCTGCGCCGGGCACCTGCAGCTCCTGCTGTTCCGAGGTATTGTTCCTGTCTCCCCTCTCCTCGTTTGACTCCTTTTCACACCGAGGCCTAAAATAACTAATTTCTTCTCCCACTGGAACGTTCGGCTCGATAATCAATAGATTAGTTTCAACTCCCGTCTGTGAGCAAGAACTCGAGAGTCGCTATGATGCCGCTGGATGAGCTCCGAGATAGAAGGGCTATCAGGTTTAAGATGTAATATCCTGCAATTACCCCGTGGCAATACGGAGATTACATATGAGTTCCAGAGACTTTCTCAAGGTAAGGACGTCTGGAGATCTCACAATGGCTCATGTATCAACACAACAGCCCTTTGTGTTCTTTAGTATTCAGCCAACATGCCTCAGTTTCCTGGCCTTCAGTCAAGTTCGCGGTTCGTTCATTACATTTGTCATTTGGCCATTACTTCTTTCTTTTTTTACTTCCTGGTAGTATCTCATCAGGACTGAAAAGCCCGTAACAGCCTCCATTCTCTGAAATGATTTACTGTTCAAACAGCCCAGTAATGACATTTCTGATAGAGAAATTAAACTGCAGTCACTGTCTGGTTTTAGTGAAATTAAGTCCTTAATTGATGGCAGGAAGGATGAAAAGCTTTCTCGCCTCGATACTGCAAATGGCTGTGACTTTGAGGGGAGAGGGGGGGGGGGGGGATTCTGAGGCAATCCAGACAATTAGTTGCATTTATTTTCCATGCAAACTGTTTATCAGTTTGTGTCCCTGTTGGTGACGAGCTCTTTTCTTAAATGTCACCCAGCGCCGCGGCATTAATCACCTGCTGTGCTGCTCCTGGAAAGTGGAAGAAATGTCACCTTATGCAAGACGGAGGATGAATCACTGGACAGTTATTTTAGACCCTTACCTCCAGTTAATATCAGTTTCCAGTGGTAAACCCAGTTACCTGCCTCGAAAAACATCGACCTGATCATGAGTCAGATATTCAACGACAGAATATGTTTTTGTAATATTAGATTTGCTCCTTAAATCTGATCTGAGCCCTTCAAACATCAATTCATCTGAAATACACAGTTTCAACGACATAAATACCACATCCAGTATAATGTATAAACTCATATTTTGTGTACGTGGACTAACAACACAGCAGCATGAGATCTCAGTTGGTCTTGTGTGCTTTCAGACCCGTACAACATTTGTTCACGTGTAAAGACCATTGTGTTCAAGTGCATGTGCACAGCTAGAGTCAGTTACCTCCTCCAATCAACATCGAGTATACGACTCCATAGCAACCGCTGTGATCACAGTGGTACTGTAACGCCTTAGCAACAAAGATGGAAATAACCTCATGACACCTTTTTTACAGTTTGACGCCTTCTTTTCGAACATTTTAGGTGTAAAAATCAAATTCTAATTTCCTTAATTGCATTCCACCTGCTTTACTCTGCACTTCTTTTTTTCCTATGTATCTATTTAATTTGTATAGAAATGTTCTTTTGTTGCTTTGTTTGTTGCTTTTGCATTTTGCCTTATAGATGTTGTGTAGAAGCAATTGCCTTGTTTTTTTAAATGAGCTGTATGCATAAAGTACTAGTACTCAGGCAATTAAAACTTTTCCTTCAAAGTAAATATTCAGATGTAGCTATGTCTGTGTCAGTTTGTAGAATACAAGTCACTCACACGTCTCTACATTGTTATCTGAATGCCTGTGACACTGTGGGCCAACGGTTCTGGAGGCAGAGCCAGAGGTCTGCAGCAAACGCTCTTTATTTAATGCACTGTGGGCCCCGGGTGCATCGTAAAGTGAGGGAGAGAGAGATAGTCATGTTTTAAAATGGGATTCCCTGAATGTGAGCCAGGCAGCGTTATGCCTTACATGCTGTCATCAAACAATGCTCCTCATTCAGGCTCGGGAGGAGCAAATTTCAATTACGCATATCTTTCATCTTTGACTCTCCCCAGAGGAGGTAAATAAACATGCAGAGGGGCAAACAGCATTTAATACGACAATTTCCTTCAACACAACCCAAGGTTAGCATTCCGGGCCCCCTCAAGGTGTGGGAGTTCTCTCGCTCGCCCCGCAGTGCATCCAAGGCGCCGTTTGAATCCAGCCGTGTGCGTCCACGTGCTCTTTCATGTACAGTATGTCGCTCTGTGTGTGCACTTTTGTCTGCACCATTTCCCGGGGAATTCATCGGTGGATTTACCTATTGTCTCGAATAATCTTGTGTTTTGCAGATGGGATGTGCAAACACCCTGCATGCCTCTGTGCCTCTCCTCTCTCCCCTCCTGTGTCGGCAGACTGGGAAACAGATGATCATCCTTTGAACCCATTACTCAGCCTGATCCTCTTATCATAACCAACCTTCCTGAGTCTCCAATTTGGGGTCTGCCAAATTCTGCTCTGTGCACAATGTGGCTTTCGTCTCTTTCCTCCTGTGTGTTGTATTTTTCTATCAACGCATGTGTGCGCGAGGGAGGCAAGTCAAAAGAGACAGAAACAGACGCAGAGAGAGGGAAAGAGAAAGAGAGGGGGAGAGCGGCGGAGAGAAAGACTGTCTGCACACATTTGCACACCTGTCTCTGGGGATATTCTACCAATCTGAAATAAGACAAGTCTGTGGGCGGGTCAGTATTCTGGGAACACGGTGAACAACTCATCTCCAGCTCCCGACTCCACGCACCTCCACCAGGCACGCCGCGTTCTTTCTCTCTCCTCTCTTCTCTGGTTTTCTCACAGCCGCCCGTGTCCTGCCAAACATCCCGAGCTCACATGTGTAGGATCACATGTTGTTTGGTAAGTCACACCGCAGGAGGGGGGGGGGCTTGGTCAGTTAAAGTGGCTTACAATGTCCCTCGCTAACAATGGCTTTGTGCAGCCATGTCCCACTGAGTGTGTGGGGGGGGGGGGGATATATCACACTGCCTCATTGTCGTTGTGGCAGAGCATCAAACACTGGAAGTAAAACAATTAGAGGAGAGATGCATCCTGGCCATCCATCCAGGGTATACATGACACGAACAAATAACTGTATTCATTTACATCATAATTGCTTTCTGTCTCGTTCTGTTATTCCATTAGTGCCAACTGAGAAGGTCGCTATACGGTGATATATGGCGACGACTATAAGCACCATTCATAAATTCAGGACGTGCGTTGTGTATACATGCACACATGCGTGATTTACACACAGAGGTGTTTGTAGGAGAGAACTGAGGGAGGTCTGACTCTGAGCTGGGAATCAATTACCCACTCAGCTGCATATTTTTGGGGGGGATCAAAGACTCACACACCTTTTTGTGCGCCTGTGTGCTGGGGCATGTTCTAAAAATGTACCAGTTAACAATTACCTGAGTCTGATAGATCAGAAAAACAAACGCTGATTTGCATTTTCCCTCAACACCAACACAAAAAAGAAAACACATTTGAGGCACTTGCATCAGAAGAAACCTGAAAGGCACAAAACCACACGGAAGTAGAAGCATATTCTTCTGTAGCATATTTCTTTTGCAATAATATGAAATTATGGTGTCTGTCTGAAATGACACAAGTGACAAAAACACATATATTAACCACCCTTTGACATTATTTTTAATTTGTACGGAAAAGGTCAGATTTAATGAGAAAAACATATTTTTTTAATCTTTCACAAGGGAATTTGTGTGAACAGCCTAAAAAGTTCTGAAGTTTGGTAATAATAAAACCTGTTGTTGTCTGCACTCAAATACAGTACAAGTTTCTTTTTATGATTAAAGATGATTATGATTAAACAAATCAAAAAGAGATATTTCCTTTCACAAACTTACTGCTGGTGTCAGGGTAAAGCAGAGTGAGTCGTTCATAAAGTGACAAATCAGTTGCCTTTTGTTGGAAACTATCTCAAGATATAATTTTTACCTAAACTTCAAACGGTATTTTGTGAAAATAAGCAGAACTCTCTCCAGGAGAGTGAATCCATGCGTTACAGGGTATCACTCCCCAAACAGCTTCACATCCTGACGCTTGTATTTTTCTCCTTCGTCATACCGACGTTCTGAGATTGTTGCGTTATGCAAACGTAGCATTACTCTGCACTTCTTTTCTGTCCTGCCATTGAACCTAAATAGCACTGACAACAAATGGCATTTAAACTCACCACGGGGGGGGGGGTCTACAGCATACTGCCAAAGGGAAGTGCACTGTAGAGAATGAAGGAATCAATGTGCGAGGGCTTGAGTGAGGTCGTCCGTCTGAGAACGTGGCACAAAGGCCGAGTGAAAGGTTCGATTTCCGCATGTTTCCCTTGCATGTGTGTGAGAGCCGAGCACACGAGGAGCTGTTCAGGTGCACTGGGGCAGTTTGGTTTCAAGACACTGAGGAAACGGCATTGAGATGTAAAAGCTTTTAAAACAGCCAAGATGCATCTGGCATTCAGATTAATTCCACCAGATGAAAAACAAGAAGCAGACGTGAGGATGATTTTTATAAAGACAAATTATTTAACCGATGCTCTTTTATTCTGTAGAAAGCAGGTGTGAGTTTTTGAGAGAATAAAACCTCCTGAAATCCTTGACGAGAACACACAGAGACTCTTTGGTTCTCTGCCCATGCAGCACTCATAAATGCACATTACCCACCCACTGTCATCGAGCTGAGAGCGTTGTGTGTCTAAAGAGACATAATATCCCACTCCTGCGTTGCACAGTCGAGCTCGTGGGTAGAACAATGATAATATTTCTATTTAGTGTGTCTGTGGCCATGATGGAGCTTCAAAGTCTTTAGCTGTGTGTCACAACAGAGCCGGCAATGTACACAACTGAAGGAATTCCTTTTAATGGGGATATTTTTCATTAAATAAACCAATAAATCATGAATACTCCATAAAAGACGACTGTCTGGCTTATTCATGGAGCAGTTCTGAAGCTTCAAAGTCCTCTTATCAAAAGTGGTGCAGTTATTATTGGCATTATTCAGATAAAACCTCCACTATTTGAGATGAAATGAAATATCTTCGGCCATTAATTCATTCCTAAGGTCCTGAGGACATTAAGGTCATGATATTATTTAATGAACTGGATTTTTTGGAACAGAGCTTTATAATTTTTTAATATATAGGCTAAAGTTAATAATTGATTTCATAAAAAATGGTATTAAAGCCGAGCTATTTAGTAGATTAGTGCTCGCTGCAGTGACTGGACCGCTCCATTCCGCCGTCTAATTTTAGTCCGTGGCTGTAACGTCCTTTTTCTTCACCTCTAACCGTCGCGGGTCCCCCCCCCCCCCCCTTTGAAAATGAGATGAAAGATCTCAAGGGGATTAACCGAGCAGTAATACATTTCTCCCTGATATCAACGATGCTTTCGTGCCACTTGCCACTTTGTGAAGTGATATCGTGCCTCTACAGATGCTGTGTGTGGTTGAAAAGTTGGTATTAAATGAGACACTTTTCTTTTGCTCCGTGCTTCAAAGAAAGTACAACCGCAGTCCAGGACCTCTTGCTGTGGGTCACTCCGGACTGGATGTATTAATCCACGCCGCGAAAAGGGGAACATGTGGCATGGTAAATGAGCCCTGAGACGCTGAGTGAGCGCTTCATGTGGCACAGTCGCTCACAGAGAGTGATGCCTTTGCTCTGAACTGTGCTTTAAGGTACGTTCGGCCAAGGAGACAAATAGTTGGAGCGCAACATCACACGACTGAGGGATCATACGCTCAGTCCTCCGATCGAAGTCTCCCGCTGAGACACTTTCTGCACTGTTATTCTAATTTAGTTTAGCTATATGTATAATTCTTACTATCTATATGTAAATTGTACAATGTGCCTGTTACTAAAATACTCAGCAAAGGAACCTTTCCACGGGGGCCCAGTGCAGTAGTAACACTGTGCAGTTTCAAGGTGTAAATATAACACATGGGATGACAAACCTGTTGGATGAAGGGGGGGCAGGGGTGCAGCAACACCCCCCCCCCCCCCCCCCCCCCAGGTGCAGAACACCAGCCTCCTCCAAGCTGCTGAGGTAGGCTGTGTATGCATGTAAAGTTTTATATATATATATATATATATATATGTGTGTGTGTGTGCCTTTTGTTGCAAGACTTTTCCTTCTGTCACCAGCAGTAATTATTCTTAATTTTTCCTTTGTTCTCAGGGAATATTCTATGATACGCCTTATTGTATTTTTAATTAAATTTTTCATATTGTCAGATTAGATAACATGATGGTAGGAAGTCTCGACCTCAATATGTAAAGCACCTTGAGATAATGTATATTATGATTTGCGGGATATTAATACAATTTAATTGAAATGAGAATCAAGATCTGATGGGATTTAGGTTTTTCTTCTATAACCTAAAACCATCTTTTTAACCATTCCATACCATGTGTCACACTTACAGCACATTTTTCACATTAAGAGCCTTCCATCCTCCCCATATGTGGGTGGGCTTTTAAAGTGAAAGTCAACAGGAAGCATCAGTCTTCATTGACAGCAGCTTAACATTAAATGGGAGGAAAAAAGAGGAAGCAATGGAGATTTTGTGAAAAATAGAAATGTTGAACAGATGAATTATTGTGAGCTCTAAATGAAATTGATCTTCTTATAGATTTTTTCCCGGCTCTAATTAACAACTTGCTGACTTCTCTTTATTTCCGACTCCGTACCTTTTTGAGAATGATGATCCCCTCCTGGTTGTGGCTGTTGGTGGTGATGTCGAACATGGCGCCTCCATCACCCGGCACGATGGTGTACTCCACCTCGGCGTTCCTCCCGACGTCCAGGTCGTGGGCCTTGATTCTCCCCACGGCCGACCCCAGCGCGGACGACTCGGGAACTCTCAGGTGGAAGAAACCTGTGAACGTTACACAAACAGAACATCAGAACCGGACGACTGGTTTTTCATTATCGTCTCTCCACATCGCGGGGAAGCACAGAGCTCCTCACATCCTCTGTCTTTTATGTAGTCTCTCTCCCACCAGAGGAAGTGTTATCTATCCACCCACGGGCCAGCAGCGGATATACGCTCGCTGTCTGAAGTCAGGCCTGTTGCTATAGGCACGACATTATTCCAATTTTTATGTGTCTGGACATCAAGGCTGCTCAGCTCCTCATAATTGGCTGGTTCAACCTGTAACATCAACAAGCACACGGGGCCCATGGGGCTCCGATATCCCCGATAAGAGAAATCACTGCTGAGGGCCGAGGGGAGAGAAATCTGCAAACCAACACATACTGGACGGCTTGATTATCACTTACACCTGACAATGGACAGGGTTTAATCTTCTTCCCTCTCGGCGATGGCCAGCTGTTCAAACAATGACGTCCGCCTCTGCCAGAGACATTACAACATCTGGCAGCTCTATGGATTCATAGAGCGGCTGTAGGCAGCAGCATACGACTCTACCGTCAGGACTCTAAATGCTTTTGGGCAAGACTCGACACAGGGAATCAGTGAGACTTTACTTTTCAACTTTAGTTTAAGTGGTGCGATGTCAGAGATCACACCGCACTGACTTGAAAATCAGTTATGACTAAATGAGACAGACTTCGAGAGTCTTTAAAGAGGGTCCTGGAGAAAAGGAATGAGCTGGTCTGTATTAATCTTTTCTCTTCTTGACACACAAAGGTGAGTTGGAGAAGGATGAATAAAAAATATGATGACAAAAATCCAGAGTGTCAGACATTTGGGAATAGACGATTGAAGAAAGAACGAGAGAGGATATTTCTCTGTTTCTCAGCCGAGGACTCAGCTATAGACACTGAATCAAAACCTAAATCCTCTTCTTATGGTCTTTGTCCAAATTGTCTTAATCCTTCATCCAATAAAAACTGTCACACATAGTAACACTGAGTTTGACGCATTTTGTTTTGTTTTTAAAATTCGCAATAAGAGATGATATGGAGTTGAGCCGTGAGGATGATTTTGGTTTGTCCTCTCACTCTCACAAAGAAATAGTAAATGGGTTTCATCCGATCCTGAGCAGCTGTGAGGAACAAGTAGAAGTTCTTCTTCTGACTGAGGAACCGCAAAATCATCCTGATCGTTCCCGCGTCTATTCCAGGACGTCAGTGGTCCAGTCTGATTCGCTACCAGCACATTAAAAAGGGGAAAACCAGTATATGTGATCCAGTTGATCCTGAATAGAATAAACAACATGCGTCAAAACTTAGCAAATAAAACCTGTTCCCTAAAAGGTGATTGATGAAAAGGTTTGACTCTGGAAAGACCTTTTACATATTTGAAAAATGTTGTATCAAATGTTGTTTAAACTCAAAACACTATACACAAGGTTGTGTTTCAACACAAGAGACTGGTATCGCTGTCATGCTCCACGCTCTGGGATATTTCTATTGCCCTATTGGATAGTGAAAGAGAAACAGGAAATGGGGTGAGTGAGAGAGAGAGAGGATGGTCGGACCAGTGACCTGCTGCTCCAGCCGGGGGGGCCCCCTGTCATGTACTGTTTATGTAATTGCGCTCCTCATTTGCCATTCAACCATTTTTCTGTGGATCTTAGGCTTTTCCTCCGTGTTGATCCTGGGATTTAGACCGGGGAGCCGAGGCATATGGATGAATTTGGGTGCTATCATTTCAATAAATAATCAAGTACATTCAAGGACATTCATTCATTTTTAAAAAGTCCTTTAAGGGCCATGTCCTTGTAACTTTTCTTTTCAACGGCTCCGGTGCCAAAGTGGAAAAAAGTCAACACACAGCTGCCTCGGTGGCATCAGTCAGTCAGTCAGTCAGTAAACAAGCTTCTAGGATAATCAGGCAAAGGCAGATTAAGGCACAACACACCACCATTACTCATGACCTCTGCAGGCAGCTGCAGGCCCCTCCGGTGCCATCACGGACGTTTAAGAGATTGACTGTTCTCAAATGCATAATCTATAACAACGACGGAGGAAAAGAGAGATGTGTGGTGGTTTCCTGCAACTATGAAATATGTAAACGGAAACATCGGAGGGGGGTCTGCAGACAGAGGAGAGGACAAAGAGAGGCTTTGGGACAGGGCAGAGGAGCCAGCACACTTGGCCCAGACCTCTGTGCTGTGACAGCATTATGGAAATATCATCTTTTACACACGGCCAAAAGGAGCCTGACCACCTGACGGCCTGAATTTACATTCAGAGGAAACCACCCGGTGTCACCTCACAATACCTGCAGGGGCCGAGTCAGTGCCGAGCTGTTTTTCTGCTTTTCCTGCTGCTTTTCAACAGAAGACACTTTGCACAGAGTTTAATATTTCTGCTTTTTTGAATATGTGTAGAAAGGCCTTTCACAGATCAATGCGTTTATCGCTGTGATTCCAGCTTGGCCTTTTAACGTGACTCCGCAGTGAACACTACAATCAAATTAATCTGCTTTAGCAGCTTATATAAAATACGGGATAAAATACAGTGTTTAAATACACCGACTTGATCCCCGGTGCAGCAGCATCACACTCAGACCTGATCTAAATATAGACAGAAGCCCCGAGAGTGAAATAACACCAATCCCTGACTCATTTGCCCGGAGTAGTAGCTGCAGATGCAATCACGCTAAATAAACAGACCTTTTGCTTACGATGAAGCATAATGACAAATAACGAAAACCAATTACAAAGAGTAGAAATGATGCAGACCCCCTGCCCTGCTGTAATTGCACAGTGTTTATCTCGTTATCATAAAAAGTGTCAAGCCAACCTGTGAGGTCATCAGATTTATTTCCGTTTTCCTAAAATTTGAATCTGATGCTGTCAAACAGTGGTAATATTTAAACATGCACTTACTTTTGGAGAAGCGGGGCGGGTTATCGTTGACATCGCTCAGGGTGATGTTGATGGTGGTGGTGCCGGCCAGCCCCCCCAGCTGCCCCCCCATGTCCTTGGCCTGGATTAGAACCTGGTACTGTTCCTTCACCTCTCTGTCCATGTTGGGCAAGGCCGTCTTTATAACCCCTGGTGTGCGGCAAGATTGATGAGGAACACAGATGACAAAAGAGGCAGAAATACAGGAGGGAGAAGAGTTAGCGAGAGACGGAGCCAAACATGAAGAAAGAAGCAGCACCAATATAAATCCCCCTGATATACCTTCAACGCCAAATGCTCAATTTACTTCAACGTGCACAATATATTTCCGATAAAGGAGTTTGCTCCTCGGTGAGAAACGTGCGCCTCCGACCAAGGCTGGAGTAGAGGTCATCTCACAAACCGGAGACACTTGACATTCAATAGGGAACTCTGCCGAAGCCATATAATGATTCACTTGAGGATCAGAAACCCTGAGATCACAGAGCGTTTGTACTGCAAATTAATGGCTAGGTCAGTGAGAGGCTGGCAGGGTAAGAGGAAGCAGGCAGCAGAGGTGGGTCGGAGCTTTTTCCTCCTCCGCTTATTCCATTTAATAAGACGGAAGCGTGAGGACGTCCCATTTGATCCACAGACATGTGCGATTCCAGAATGAGAGACTGGGGTTATTTTTTAAATGGCAGTCAGAGTTTGTGGTGTCTGTCACTGGCGGAGATAATAACCATGACACCCGCTGTGATTTAAGTATTTTGCTGTTCCCGCCGTCCCCCTCCCTCCCTCCAACTCACCTCTTTCCTCCCACTGTTTGTTGACGTGTGTTGGGAAATGGATGCCGGCCCAGCAGGGCAAACATTTGCTGTAACAGTTTGATTTTTTCTCACCCCCCCCTCCAGCATCAGTTTGAAATGCAGTCACCGGATGTGCTCCGTTAGCGGCATAATGAGCGACAGATTCCACAGGATCTGCCCGTGTGATATGCATGAACCTATTTTCATATGCTTTGAACTCTCCCAGATAGCGAGTCAACAGCAGCCAAACTGCCGGCAAGCACCGGTGCTGTGAAAAGGTGTTTCAGATTTAGAGCAGTCGTCTGCTACGCCCCCTCTCGCTGCCACTCCACAACCTTTTTACTGTCAGTTTTTATCCTATGACACCATCCAGCAGAGTGCAGGTATAAATAAAGTGAACACTAACACCGACACTGTTAATGTCTCAGCTTCCACTTTGCCTGTTTGCATAGTAAACTGTAAAACAGGAAGATGGACGACGCGTCTCCACCAGGGACTTTTCTATCTGGGCTCAAGAGAAAATATCCCCAAATACATTTTCTTTAATACTTTTCTCAAATTATTATAATATATCTTATATGTATCTTTCTGTGATTTCATTGTACGCTAAGGTTTCCTGACTGACTCTTTAAAAACACTGACTCCTCAGTATCTTTGCAGCAAACTGCAGCAACAGAACTCAGCCACTATACCAGAAACAAATTATAATGATTATATGGATTGATTGTTATTCATTTTATTATCTATATTTCTTTCACAAAGTGCATAATAGTGTACATTCATCCCAGTGATAATGGTGTATGCTCGATATCAGTGCTGCTTCATTTCCCTGCTACAAGTGACCCTTTATTTAATAGCTGTCAAATTAATAATTCACCGTCTTTTCTTGAGAGCATGTGTCCTTTTGTGTCCCAGGGGTCAATTCACCAGCCTGTTTTATTTTCCTGATGTATGGTTCTGCTAGTCCACATTATATTACACTCAGTGTTTAGAAGACACTCAATCATTCATATCTTTCCAGACTAATGGCCCAGATAACCTTATTTCACAGGTGCACATAAAACTGAAGAACATATTTTCTGTCGCGTCAGAATCGCATATCTTTAAACAAAATGGAAACATGTTTGTGAACCTTAGCGGCTTAATCACCATTTTATCTCATGAGCAGACAACAGGAAGAGGGATAAGTGGTTTACCTGTTTTGGGGTCGACAGAGAAGTAGGGCTGGCCGTGCAGGATGCTGTACACCACCCTCGCACTGTTTCCATACGTGGGGTCGTCTGCGTCTGTGGCTGTCACTTGTGTCACATACGTCCCTGTGGGAGGAGAGTGGGAGGACTTATTGACTTGGACTTAATTGGCTTCCTCGTGAGATTGAAATCCAAACTCTTTGAAGTTCATCAGTTTACCGAATGATCTCCGCTGACACTAATGATCGTTGAATCACAAGCGAGAAAGGTGCGGCCGACGCCGAGCAGTCAGAGTCCCTGACGGAGTGCACAGAGGAGGAGTGCGGAGGAGACAGGATGTGTCGAGGAGTTGTTTAATGTTCCTGTCGTGTGTGTGTGTGTGTTTCTTTTTTATTTGCACATTTGTAGCATCACTAAGAGGCTATTTGTTTAAAGGAAATAAATAAACAAACAAGAGTAAGAATGCTCTTTTGCAACCATTCATTAAACAACGCTACCATTAAGAAAATAAAGGATAGTGTTGAAATGGCCGTCTTCCAAACTCCCACACTAACGGGGAGAGAATAATTGCTTGCAGCAGGTTTGGCTCATCTCCTTTAACTAGCTGGTGTTGAAAACAACATTCCATTAACACACTGCTTATTACCTCCGCCATTGTTTTGTTTGTGTTTCCTTTTGTTTGTTAACAGGACAACACAGAATGGATTTCCACAAAACTCGGTGGAAGGATGGGACAGGAGCAGAGAAAGAACCAAGAGATGTTGGGTCTGGATCTGTAAATCCATCATTAATTTCCAAGGGAATAACTTGGAAGTATCTAATCTTTATTGACGTGCAGGTATGCATGACATGTGGGAAGAGAGTGGGGGAGTTAATATCAGCCATTTTTAGGGGACTGAAATCTACGAGTGCAATTTGATGTGCATCCTAATAAAGATCTGGATCAAGTAGAGTTGAATCTGTTTGAAATATGTCTAGAAACCTGTAACTAACACCGACGTGTAGCTGAGATGTGGATTCAGTCGGGAATCGACAGTTTATTTATGTCCAAATAAACCTGATGGATTTCCTGTAGAATTTAAAGGGACTGTTGGGCCTCGCTGGAGGTTTTTTGCTCCGCTGTGTCATTTTAGTTTGCCATGCATTTATATCCAATCACAAATATCCACTTGGTGTAAAATCCCTGACAGTTTTAATGAATTGGTGACTCAGACAGGCAGCCCCGTGTCACTGTGAGTTTTTTTGTAAAATTGCAGGATGGCCTCGTCATTTTTTAAATCCTGCTAAGCTCTTAGTTGCCAGCAAATAACTTGCTTACATTTAAAAGGCTTTGCCGTCTGAGCAGATGATAACAATGGCATTAAAACATTAGGTGACAGAGATTAGTGTCTCAATCCTCGCGTTGAGTATACAATGGATGAGATGGAACATTAACACTCTCTGAGTTCACCAAAGGCGTGAGAATCCACATAAGAGCGCAGATGCAGTGAAAGTTTAAAAGCCTTTCTGCACGGCTGACGCCAACGCTTTTCCTGGCCACAAAAGGTAACAGCCTTTCTTCGGGTGCGACACTATAAACAAGTCAAATAAAATCTATTTGCATAATTATGGAAATTCAGTTGTGTGAGTAAGGACTGGAAGAGATGCAGCTGCAGAGGTCACTGCTGGTAAACACAGGAGATGAATGCACAAAGGAGTTTTTAGCTAAATATAGATTGTCTATCTGGCTTCATTAAATATTCTTTGCAATACAGCATTTGGCATTTTATTGTAATATCACAGTGCAATCCAGGGGAAACAAATTAACCTGATGCATGCTCATTAATCGACTACATTTGAAGTATAAAGCACGTCTTAAATTCAAATCTATGGATAAAAGAATTGCAAAAGTGCAGAATCTGACCTCTGCAGAGGTACTAAGAATAAAATGAAAATGCAAAACTGTGGAGAAGGAGCTAAATCAACAAATTCATGAGGCTGCAGACAGCCTGCAGTAATTACACTGTCGTGTTCTGAAATCTCTGTTAAGTATTTTTTTTATTTGTCACTTCTCTAAATGAATCAGGGATAAGCTCATAGCTAACAACTCGAAAGGAGCCTCTGGATTATTGCCATTAACCAGTTTATAATGTTTGGCCATGGATTAGTCTTCATTAAATACCATTAATGCATATTTATGTTCGGCATCTCGCTCCGTTTAGTATTTGTTTTGCGCCGCTCACATAAAAAAACACATCCACTGAGACATTCCAGCAAAAGACAACAACAGTTAATGAACCCATTGATAACACTGGGTCTTGCTGGTATAAAATAGCATTAGAGACCTGCTTGGTTGGGCTGCATCTCTCCTGCAGTGTTGTTATTTTGCACAGGAAGTAAAGGTTAACTCTCACACAGTCTGCGAGGGGATGTTTAAAAACCCACAATTGAATCCAAAAGCAAAAAAACTGCTTCTACCAGGGGTGTCGCTCTGCATAATTCCACAGCAATTATCAGTGCTTTTTGTGGAAACAACTGTAATGTGTGACAGTGAAGGTTATTTCTAAATCCACAGCTTCATCAGTTAAGTTTTCTCATCAGAAACTCTTTGATTGCCGGGTGGTGTACGTGCACTCGGAGACTTTTCCAATTCCAGCCACGAGAGCACAGACAATTTTCTGCATTTTAACTGATTCGATATCAAAACAAAGATCTTGATGACATTTTCTCTTACGTAGAAAATTACATCTGGGAGTATTCTTTCATCGCTATTTGTTTTGGAGGTATAATTTAAAAATATATATATACTGTACATTAAAATTTGGCCTCCAATTAAAAAGTAATGAGTCATAATTTGGATGGAACAATTTACACGACTAATTGCCTTTATTAATCATACGTAATTAACTTTATCCCCAATTATGAAAAGGGATCAAAACGTGAAGTTATCTTTGCTCATCACAAGAAGTGCTGCAGTCTCCTAAAATCAGGTGAATGATGTTTTCTAATCAGAGTGTGGATTGGTGAATATTTATTATATGCAGTTGCATTATGGGAAATAAAGGATCCAGCGTTTGAGGTGCATGAATCATACTCTGCACTAAAGCCCTGACGTCTTACCATTCTTTAATAATCTGCCCCCCCCACATCTTTGTGAAATTGACAAATACAATTACAAGAGTGCCTCTTAAAAGTTTTAGAGATAACAATATGTTCCCTTTCATGGAAACTAAAGAGGAGATCTAAGATTAATTTAGCAGACTGCCCAGCATGAAATTAAACACAAATAAAAGATGAGGTATCTTAATCCACAGCAAGAGGACAATTTGAAGTATTTTCACTTGGAAAATTACAAATGATTATCTGAATCAAAACTAATTATTGTTTTGCCAATCATGTAATTGATCATCCGTGGGCGATGTGGCCACGCTGGATGTGTTTTTGATAAACCTAGAAGGTTCTGTGTGTGATTCGACAACAGTCTCTCAAAGGGTGCCTGGTTTCCAGGGCTCACTGGGGCTGTGCTGCTCCTGCTCTCTACACAGACTCCAGAGACTGCTGATTGTGGAGTTTTAAGGGCTTCATTGCCATTCAGATCAAGAGGAACCGTTCTCTCAGCGAATTAGCCTGATCAGTCCTCCCTGGAGAGGTGGAGGTGGGGAGAGGGGGAGGCAGGAAACACGGGGAGTGTATAAAGATGGAGCTGTGAGAGTTACTCTGGGCACAACAAGAATAATGTGTTCCCTGAACATGTTGAATGTTGTTGGTTTAACCCTCTGGTTGCACCTCTAATGTTCCCTGAGACTCAACAAAGCTTTCTCTGCACAGAACAAGTGGCTGCAGGTGGTCACTTGCCTACTGGTGACATCTCGGGGACGCTGGCCCTGTACGGTCCCTCCAGGAACTTTGGCTCGTTGTCGTTGATGTCTTGAACCTTGATTACAAATTCAGATTCCGGCTCGAGCGGCCGATTGGAGCTGAGGTCGACAACCTGGGCGCGCAGGGTGTAGTAAGGCTTCTCCTCCCTGTCAAGACTCCTTAAGGCATGGATGTCCCCTGTCGTCTGGTCAATTGTGAAAATGGAGCCGGCCCCGTCCCCAGAGAGAGTGTACTTCACCACACTGTCCCCCTTATCAAGGTCAGTGTGCAGCTGCAAGACAAAAGATGGGAAAGACAGGTTGAGTGCAAACATTGGCACAGATAATGATTCATTGAACGCGCTGGGGAAGAGCTGTCAAAGAACTGTATTTCACACAGACAGTCCTGGAAAGTGACTGCGCATCAAAGAGCAAATTCATGTTTCGGCAAAGATCTGCAAAACACTAAGTCATGAGGAAGAAACTTCCAGAACGTCCCTCAGATTAATGAGGCTAAATCTCTGATAAATAATATATCCTCTGTGAAGTGCAATTATGCTGCAGTGACATGTCTTCACCGTCGTGGACTCATTTCTATTCAAGCTATTATCTGAGAGAGGAGAGGGTAGCTCCTTTCTCAGGAGTGAGAGAGCTCAGAAAACTGGAGGTAAACATTCCCTCTCCACAGGAACAGTTTCTAATAGATTCACCTGACAGCCGAGGTCTGTGACCAGATGACTCTCAGCGCGGTTGCAAAAATATCACCACTGCAGTGAGAGAGCAGCTTTGTTAATATAGATCCAGGGCGGCTCTCTTAGTACAAGACAAACACATTCTGTGCTGTTGGCAGAAAGCCTATTGATATAGTTCTGTTTACGTCCCTGCAGAGATCAGTTATGCAATTCAAAGCATTTTAAATATTTAAGGGCTCTAATGTAAAGTGATCATCACCACAGTATGGATATGGATTTTTGCCCTCTTATCAATCTCGTGGACTTTCCAACGGCCCTGTTGAGCAGCAGTCGTATTACAGGATGCAAACTGAAGCAAGGGCAACATCTATTGAGTTTTCTCTTCCATAATTCAAAACTCCTCAAGCCAAATCGTCTCAATCACTAAAATATTAAGATGCACTTTGAATAAATCTTTGTAAAAGAGGGTTTCTGTCATTGTTCATAGTTCGGGGTGAAAGGAGGAGCAAGGAAAGATGGCTGAGCCCATATCCTGGATAATGTGGCTTATTTTCTGGAAGGACTGCACTTGTTTTGTTCCTCTTTATAGTCTCTGCTCTAATCCCTCACTTTGTAATTGAGTTTGGGTTCTGTTCAAGTGCTGCTATAACTAGATGGATATGGTGACAGTTTTAGCTTCTGTTGGATGAGAACTCTCCTTTTCCATCTGTTGTCATTTGACTGAATCCTAATTACTTTCCTGGAGCCATGATAACTGAACGGATCCACACCCTAACACTGATTTTGTATTTTTGCAATTGAGTCTCTCTCTCTCTCTCTAACCAACTAGTATGCAATAATCTGCACATCGCCAATTTCCCACCGAACCTCCGTCGAGGAGCTCCGGCCATGGAGAGAAGAGGAGAGACAATTTGAGATTCAGCGATAAATTCTCTGCAGGTTGTGGTTCGACGAGCAGATGCAAGCAGAAACACACTGGGAGTGATTGGTGATTCAGGGCAATTGCCTCCAACGAGCATAGCATGGGATTATCGTGTTGTGAATTCATTATTTTTTAGTACGTGACCTTTGTTGGTTCACAACTACAGCCCACAACATTTCCTGTAAATACCATAAACATTTCAAATTTAGATAACACATTGTCATTGTGTTATTAACATGAATAATAGCCCTCCTGTATAAACCAAAGGGACAGATTAAACACTGAAATCTTTATTCATCCTTTTCCTGTTTTAGATGTTCAGGCAGATGTTGTTATTGTTCAAACACATTTCAGGTGATGCTGAAGAATATTATGAATCAGACATAATGAAGGCCAGTACATGAAACACCATTCACCCCTATTTCAAATCTGTTTCCTCTAAAACTTGCTTTAGTTGGGCACCGGAGCTGGAGAGCCACAATTATTACCATAATTACTATTTTAAATGTTCCCCAGTGATGCCCAGGTTTAATGAGCTTTAATATGATGTGTCACTTATGATTAACAATGGGAAAGTAGGGCACCAGCTTATTAGTAAATATGTCCATAAAACAATTTTTATAGCAACATATTATTTACAGCACGTCCAGATTTCTAGCCAGAGAGAAAGAGAGGGATTTATCTCCTGTTATTTACCTGAGTGGCTATTTCATGGGTCTAGTTCATGTCATAAAGTGTTAACCTACCTTAATATTAATATACAAGTATCAACTAATTTAACATTAACGGATTTCTGAAATACCTACAGCTGCAAGAAATGTGCCTAGACTTGCATTGCTTAAATATATAGCCATATGCAGCTGGAGGAGTCTTTTCCATGGCTCAGACATTGATAGTCCATTACTTTAAAAATAAATGCAGACAGAAAAGGCAAAATAATTGTAACCCGAGCCTCGAAAAACCAGAATACAGCGAGAGCTTCTGTTTTACATCAACAGGAGATTTACTACACTGAAACTGCCAACACTGATTCAATAAAAAAACAAAACAAAAACCACTGCCATAACTTTGGGAGCAAGAAGCACTAGATCTTTTTCACAGAAGCCGTTTTGACATGAAATATTAGGTAAATGCAGGTGTAACTTATCACATTAAGTTATGTTTGGTACATAAATAGAAGCTCCATTATTGTTATTAATAAACCCTGCGTTCACCTACTATTTCTTGTTAAAATGGCTACTGTGAATAAAGGCCTGTACCAGTAATGCATTAAAGAAGCTCATGCTTGACCTGTTTCATTCTCTCCAGGACGCCTAAATGATAATTAATTAGGGCTTCTGGTTTCTTAACGTGTCCTTAATTAAAATAATTCAAAATATGCTCTGGGCCATTTTTCTTTTCATTACAGCCTGTCTACGGTGCCACTCCGTGAAGTAACACAGAGTAAAAGGTGATTTCAAAATGTAAATATATTTATGAATATGTAGGATTTACGTAGAACGTTAATCCTCCCATTTGTGTTAGGACCTGGGGTTAAAGTTATGGAACACTATGGAGGAACCGAGACTGTAGGAAAACTAATATAAGGACATAACATGCATTATCAAGGGAACAGAGGGTTTCACCAGCACCCTGACTTTTAGGCAAATCCCCTGCAATATTACAGATGCTACAAGGAGAAAAGATGAGGAAACAAGGGAACAAGGAAGTATTTACTAACTAGCTTACTACGTAACTACCAACCTACCTTCCTACCTAACTAGGTGACTACGTGACTAACTACATAATTAACTAACGAGCTATGGAACACAATGGGAGGCATTTTTCTATAGTTTCTTAGAAAGAAGACAAGATAGTAGAACTAGCTAACTAACTAACTAGCATACTACCTTGGCAGCCATCTTTGATTTTGTAAATCCGGGGTCCCACTAACTCACTACCTTGGTAGCCATCTTTGTTTGGGTCAATGAGGGGTCTCCCTGCTAGTTTCCAGGGACATGTTCAGAGTCCAGCCTGTCAGATACTGAAGCTAACTGATGCTAAAATTAGCATATGCTCACAACCTGCTGTTAGCAGGTGTGTGTGTGTGTGTGTGTGTGAGAGAGAGTTATGGAAATTGCATGTTGATATTCTGATTTAAATCTAGCTAAATTGAATTAAACTGAAAGAAAGTCTACATTTTAAGTTGTGTTAAGTTTTCATATTATTATATTTAATATATATAGGCAGGAAATTGGTATAGCAATTTATATTCTATTCTATTATCTTATGTGCTGTGCTGTGCTTCTCATTTGCCTCTGACACTTGTTTGGTATAAATATGAACTTTTTTTCTCTTGAGTTTGTTTTTCTGTTTCCATTGTTATTTCCCTCTCCTTGACAATTTCATAAACCAACTGTGCATTTTTTAAAAATCATGTTTTTCAAAATAAGGTACAGTGAATTGGAATTTCATGAAAACTCAAATTTGATTTCATGTCTAGTTTTAATTTCTTCTTGAAGCGTTTTCTATTCTATTCTCTTATGCACTGTGCTGTTTGGTTGTTGGCTGCTGTACTTCTAATTTGCCTCGGACACTTGTTTGGTATAGAACTGAACATTTCGTGTTTGAGTTTGTTTTTCTGTTATTTCCCTTTCCTCCACAAACAGCTAAATCATCATTTTCAAGCAAACGCAGGTACAGGTATTATGCACGATGACACGCTCAACATGAGAGGGACGTTTTCTGGGTTTTGCACACAGAAGGATACCAGATGGCAGATTTGACTTCGGGTGTTCCCAGACTACAAAAGGCGGGACGTTATTGCATTATGCGCCATTCTGCATGTGCCGCTGGTAGCTTTCATCGTGGTCGCCGCACAGCTCAGTTGCTTGTGAGCATGTGTGCCGTGGTGTTATTGTCTCACCTGTTGCCTGATCGTTGTTTTATTCATTTTCAAAAGGAATTTTTCATCTAAGCTATGAGTTCAAATTCGGGGAATACTCTGAGCTGGAATGGTTGTCGAACCTTTGAGGGGATGGCACAAAGGTTTTCTGTATTTGTTGATGTGTGACACGTGATGTTTTTTTGCTCTTCTTGCCTCCAACATGTCTTCTGTCTACATACAGATTCATTTCTTCTATTTACTAGTCCAATCTGTTCTTGTCTATGCTTCTTGGGTTGAGGCCATTGGGCACAGGTCTTTTGTTGACCTGTGCCCGTATTGTTGGCAATGGTTGTAAATTTTGGAATATTGTTTTGTCGAAAAAATGGTTCCACTGCCTCCTATTAACGTTCCTGCATCATGGAAGTTGTGAAGTGCGTCTTTGAGTAGAACTCATCATAGTGATACATCATCGTGTGATTGTGTGAGATAAAAAAATCACTGACTTGCTTTTAACTGAGGCTGCAGAGCAATAATTACTAATTGTGCGTCGGAGTGATGGTTCTCATAGGTCTCTAATGATTCTCTCATTAACTTTTTACTGTGACTCTAGGATATGGGTTTTCATAGTTTATAGCTTTATATTCTATAAACAAAACACAACAATTACATTATTCAGTCGAGCAAAATGAAAGGGGAACTATTTTTTTGCGGGGCTATTGCTGACAGCAGTTTGTTTTAAGAACCTCTCGCCCTCAGGTGCTCTCCCCACAAAGTTGTGTTTCCAGATTTGCCGTCTTTAATAAAACAAGATGTCTTCCAGTCCTTTATATTTTAGTGAGACAGTAGCTGGGACATCTGCTCCCAATCGCTGTTGTTCATCCATTATCCATCTTGTTTCCTATTGTTTCGTAATCCTGTAATCTTTTGCAATCCGGTATCTGGGACCTCATTATACGAGATTATCTCAAGATTTTTTTGTGTTTCAGATTTGCTCAAACTGTTACGTCCTATTAGACGGATGGGACGACACACACATCGCACAACAAGCTCATTCTCAGACACTGTGAAAGTAGTTGCTCTGCGCTCATGGCGTACGAGAGGGATCAGAGTGGCAGACGGAATGCTGCAACACTGTTGTCATATAACGGACTCACATTCTTCTAACTACACCCGGCCAACAAAAAAACACACATTGGGTGCACGCAACAACAGCATCATTAAAACACCTGTGTACATCTCATGCAATCCAGTACAAACTGCTAGCAATAATCAGTATTGTGATAATGGCATGTTTCATTTGTCTTGACATGTATTGGGAGTGTAACTGAATTATATCAGGAGATGTCCATCCTTGTCCTTCTGCTCACTCCTGTTGGACTAAATAATAAGCACCTAACAGTGAAGTTTACACCCCGTAGTGCTGAGTCTGCATGTTTGTGACTCGCTCTGTAATCTACTGCGGCCACTTGCTTTCATATACGAGGCTGCACAAAGAATTTGAGGCCAGCGGAGAGAAAATGACACAGATTATTGAAAAGATAGTAATTTTCATAGTACAGTGGTTTGTTGTTCACAGGCTCTTGAAGCAGCACAATGCGGGATTGGGCCTCGTTGTTCCTGCGCTGCCGGCGGATCATATTTTGTTGACTGAACAAATTATCACTTTGTATTCATGATTAAGCAGGAGTACACATTGGCCGTCCTTTTGACTGGCAATAACTAACAAACAAACAAAAACATGTTCCCAGGGGAGGTACCTGGACAAATTTAGGGTGAACACCAAATGCAAATATAAAAAAAGAATAGGCACAATGTGTCATTAATTAGAACTGCAGGTTGACTGATATTAATTAAAAATTCCATTACTCTAACAATGGCACAGCATTTTATAAACTGACTTGTTAATAGGGCAGCAGACGACAGCTTCTTTTAAACTGCAAAACACCCATTGGGCTCGTTAGACAAGAGGCAGCCTCCTACTTATTAAAGGTGTCAAAAGAAAGAAAGTGACTTCACGCCAGAGACGGAGAAACATGTCAGGTTCTTTTCCTGTTACAGTTGTTCCCAATTTATAAACCACGAATCAACAAAATGGAATGTATGTGTGCAGAGTCTGAATGATGGAGTCAGTGATAACAGTGTGCATATTCAAACAAGCACACCTACATCTGTTTAGCATAAAGCATAAAGCTTGCTCCTTCAGACGGGTGGGATCATATGCACATATATTACGGTGAAAATGTCTTAGCACTCCAATTTTTCATGATACGCATAATTAGCAAGATGTGCTGCTCACGGTACCAGTTGACGTGACGGCTATAAAAAGAAACAGGTAGCGCTAGGAACCGAAATAAGATTCCTGTTACCATCCGAAACTCGTGCCATCTGTTTGAGTAATTATATTTGCATTCATTAATGTATTTTTAGTTTTTCAACATGCCAAGAAGCACTGTCAGACATCGTAGGTTAACATTTCAGTTTGTAAGAACTTTTGTTACACGGATGTTTCAGTGATCTTGAAGTTGTTTGTAGTTTTCCATAACCTCATTTTGGGTTTTGTCCGTCCGTTTGTCCGTCTCATTGTGAACAAGATATCTCAAACACACCTTGAGAGATCTTCTTTACATTTGGTTCAAACATTCAATAGAGCTCATTGATGAACTGATCAGAATCTGCTGCACTGACTTAAAAAAAAACATTGTTTGCCTTTTGGATGTGATTTCTCAGGAACATATCCAGCGAGTCTTTGTTCACTTGGACTCATTGACCTCTTTAACACTTTGAATAGAAGATTAACTGATTCGATTTCAGTGGTCAAAAGCTATGGTGCCCTAAAATGAGTCTGAAAAAGAATGTATGCCGTACGTTC
The DNA here is from genome assembly GCF_947347685.1 of Pleuronectes platessa. Taxonomy (NCBI): domain Eukaryota; kingdom Metazoa; phylum Chordata; class Actinopteri; order Pleuronectiformes; family Pleuronectidae; genus Pleuronectes; species Pleuronectes platessa. Next base: position 19,118,691 of record NC_070645.1, read on the forward strand.
TTGCTGTCAATATGCCGTCTTTGCCTTGTCCTCAAAAGTTGAGGCAATGAAGATGGCCGGCCATTGCATCTGCAGCGTCATGGTGCAGTGCATCAGCGCCGTTGTCAGAGAAGATATCGGCAGGCCCATTATTCATTTCTTATTAATCATCAGTGCAATATACGTTTATTGACTGAATTGACTGATGCTACTCAGCTACTGGTTGGACTGGAGGAAAATGGAAGCTGCTCTCAGCGGCTGTTGAAAAGCCACAACTTTATGAGTAATGATCGTTCTCTACAGGGAATTCTCGACTCTGAGAGACGATGGTGTTCCCTTTTTTTTTTTTTAATACCTTCTGGATTTGCAGCACATGGTCCCTCGTCGACAATGACCGTGTAGTAAACTCGCATATTGATTAATTTGTGTGATTTTCAGCGGAGGATGTAACCAGCCTCTGTAGAAAAAGCTGTAATTGGATTTCTGCAAACCAGGATTATGTGGAGCTCGTCTCAGGAATGCATATGGAAAACGCAACTCTTTGCTGAAAGCCAGCCAACATTGGCCAAAGAACCGTGCACCAGTAAGTATATCAACCAATTTGTTTGGTACCTTTCATACAAGGCAGCCCTGAACTCTGACTGGTGTCATAAAGCTGTTTAATGTATTATCAGATTCATTCTGATGAGTCCTTGGTGGGTTACACTTTAAGAAAAAACTGGGGCACATACTATAGTGTACGGTTCCCGTCAGGATTCACGTTGTGTTAATCAGTCAATATCCATGTGTGAGCAGATCTATTTTCATACTGCTATTCATTAGCTCTGGAACTAGCCTTCAATCCTACAGCCCGCTGTCCTAGAAACCCAGTGCAGTGATGGCAGAGTGGCGGTATGTTGGCATATAGGCTGTATGTTATAGCTCGTTCACCGCATTGCCAGACCTCTCTCTGTGTGTGTGTGTGTCTGTGTGTGTGCTGTGTCATACCACATTATGACTACTGATTGAGTGGTAAGTTCTTGCAGGTAGTTGGTGTTCTGGTGAGCCGCTGATGGAAAGAAAACACTGTCAAATGCAGCAAGCTTATTATAGCTGATCGATATTGGCTCGCGAGCCATTTCTTAGGGTGCTGACAGCTCCGAGCTCGCTATCTGGGTTGTGTCATGCCTCAGTCAGGTAATAGGGATGGAGGTAAAAAAAAAAAAAAGAAGCCCACATATGCACTGGAGTGTAGGGATGTGTGTGTGAGAGAGAGAGAGTGGAGAGAGAGAGAGACAGGGAGGGAGGGAGAGAAATCTTGGGAAGATGGAGAAAGGACAAAATGGAATAGATTGACAGATAAGGCCCAGGGTGTGTGACAACAAATAGAAACCGTAGCTTATATTCACCTCTAAAGCTGTATTAGTGCAGGTCAGTGCTCTGAACACACTCACCTGCTGTTGTGAACAAGCGACTACATTCACTCTTTCTACATTCAGGGAGTTTGTAACCATGATTGTTGATAGAACCGTTATTTAAGTCACAAATCGTATGACCTCTGCTTTCAGATTAATTTGGGATATTTCTTTTGCATAACGAGGAACACGGTGCACGGCTGATTTTTGATATATCACATTAATGTACATGATTGTTATCGATTATCTCGGAGACTCGGGTTAAGGCTTGATTCCCTTTTTCTCATATCACACTTGATTAAACAATACAGTGATATTGATACGACGTACAGAATGCAATTTTCTACCCAGAATCACAACAATATTCCCTATCAATGTCAAGATTGAATGGAAATATGTTGACCACGCTGGTAAGTGATACAGATTGGGACATTAGCCAACCATTTGGAAATATGATCCCGGCAATTCAGGAGAAAAGTCCATTACCCACGAGGACAAAATATATGAAATGTATTACTTTGGCAGGACAGATGAATGGTATCATTAGCTTTTATTTCAGGTGTTCTTTCCTGAATTTCTCGCAATATTCATCATCAACATGCATAACAATTGTAAATGTCCTCGACCTCTTAATATGTTCTAACGAGCAGCTGAATCACTGGCACACCTCATGCATAATCTTCACGAGAGCCATCCTTTTAAATTACACTTCATTTGACATTGAATCACTCAGGCAACACATTTCCAGATGACTAAAATCATTTGTGAGGTATTTTAAAGGAAGAGCACTTCTACCAATTCTGCTCTGTTATTTCCTCACATCGATTTAAACTTGTATTCTATGTGTTACTTCCTTTGTGTCAGATCTTTAACAGGCTTTATGGATCACGGCTTAAGCAAGAATATTGTTATTTGGCATTTTGCTCAGGCGGTTCATGTCGCAGCCTGTTCTTTTGGACTTGATGTTTATTAGCTGCTGGCTTGCACTTTGTTTCACTGAAGTATTTAACAACAGTGGCTATCATCATCACGCCGTGTAAACGGGTTTGCTGCTTTCATAAGGGCCTCTTTAGGTTTCGAAGCATTTTACAGCTTAATTCTGGAGCATTTAAACCGAGCCACATTTAACTACGTGGAACCGCTATCACCAGTAAGGCTGGTAAATTTCATGTGGTCAGATGATGGAATCTTTCTTGGTCGGGCCCGGTGCGTAAGTCTTGTTGAAAGGGTTTTTATGTCCTTCTTATGGGTCCTTATTGAGAGATTAAATCGCCGACTTCACATCAGTGATAAATCTCCGCCAGGTGTGGGGAGGGGCTGGCGGGAAGAGCCATCAATAAAAAGAAGGACGGCCATTCCTTGTCAGGCAGGAAGCGATGGAATAAACAAGTTGTGGGAGAAACAGGGCTGCCCTTTCTAGCAAAAGTGGTTTATTGACTTTTATTTAAATGAGCGACCTTTTGTGCAGGTGTAAGGAATGAGGCGTTGGACCGTGCCCCTGCCTGCCATGCGCTGTATTGCAGTAAAAGGTATGGAGACACTTTTTCTTTCCCTCTTTCCGGGTCCCTTAGTGTGACCATCAAAAACTGATTTGGATTTCTCTTTAACCTTCAGTGATGTGATGCTACGGGTACGATATTTGCTCTCGGAACTTAATGGCTGGAGCGTTGGTGATTTCTATGGAACTGATTCCCTGGCTGAATTTTCTTGCCAAGTGTATAATTTGTTTAGTCCCCCTTTGAGAGAGGCTCGCTCATTTCCTTGCTATCACGTTTCCAATGTTGAAAGAATAATAAATACAATTATCTAGAGCCTGTGTTGCTCATATGTCGGTCCAATCGCCCATCAGCGAGATCGCAAAGGATACGAATGACAAATGGTCACAGGTGTCCCGTCCATTCTTTATCTATCTTTCTTTTTTCATAAACAAAGTGTACACAACTTATATTATTTCCTTTTTGCCGTGCTGTTCACTCATACATCACAGTGACACCCCGTTTTATAACATCCACTCTCAAAAGTCCCTGCATTGTTACTGATGGCAAGCCCGAGACATGCATTTCTTCTGATTACAGCTCCTCTGGTAGTAAGTGGTCGTTATAATATTTATAATGCATCGAAATGACAAGCAACGTTCATTTAAGTGGATTCTGAATTGCCACGTTGCTATAATTCCAGAGAAAATGTGTCAAACAGCAATTCATGACTCTGACATTATGTGAGAGTGCCACGATGCTGGAGAATAGCTGCTGAACTCGGAGCTGACTTTAAAAGAGTGAGAGGGAAGCAGCTGCCACGATAGGTAGATTTTTTTCTTGCAGATAATCACTACTCTGCAGAGGAAAGGACTCGGCATTATCTAATTGTGGGTGCAAAGGGTGATCCATTAACCCCCTTAAGCCCTCTCGGTTTTAATTGCTAATCTGCAATAATGTGGTTGTTGTCAACAGCAGATTGTCAGAAGTTTCACTACACGAAGGCTTAAACGTGAATAGTTGCAGCTCAACGTGTTCTTGTTGTTCCTGTGCATCTCGAATGAGAGAATGATTATTCATGATTTATTTTGTTCTTAGAGGAAAACACTGAATTCGTCACACAACTCGAATCTGGAATAAGTGCTGTAAAAACCTTTTCTAAATATTCTTGCCAAACCACTTTGTCTTTATTTAGTTCAGGTCCAGTGTGGTATCAATAACAAGTACATTTGATTCACTCTTAAGTAGCAGTTTCATCTTCCACAGAGAAATCTTAGTAGTGAACAGACTCTCGCAGACTCTTTTTTTTAAACCGCTGAAGTTCACTTGCCCTTGAGCTTGGCCCTGGAGCAGTTGCTCCACATTAATGACAGCAGTAGTAGAGCTGAGGACCATGTTGGATCGTGTCGTGACCTTATTTACACACCAGGGAGTAAAGAGGATAATTAAATAAGTAGTGTAAGTACAGCTGCGAGTTGTGACCGTATCATTCCCCTCACGTTCAGTGTCTTTCACCTTGGCTTCCTTGATAAAGAGGCTGTATAGGCACGGACATATAAATTCTACCATGAATATTGAGATGGAGTATTGTTTGTCTGTAAAAATCAATATGAATATATCAAGGCACTTCTTGTTTTTCACTGATAGACACTTTGAGGTTTGTTCTTAAATTGGGTCACAGGCATTTAATGGTATAAAAGGCTGAGTCTAAATTAAATCCCTTGCTTTATTTTGTAGTCATAGCACACAAGTGGAAATGCAGACCAGGCATATTTTCCCCTCGCTGTCACAGAAGGAACGAAATGTTGCTTTGCTTGCACTCATTAATCTAAAATAGACCAGACAGCATGTAAAGAAGGAGGTTTTTTTTTTTATCTGTTCTTGCTTCTTCTGCTTTTTTCTTGCCTATATTTACCGTACATTCATATTAATGCATCGCAGGAAGAGGTGTGCACATTGGTTCTGCTTTAAAATGCATGAATGAAGTATTTATACTTTAATAATGTTCACCTAGATCAGACATGTACTTGGTTGTTAGCCTGATATGTGGTTGTAAACTCTAGCTTTGAATAAATCGTACTTTTGTTCAAGTTGATGACTGAAAATCTGTGTGTATATTAAAATTCCAATGAATTTAATCAATCCATATCTACCAATTAAACAAATACAACTTTGATAATCCACAGAGACATGTTCAGTTGTAGATCGGTGCCTCAAGACTGTGCAAATCAGTTTGGTGGAGAAATGAATTGGTATCAAGTAGAATTGGATCATTATTTTTGTGGCAGGGTGATAATTGTGCCTCAACACTTCAGATGACGTAGGTTATGGTATCTATTTTAGAATTTAAAAGACAAAGAAAAACAGCGGGTCAATCAACAAGACGTTGTTCTCGAGCAGGTTTCACTATAGCGACCCCTGACACATTCAGGAGAATGTCACCTGTCAGTCGACAAACTTGTTGATCTTTAACACCGGCTCTCTGATTCCCCACTCCATCTTTAATCGATGAGCTGCTTCCTCTGCTCCACTCTCCCTCCTCCACCAGTCGTTGTCTCCTGTCTGCCAAAACTACCACATCTTGTTAGCAACATGAATTGTGTGTTTTTCAATGGCCCACGCTAATTAGTCGGTAATTGACTGTTGCAAGTGCACTTGGCAGAGATGCATTTAATTTGAACACTCTTGAAAGGGATGTTATTGTTTTTGACATGGAAAGAATTCACCGATGTAGAAATCAGCCCAAAAGAAACCAGCTCTATACCACAGATGGTAAAATATTATATTTTAGAGAAAGGAAGCTGCAGAGGGAAACCAGTGCATGTGCCCTTCCTCACCTCAGACTGTGAAGGAAACGCCGAAACCGGGTAATAACGCCAGGAACAATATTGATGAGCCGCATAACTCTGCAGGTCACTGAACGGAAATGGTGTTCACAAATTACCACAATTAGCATAACTGTATCGCAGCCCAACCCGTCAGAGCAGCAGGAGTCACGCTTCATTAGAGGTCATTTATTGCTCTCTGAGACGGTGCTTGATAACTCCGTCGATGACATGTCACTGGCAGCCTGCCCTCCCTGTCTCTAGGCGTTATTTACCCCTTTATCCCGTTTCAGCAAGCAAAAAGCCTTTCGCTGTGAGATAGTCCCGACAAAGACGCAGGATCGCATCTCCAAATGCTTTTCATATGGCACAGAATCAGTCAATTATTATGAAGCAGTGCAGCGGCCCAGGATTAAGTGACTTAGGAGGGCAGCAGACAGCAGCCTCCCTCCCCCTGCTTTCAGCCTCAGAGACTTCCACAAACAGCATGGCTTGTCAGGGCTGATTGCAGTGGCACTGGGGCAGATAAGTCAGTCTTACTATTATCCTGTATAAGCCAGGAGTGCCAAATTACAACTTTAGCCTCAAACCCCCACAGAGGTTACTTTACAATTGTTTTAAGCCAGAGGGGAGAATATATGTATAAAGCAAATCCTACACTAAAAACATAGATGTTTGAGCAGCTCACAAAAAGCAGAGTGTCTGATGGGATGCATGTATATCTCAGTGTGGATTCAGGTTATTGGCTCTCTCTGCTGCCCTTTTATTGCTGTCAGCATCTTCCCCGGCTCATAACTATGATGTTCTGACAGTTTTACAAGGACTGTAGCTTAAATTTATTTCTACCACACCATCGATTCTTTCACCCTTTCACTGTCACGTGTGTCTGGCTTGTTTAACATAGAGGTGCGGGCAGGGCTCCAATAAAACATATAGATTTTCTCCCTCCTCATGACGGAGACATTTATGTCTTGGAACACTAACAAGCACGGACAGTTTTACTATAAAATAACCTTATTAGATTAGAAGGTGCAGGCTCAAATGCAAAGGTATAATGAAAATGGGTAACCTGCAACAATTGCTTTGACAGTGGGCGGGTATGTTTGTGTGATTGGATAAGGACAGTCCTGCCTAAAAGATTACCCCTGTATACATTTACTTATCAATACAAATACATTGTTTTGTTTTTTGGGGGGATTTACTCAGAATAGCTTTAAACTTAATCAACATCAGTGTATTTTTCTATTCTTTCTCTACCGCTCTCTATTTACCACTAATCCAATTTCTCCCAAGCTCCTTACTATGTGATTGATGACCTCTCGACCACCATAAATAACAGGAGAAAACAAAGCTTTTTTACCTTTCCCACGTACTGTGGGTCTGACCCCATGTACTCCTCCAGTACGAAGAACTGGTTCCACACCCAGCCCCTTTTGACCCGCTGATATCCAGCCGGCCCATTCCTCATCGGGCCCACCAAGCCCCTGGCGTGCTCCCTCCCCGTCCGGCTCCGTCCCAGCGGCGGTGAGGGGGGACGCGAGGAAGAGACTGAGCCTGCGTTGACGAGGATCCACAGGAACAGCAGCAGGCAGTCCCTTGTTAGCATTGGCGATCTGTGAGGTGCCGGCCCCCGAGTCAAAGTCCAGTGATGAGAGCTGAGCCACGCTGAAACCACTTGTGAAGGTCGTTATGGGGAATGGGCGCGGTGAGGCGGAGGGGGCGGAGGGGGCGGGGGGGGGGGGGGGGGCTGGACCAGATGTGGCGAAACCCACAAGGCAGTTCTCCCGGCTCTGTCAGGACCCCACTCAGAGATTTATGGAGCTCATCACCTGAAGGAAACAAAACAAATGCATAATTTAAAAAGGTTTGCAGGATCTTGAATTACCTCATTCCGCATTAGCTCCATTATATATTTATCATGCAGTGTGATTTGTCTGATTAGAGACCGTCTTGCAGCACATGTGCTCATCATGCACCGTGACTATGAGGTGTTGGTAACAACTCTCAAGCTGTTTCTGGCCCATATTTAGATTTTACCTTCAATGATGGACAATTTGCTCATATTCCCAAACATAAAAACAAGCATTAGAATCGTTTAACCGCTGCATTAGACTCTTTTCCATGAAGCATGGTCTAACTGGCCAGATTACTTGTCTTGGTGAGAACAGTGACTCACTGACACAGACCTGTCAGGGTGGGAGCTCTTGTTTGATTGTCAGCAACGGGCACGTCATGTTTTATTTATGACACTTTAATGAAAGGACGAGCTTTTTAGCTTTTACTGCACTTGTCTAGAACCCTTTTAAAAATGTTGAAGTAACCGTACCATCGTTACATCACTTGCAAGCAACCATTTGACGGTATGGAGCGATGCATTGGCAGTTCATATATCAAAATGACACGTCGGCTGTATGAGATGTCAGAGCAAAGCACCATGCTCACACTGATTTCTTTGAGATCCTTTAGTTTCTCTCAGACATCACTCTGGTGTGGAGCACAACAGATTTGACAGCCGCGGCCACAGGAGATTGTTCCACTTGCTGCGGCATGTCAGCTGACAGACTCCCTTCTGTCAAACAGGGGGACTCATTCAGAAGATTACCAATATGTAATCCAGCTCACAGACCATGCAATTGAATATTTAATTCGTTCATTCTTTCAATATGCATTGTTTATGTCTGTACTTTGGTTCAGTGGTCGTAACAATGAGATGTTAACATGGGCCGGGCCACTGCGTTGTCATGTCTTGGAATTGTGTCTGATTTTGCATGCATGAGTAAAGCATGAGTAAAGCAGGAGGGCTGTCACGGAAAGAAGAAAGTCTGAAATCTGAATATTATGGAGTCTGATGTAGTTAAGCCTTGTTCTTTACTGAGCAGACATCTTTTTTACTGTTGTTGTTCACACTGTGTTTTCGATCCTGGCCGACCACAGCAACACTCAAGCATCCAGCTGAGGAATGGAGCTGCTGGTTTCCACACCTGGTTTATTGTTTCCTCTCTCGCTCTTAGTGCTCCTAAAGTCAAACAGTAAAGGAAGACAGCAAGCTTCTAATTTCATAACCGGAGCCCTCATCGACATCACATTCTCTGTGATTAATTGTACAGACTTGGAACATCGGCTTCGGAGGGAGACGGCTTCAACAAGGTCACGCTGTGCACCCGGATCCATTTATTCCCCGTCAGCGCAGTATCTTAGAAGTCAAAACTGATCTGCGAAGTTCTCCGTGCAAAATTGGCAGGAACTATCTGGACACGGGTCAGACAAGCCGCTCCGGCAGGTCACTCCTCATTTAACGTTGACATAATGGAAAATGACTGTTCCCATAATTCCTGCAAAACCCACGCGGCTGCCACTGTACGGCCCTGGGAGAGCTCGATGCATATTTTATGAGAAGTTCATTAGCATGTGTCGGGCCTTCGGTTGTGAGCCTTGACCCGCGTGTCTACTTCAGATAACACGACACAGCCGGCTGACAGCGTTCCCGCACACCACCTTCAAAAAAATCAAAGAACATATGGGAAGCCGATCTGCCGCCGCAGATTGCCGCCCACGAGAGACTCCCCCAGAAAGTTATTAGTCGTTCAGGCTGCCATAGACATGACAAACAAATAAGTAGGCATTGACTTCTGGATGGGAGGGGAGTAATGAGTCATCTGGAAAGATTTCTTATTTTGCATCATGACGTGTCATTCAGAGACTTAAACAAGTCATCGTGGTTTTAACAAGGTCACGCATCTGCCTACTCACGGTTAGAACGGGAATTATTCATTGAGGAATTTTCAAAGAAAGCTTTTGAAAGGTTAAAAATAGATGTGATTCTCAATATATACAGCGTAAGGTGTAAATCTGAAGGATGCCTGGGAATTTTATGAGTCATCACCATTGTGTGTCTGTTCAGTGATGGTTCTTTAAACAGAAGAGGCAAAATATCGTGGAAGGATTATCTAAGCAAAGCGTGCAGTCAAATGCAGCGGAGCACTTTAAATTAATATAGATGACTCAGTCATTCATCTTATTGCATCATTTTGCATAAGCAAGCTGGAACATTTGAGATGATGGATGTGACGATGGGAAGTGTTGAGGTGTCCTGGACTCTGATAGCCAGGGAGTGAGGAACAGACTCTGGACATTATCTACAATTCTGAGAAAAATGCAGCTAGAAATGATATCAATCTTTCTCACCTAAAGGCATCTATATCATTTGCTGTTTATCTACTTTTTAGAAACTTTGAGAAAACAGGGAACTCAACATTTTATTTGAGAAGCTGATTAAATATCCTCAAGTTTAACATAATCATCTAATGAAGCTATGACACAATTGTTGAATAAGTATTGATGAATTCATTGCAGTCCTTGAACTCGTCTTTAGGCATTGGGGGTTTCTTTAAACTTCATTTAGTCCAGAAGACAAAGATAAAGGATAATTTTTGCATTCACTTGTATTTTGTGCTCAATCTTTAAATCTTACGATTTCATAAACATTAAATGTGCTAACCCATCGATCCAAAATCTACAATTACAAGAAAGATGAACAAAAGACATGTACACACAAGGGTCAGTATCATACCAGTACAGATCATATGATTGTGAGCATCTGCCCATAGAAGCAGAAAAGTCTCCTCTCATAACAACAGATTTGTGGATGTTCTGCTCTGTCACCTCAATGATCACAGTGCTGACCTCTCCTGAACTGCAGCTCGGACTGATGAGAAAATATGTGCACCGAGCAGACGATGGAGAGAAAAAAGCGTTAGTCACTCGGGGAGATCACTGCCAAGATGTTTCTTTTGTTTGGCTAAGACGGAGAGACGACTGTAATATCAATGAAGTCCTACAGGGGACGAGTGGGAGGAGAGGAGATGGAGGCAAGTTAATGAAAATGGGAGTAACAACACAGCTGGCCAGTCGGGCTAAATTATCAGAGAGCACTTTGTGCGTAGGTTACAGCACAAGCACAGTAATGAATAGTGAACAAGGTGGCTTTGTTAATTACTTGTATGCATTCACTCATGTACTTCACAGTTTAGCTTCAGACAGTGTAACAACAATGTGCTTCGTCCACATCTCGGTGTAAAAACAATGACACTGAGATGCAAAGCGTTTTTTACAAAGGAGCAATGGCACCACGCTTAAATCCGATTTGTTTAATTCTCTCTATGGTTTTCACCGGATGGCTCCTTGCAGGGCCTGTGCACAAAACCTGCAGCCAATGAATTGTAGAGGCATTAAGATGATATGAGGAGACGCTGCCCTTCTTTTTCTTTCTTTTACATCCCACCGCGCATTATGTGTGGGGAGAGCCAGAGGATGCCTTCAACTCCCATTACATCCGGCCCTTTGTTAAACTTGGTGGTGGATATGAAATGCTGTGGGCACTCAAGCTAGGAATATGATGAGTTCCTACCTGGCCAAAGTCACCCTTCAGTGTGTCAGTGATGCCGCCCCATCTATAAATATAATAACATTGTTCCCTCCCACTGGGATTCCCACTCAGACCTTGAACACAGCGGTTGTGTGTATACTTCTGATTTAAAGTCCTAATGCAGTAATGACACGTTTTCTCTTCTTTTGTTTGTCCCACAGGGAGTTAGGAAGTTTATTTTCTTTTTATAAAAGTGTTTGTGTTAATGCTGCTATACCCCATCCACATAGAAGGGGGGGGGGGGGGGGGGCAGACCACCAGCACAGCATTTCACAATGAACTTTTCAGGCCATATATTAATCTCTGTGTCGGCTGAGAACAAAGAGATGACACCACCGTTGAATCCACGTTTTCTGGAGCCATAGATTTGTCCCGAGCAACACTTCTATCTTTCATTGATTTCATTAGGACTCTAAGACAGGAAGCCAAAACACATTCTTTTAATAGTGACAAATGGCGACGTCTCCTGTTGCCAGGGCTATTTTTGTGATAAATGTGCCTTGATGCTTACTTCACTTAAGTGCTATGTCAGCAGATCCGGGACTTTGCAGAGGGTTCGGGGTTGTGTTGGGGAAAGGCTGCTTCTGAAGTTTACTTTTTTACAGCGTGCCAATAATGGATAAAAGGAAATGTTGGACTCAAGAAATCAATTTTTGTATTAAAAAGTTTGTAGTTAAAGTCAAAAATGGTGATTTGAAATATATCACTGAACCATTTAATCGCAGCTTTTTGATAGGTTGTTAGAAATTATGATGTAAAATAGTATTTCATTCCAAGGCTGGGAATCAGGGGGATATATTGAAGGATCTGTCCAACGCCACCATATCAGTAAAACGCTGATTAATGCTAATTCTGTTGGTGAACTGGTAGCAGGCCGAAGTGAAACCTGTTTGTTGACCAGTTACAAGTGAGCTGGAGCTCCAGTTTGTAACTTTAACAACGTACAAACTTTCAATCAAGTAACTCTTGAAACTCGTCTAAATTTGACATTTCAGTGTCGGATTCATATTTATATGATAAATAAACACATTGTCTCACCCTAGGAATCAGCAGCTGTGTAAAGTCAGAGGATTTAGATCTGGGCCATAATGAGTTGATCCCGACTTCCTGAGTTTGGGCAACATGCACAGTGTTCGACATGCAAAGGGCTTTGACAAGTGACTTCCAGAGACACAGTCTGGCAATAAAAGCAAACGAGACAAGGTTAGGTTTGCTGCAGCGACGAATACAAGAGATGTCAACTCAGTTTTTTTATTCTTTTCTTCTGCTATATATGAAACGTCTGTCGCTCCCGTCACTCCTACGGTTTCCCTGTGACACCTTCCTGCCAGAGACAACAGGAATCACGGAGGATGGGAGAGAAACTGACTTTCCTTAACATGATATTAATAATATTCAAACGTCACGTCAACCCTTATGAATAGTTTACTCAGGCCTTATAATTTCTACTCAGTTAAACCAGAGATTACAGCTCATTGAAGACTCAACACTACAAATCTTTCTTCCCATCCTTTTGGTTTTACACTGATCATCCCGTGCTCGGCCGTCTTTTTATCACATCTTATCATATCTTATCATGACATTTGAAGTTTTGACAGAGACAAATATTCAGTCAGGAGACATGATCTTCTTCTGCAGCGGTGAAAGATGAAATGAAGCAGCCCTTCTCGCCCCGAGGCATCGAGCACCATTGGTTTATAGCAACTCATCCAGAAAGACGGTTCTCGAGCACGTATGGCTCCAGATCATTCCTGACCCGGTGACTTATGCTGCGTGAACAGTTTTGAGGTGGCTCCTCTCACAATGAGGGACTCTTCAGCTCCTTCCTGTGGCATTTGGTCCCTTCTTTGTTTTACATAGCTCCAGCCTTACGCAGTCTACGAGGACGGCAGATATTCACCGGTCTGTTACAGCTCGTTTTAAACCCAATGCAGCTTATTCAAAGCACGTCAGACCTGCGGCAGGGTCAGTTCTCTCTGTCTACACTGGATGCTTTCACTCAGTGTTCCTGTGTGTTCGAGGAGGAACACAATACATAATTGTTGTAGTTGCTCTGTGTGCAAGTCGGAAGCAAATAGATGGAATTAACGATTGTAGCTGGAAGTGAAACAATAATTTGTGATGATTAATGACTAAACAATAAATGGATCAGTGTAGACCTGCCCATCTATTCACACTTTGTGTAGCAGGAACATATTTGTTACACCACTATAAAAGGGTATGATTTGATCTTTAATCAAATGCCTATATATTTTAAATAAAGATGGACGACATGACATCTATAATAAAATCATCTTGACTCCAGCTGGTTGCTGGCTACAGTATAGGAAACCTAAAGATGCTTTTGTCGTTTTGGCTGAGTTGGCATCATACTGCTGTTTGTTCAAGTGTTTATTTCTCCATTAAAAGTAGTTTATATGTATATTGATATGAATATTATTTTTACCAACACATCCCTACAGTCTCAGGAAGAAGAACAGCTCAAGCAAGCATGGTTTCCTTTGTCTTCACAGACATGTCCAAAGCAAATGTTCATAGTCAGGAAGGATTGGAGAGGTTGTAATGTGATTTCAAGAGATGTAAGCTAGAATCCATAAATAGACGGGAACACATTTGACCTTGATTTTTTCTATTTCACATTCTCCCTCCTTCGCTCTCGCTGGACGGTTCATCAAACAAGGACAATTCTTTGAAGTCCCTTGCAAAGGTAAACGGACATGTCTCGATTCCCATGGGAAACTCAGACGTATACAGAGATTCTATCTTGTACCGGTAAGACTTAAAGGGATTGAAATTCTGCTTTTGCTGGTGTCAGATGTTCTGAAGGAGAGGTAATAGGAATAAGAAAGTAACTACAATACCAGAAATAAGTATTTACTCAATTATATATTTATTTTTTTACTTTTAAGACTCTTCAAGGTCGGGAGGTCTACCCCTGATGGACGTGGGTTTTAGGAAACAAGAGATTATTACTGAACCAGAATTGTTTAAGGCCACGACTTAATTTACCACTCAAGAAACTCTCCAGAGATTATTTTTCAGCCACAATCACTAAATGTCTGCCATGTCCCTACTCTCTTAAAATGTATTCCTGCAGGACAGAGGAGCTGCTGTTGCATCTGCAGATTATCAGATATCATTGTACTCGTTCAGAAAAAAAGAAACATCCCAGATCCTATTCTGAGAAGATACGGCTTCTTAAGTTCAATTTTCTCCAACAACATCTCATATCAGTGAGTGTACACACTCTGAGACGGTGAATCACCTTGAGTCTAATCCAGCGATGGTGATAAATAAATTAGCCGTGTATTCTACCGAACAAAGGAGGGCTCGCTGTTGAAAAATGAACTTTTCCCCCTGAAGATATGGAAGGCTTAGCTCGGGAGACAAAACCAGCCTGAGGCAATAAAGAAGCACCACACTGACTCAGCTCTCACCAGCGTGAACACATCTAAATCCCCTGCCAACAAAGTCTGTGATGCAACAGATATGGCTCTGTTGAAAGGTTATGATTAAGAAGGATATGTGCACCTTCAGCTAGGTGCTCGGGACCTGAATTAGAGATTTTTCTTCCTGTTATTTTCGATGCTATAAATAATCTGTGACACGTTGCACACTCACACGTATTCCATAACAAAAAACAAAAAAAAGATATCTCTGAATTGGAACAGCTGAAAACAGAAGCCTGGTTCCTTGAGTCGGAGCTGCCACTGCTCTTCTGATCTGAGCTGTGTGAGAGAACATTAAACTAAAAGGTGTGAACGCCGAGGCCTGTCACCGCACAGCTTGACTACGATCCCACAAGCCAAACTAGCGGGTGGGGGGAAATCTCGCTTTACCTGCAGCTGCAGGGTGTTGCAGTGTAAACTCAGATAGTGCTTCGACCCCTGCTGCTTCCGTTTGAACTAAGAGAAGACAGAATATAACGCTGAGTTCTGAACCCTGTTGGCATTGTACAGTGTGTGTCATTAAATGGTCCTGAAGGCAATGTCTTCTCTTTTCAGAGGAGGTAAAAGATGGCGAGTAAGATTATTACAAGAGCAGTAGCATTGGGCAGAAAGTCAAACACCGATATGTCTTTTTAAGGTAGAAAGGAAAGAAATATCTCTAAATCTTTTATCACGTAAATAATAAAAGGGTTTTTTAGGTCCTCAATGGGAAAATAAAGTCAAAAATAATCAGGAATATCCTTGTTTAATAGTTTGTTTTAATGTCACACAAAGGATGGATCTGCAGCGGAGTGATTGCACCTCATTTCCAGGAGAAAACGCACGATTGATTAACCGTCAGTGAATGTGAGTGTTGATTGGTGTTTTCTGACAATCTGCAAAATCACGTTATAATTGTATTTTATGCAACAAGTGACGCAGACGTGCGTTGGTGTCCCACAGTCCCACCAAACAAATGATTCACTCAGTCAATTAAACCACAAATCGTCTTGCTATCGTCGTGCAGCTAATTTAATGGTGTGAGACCCAAAATTCGGGAGACACCAAAGTTGACAAGGGAGTAACGCTCTTTCTGAAAAAGCCAGTTTCAAATGTCTTTATTTTCCCTAATGCACGATTAACTGAGAGGCCTTTAAATGACTACATTTAATGCATCGGTTATCCCCGCACTTTGTGAGGGAGAGGGGGGATTTAACGTCCCCTTAAATGTGGAACATTAAATGAAGTCATTGGTTAAACCCCTTAACGAAGGGATAAATTGAACTAAAGTATCATTGAGGGGTTAACTTTGAATTACTTTTCTTTATTGTAAAGTATATTGTATTACTAAGTGTGCAGAATATACATAATCCATAATAATCTAGAGACAATGACATAATTTTGTCCCCAACTGTCTTTAAGAGGTTTGACTTCTTTGGATAAATTGTGTTAATTATACAGAACTTCAAATTGTACACATCTCTGCAGTTACAGGCAGCAGAGCAGTGAAAGCTGTTCCAGATGAAGTTGCTTTACTTGCCACATGAACATGGTTACTACATATTCATTCATAAAACATACAGTAAATGTACTTTGCCTATTGAACCACCATGCAGTTTACAAAGATAATCTGGTGTTCAGCTGTTGTTGCTCCTTTCTGGTTGCTGGGGGGGGGTGTAATGTTTACTTACCACCCCTGCATTGAGCCAACTTAGCGTTGATTAAGTATCGTGGATCTGATCCAGCGCAGCTAATTAGTATTGTGTTTATCAGATTATCCAAAGGAGTATTTTTAGGTTTTTATCGAGCCCTCAGTGGGTTTTGGTGAATTGGGAAACATGTTTATAGGTATTTTGCATTCGGAACCTTCATCAATCATCTGCACAACTGGAATTTTATGAGAAAACAATTGATGTGCTGCAAGTTGGCCTCTTTAATCACGGATGAACAGCTTTCGCCTATTACAGCTGTTGTGTTCTTCTAATTACCTCTGATCTAATATGTGCATTCCCTGGCTGTGACAGACATATATGCCAAACTGTTATGACTGTCATTATTCGTCCGCAGCCTTTTTTTTCAGACAAATGCGTTTCAAATTTTTGCTTAATTAGACATTGCTAAATGTTAACAGATAAAGCTTGGGCGAGCAAGTCAGCCCGCGTTCGGATTTACACCCAGACTGAGCAGATGGCACTAAATTAGATATGAGACCGAGAGAGCGAGAGAGAGAGAGAGCGAGAGAGAGAGCGAGAACAAACGGGCAGCGTTCCATTCCAGTTTAATGTTAGAAAAAAGGAACTTGCCACGTTCACTTCTGCTGCATTTTGAAAGTGCCAGTCCGTGTTCTAATCAACAAGTGTGGGAACTTCCTCTCATCCCGAGGGGGATTTATTTAATTGTATTTTTTGAATTTGATTATTCTCCTCTTCCATTGTCTGCTATTGTACGTGGCAGCTTTGATATAGTGTCTTATATTCAACATTCAGATCAAAAGGTTCTCGCCCGGTAACAGTCCTCACATCAGCCGCAGCCTCTGTTACTTATCATGTTGATGCAGTGAACAGATAAGTCCCATTTTCCACAAAGTGATAAAACTATCTCCTGAGGTTAGTGAGGTAAAGAAAGAAAAAATAACTCTGCAATCACGGACTGAGTAGAATTGCTCCACTGTTCATTTTGAGTTCTCACAAATAGATATATAGATAAAAAGATGGTTATTCACTGAAGCTCAATCGGGCGGACATCTTCACCTCGGCTTTCAGCTGAATCCCAACCACATCTGACACTTCGGTGTTTGCCATTCATGTGACAAATTTGTCTTTGTCGGAGAAATTAAAACCCCCTGAAAGCACCATGTGTGTCAGCATCGGTTGGCTAATACAAACAGTGCCGAGTCGCAGCCAGCTTGTTGTTATGCAGCGCTGCAGCGTACAGCTCTGTCGCAGCTTGAAGAGTAACTGCAGAATAAGTTAACACCGAATACATTTTCTTTAGCTCCATTGTTTCCCCTCCTTTTGTTTGCATTTTTTTGCTTCCACAGTAATGAGTGTAGTTGATGGGGGAACTCTCACCTGATGAGCGCCTTTTCATTTGATTATCTCAGACAGCTCTAAAAAGTGTCTGTGCGTGCCGAGGCCTGCCGATGCTTAATTAAGTGGCTCTGATGCCGTGGAGCCGTCAGTTGGGCGAATGGAAGACGGGGAGAGCTGGAAACAAATGAAGTCCCTTTGGTATGCACCATCGACAGCTAGCGGCTCATGAATATGAAAATCACCACTTGGCAGGGTGTGTGTGGCAAATACTTTTTTTGGACTTAGAGATATAGGAAATGGTTAATCTGCTGTATTTCGGTTATACTGTATAGTCCCCTTCTTTTTTACAGTTAAGGTTGTAGATATACAGATTCTTATATTCCAAAGTACACAACCTATATAACTGTATTTTTACGGTCGTATGCTACCCTTAATGGAAGAGATGTTTACTATCATTGGTATTTGGCCTGACTCAGGTTAAACCCTTTGAAAAACAAAAACAAATGACATATTTACATTTTACTTGTGGGATTTCCAGCGTGAAGTAAAACATTGGAGTTTAGCTAGCTCTGGCTAATCAGAAACTTCTTCTTCGCATGTTTTGGAGCAGTTAAGCAGTGATTTCCAGTAAAGAAAACCTGCTTTGGTATTTGATGAGTACTTGTATTTTACTCGCCACAGTATTTCTGATCCTTGTATTCTATCAGAAATCTCTAGAAGTAATTTCAAACCTCAAACTTGAGGTGAGCAAGAGATTACTTCTAAGTATGACGCCCGTCTCAAACTACTTTACATGACACATGTTAGCCGATGTTGTTTAATAAAGACGGGTTGATTATGATTGTTTTATTACGCATCTTTTCATACAGACTCGCCCCCGGAGCGTTTAACTTTACCATTGTATTCCAAATACAACCACATTAGTCTCTTTCTCAGAAACAAGATTCATCGCCATGGTTTTTCTATTACCACAGTAATCTAAATGCAAATTTTAACTGTCCCGTTTTCCACCAGGATGATGCTTCTGGCACAGCATGTGCACTAGAATTGAGATGTGTTTTTTTTTTTGTGCCTCCTCTCCCTATTCCACCTCTGTTGCAGGGAAATTTGATCTGGGATGGAGACTCCTTATCATGTTGACATATTGTAAAAGAAAGGATGTTCCTAACTGAACAGATATAAAGTCTCAGATTCTAACGCTGCCTCTACGGGACGAGACAGTCATATGGGGTAAAACTGTGAGTTGAGTTATGGATTCACGGTGGAACTCTACGATTGATCCCGATCTTGATTTGGAATCCAATCAAATTGCTTTATTTTCCTACATCAAATTGTTGTAAATTCAATCCTCGTGGGATCTGCTGCGTTTAGCAGGAAGGAAGAAAATGCATCATACACACAGTCTGTACACGGTGTGATGCCACAGCCATCCTGGATGCACTGATATGGATTGGTGGCAGTGAAAGGCTTCATCATTCCTGCCTCCTTCTTGCACCTGCCATCAATTTTCTCTGCATGGCTCTAGTCCTGAGTGACACCTGGCGAGATGCTTTCTGCTATCTGCGCCCCCCCCTCCTCAGGACAGTGAATGCATCCACAAAGCCGAACGTGTCCGTCCTTGTGTCACTTTAAACCCACGTGTCGCTGGGTCTGATACCAATAATCTCCCGCTGCACATTGAGTCTTTGTCGTTGCCACTCGATTGTGCTCTTTCATCGAGGTCAGGGTCGCTCGCTGTGGCCCTTGTCCCCCTCTCCTGTTCATTACAGGAGTGAAGCGCCCACATCGTTAATTTCTGCAGTGTCTCTCAGAAGAAGCCAACGTTTATTCAAAGTAAAGCTGAACCGCCTCATGAGAGTCAGCGTTATGTGTAGTTTAAAACCCCTACAAATAATTACATCATCCCTTTATGTTTGCACAGATAAATTTAATGTGTCAAAAAATGCACCTGGAAGTACAGAAAGTGTCCAGAACAAAATGCTCAGTCATCAGCTGAACCAGAGGAAAGCAAGCTCTTGTATAAAGGCTGAACACACAGCAATGAAGATATCAGGTGAATACAAGCTCCATATTTTTCGGTTAAGGAAATTACTTTCAAGGACACATTTTATCTCCGGTAAAGTCTTCCTCGCTAATGGAGACCATCAACCCGAAAACAACTCTGTCCATTCCTTTTACTCCTCTACTAAACTCAGAGCTTTGTTCAAAATTGTTTTCCTGTTTTTTATGTAGCCGCAGCCGACAATAGGTTGAACGACCTGATTAAATCCACCTCCACAGGCTTTATTATTGTTGGTACCTGATGATAAAAGAACAGCAAAGAGGTCTAATTACACATTTCACAATCCCCGCTGACAAACTCTGCTGCCTGTATGTGTTGTTGAAACGTAAATATTGATTTCATATTTCAACATTTTGAAATGTAGTTGCAAACCTGAATTGCTTAGGAATATACTAACGCAGAGTAAACACTGATCAGAGAGCTGTGCAGTTCCAAGAGCAAACACACTTCTACATCGTGCACTGGATACTGACTCGAGCAGAATGCAGGACGGAGATCTGATAACTTGAGGATATGGATTTAATATACTCGCAGGAAAAGTGTAAATTGAATATTCCTGCACCACAGCAGTAGCCTGACATGCTTAAAAGGGGAAACTGGCGATTACATGA
Source organism: Pleuronectes platessa (assembly GCF_947347685.1). Lineage (NCBI taxonomy): Eukaryota > Metazoa > Chordata > Actinopteri > Pleuronectiformes > Pleuronectidae > Pleuronectes > Pleuronectes platessa. Next base: position 19,138,922 of record NC_070645.1, read on the forward strand.
AGCAGCAGCTTAATGAAGCCAAGACTTTACAGAGGCAGAGGAGGAAGTGGCTGGACTCTGGCTGGTCTGTGTTATTGAATATGCACATAAATGTAATGTGATGATGGACTCAAAAATCAAAAAATATATATCTTATTGGTCTGGCAGTATCCTGATGAAATGTGTTTTTTAGTTATTCCTACTTTTTTGAATAAGATGAATAACTGAAAACATCACTTCCATTATGTTGCTCATCGGTCACTGTCCATGGTGCTGATTTTTTCTTTCTAGCAGAACTGGCATCATTGATGGAAGCAACAAATATTTTCTTTGTTTGTTTGTTGACATTGTTTTTGAATAGCCACTCAAACACTTACTTACTCAAACTACCAGGAAGAGTATTTATTTGCTCTCTAATATGAACAAAGTCCTTTAACTAATGTACTACGCTATTACCCTTTTATTTAATGATAAATTTCAAAGCAACATTTAGAATCATTGAATAGAAACAGAAACTCTGACACTGTTATCTTAGTTTCTGTAAACTCATGTTTGTCAATATTTGACAACATTGCAATAATCTTTATTGGCATAACCACGTTGAGCTTCCCTTTCCCGAAAGTAAAATAATTAGCGTATTCAAACATCTTAACAATTTCTCATGATAATTATGTTTGAGAGCAGATCTGCTGTAGTCCATTATGCATTTAAGATAAATCTTAACACAGAGAGGTCTGCTTAATTATTTAATGCCTCAAATGGATTCAGTCGTCTACATCAAATGGACGAACATCAAACGGAGGATAAGGAGTTGAACATTTTTGTGCCACAGAAGTTTTCATCCACTGTGAATGAAACGGCTGAATCTGCTGATTCTCTTTTCCCTTCAGTTGTCTCACATGGTAGAAATTTCTATTTTCTGTTTTTCAACATATGAACAACTGCTCATTCCTGGAATTATAAACAAATGGCAGTTTAAATGCATGTTGGGGAACTTTCCCATGTTGCTTTACTCTGCTGAGGATATTTGTTTTGCCTTGAGAAGCTTCACTGATTCAGGATGAGGTTAATTCCATAATACGATCATTGTATGAGCCCCGTCCCATGACGTGAATGTAGCATGATCTCATGTGCACCCTGAATGTCAAGCACACAGAGAGGGCTGGTCAAGATAATTGCCAGGACAATAAACACGTTAATACTTTCACGACGGCCCACCACCCCCAGTTCTGCTCTGCTGCTCCTAATAGCCAGTGGTGTTTGGCAACGTGTGGCATTCAATCTTAATATTATAGGTCACCGCAAATGAATTGATTTATGGGGCCATGCACTAGATGAACTGTAAATAACTTTTAAATAAGCCAGCTCCACAGGTAGCGTTGCTGTTGGACCACATCTGCTGCGGTAAATACTCACGAAGATGCATAGTAACTGCAGGGAGTCCATTCTAATCCTGACAGCGGGAGCAGCACATTACCATGTTAATTCAGTTTACACATTCATTAATCAGCGTGTATGTGGGTTCAATGTGTTTCTTAATTACTCCGTATGACAAGAGGCCAAAGTATTACATGTTGTATGGATCAACTGAGAAACCCCCGACACCTGCAGCATATTGAGAAGAGGCTTGACCCTGAACTACTGTACGACCCCATGTAAAGGTTTGATGGGATGGATTACTGTTGTTAAATGAGGGCATTCATCAACTTTTAGAAAAGTATATACATAGAATGAGTGTGCAGGTTTATAGAGCTGCAGCCAGGTAGAAATGTCCATTCAATCAGTGGTAGATGACACGCCTGGCTGATGAATGATAAAACACCAGTGTAACCCAGAAATATGCTGCTTCCCTGGTTTCTGCTCTAATTACGTGATTGAGAATCAAGCAGGTTTTTCTGCACTCTAAAGTTTGATCGATTTTAGAGTGTGTGTGCGATGAGGGTGGATAGTCAAACCGATGCCCACTGAGTCTGTGAATCGATATTCCTCCCAGCACAAAGTGTCAGAATGTCAGCACGGCCAATGTGTGTCTCAGAAGAATCAAATGAAATCACGAGGACCTGTGTGTTATGTCAATCTTGTTATTCGATGGAGTCTTTTGTAGGAAATTTCACGAGTGCTTTAACATCCACCCTTCTAAAAGGGCTATCGAGTTATTTTTTGAAACTTCGGTATGAAAGGCTCAAACACTGGAATGAGGCTTTTTCCAGGGTTAAATCTCAGCATCATTCATTATTGAACATATTTCTCCAATTAAACGCTGGGAGTCATAACACATTTAGCTTATTTATTTCTTTTTTAACATCATATAGATCTCGGTTGGATATCGAGGAACTGTTCCTACAAGTGCGTTTCTAATCGGGAAACCAACTGAGCAATTAAGTTTTTCAATTTTAAATGTTTGTGCAACTGATATAAAAGCAATGAAAACACGTTTAAATTGTGGAAGCCAAGTCTACAGTGCTTTCAGGAATTATTCAGATCTCTTCATATTTTTATGTTGCAGCCTTGTGCTGAAGTAAAAGATCCCCCCACAATGACAAATTAAAAAACAAACTTGAGATACCTTTGCTTTTGTAAAGTAAAACCTGATATTGACTAAGTATTCAGATCCTCTGCATCTACTTTCATGTTCGAGATGTTTTTACAAATCAACTTGAGTCTGCTTTGGTAAATTCAACAGGTTGGACACGATTTGGAAAAGCACACGCATCACACATCAGTGTTTCCAACAGGATTCAGCTCAATGTGTGGTGGCAGCTGGGAGTGTTGATTATTGAGATTGCCCAGTGAACACGCGGTATGCTCTCATGAACTCCTGACAGGTGCACTGGGAGGGGAGGTGTAATGCTGAGGTCTGCCTGCCCGCTGAGAACTACCCATCATGGGAATGCACTCAGCTACAGCTCTTCATACCAAACGATACGCACAGATCTTTCCCCCGATGGCCAGTCGGGGTTGATGTGTTTGAAGGAGAGCGACAGCTGGACAAAGAGGGCTGTAATCAAACTATGGCAGAATAAATTAGATGATGGCAATAACAACACAAGTTCAGGTTGGAGGAGCTGCCTGCAGAGCTCAGAGACAGGATTGTGTTCAAGCACGGGTCTGGGGAAGGCTACACAAAAAGTAAAGTACTCAGAAGTTTGTCGGGAAAAATAGCTGGATTTGTTTCTGAGGTTTTTTTAAGGAAAAAATGTAGAAGAAGTAAAATTAAACCAGTGATCATCTCTTATTATCTCACTTTTATGCTCTACTATCGATACACGCTGCCCAAAGACAGTAAACAATCTGCTGACAGCGTTTGACCGATCGACCAGTGGTCATCGTTTTATTCGGCTGCTGCAGTTTCTACAAAGGTTGTAGTACAGAAGACAGCTGACACGTTAACTAATACATAAACACTGTGTATTTGCAAAGCAGCTGTTCTATTTTAAAACGCAGGTAACCTAAGGAAAAATAATTCCCTCTTGCACGCGTGATCACATTTAACAAACTGCCAGGAGCCTGATTTGTTCTCTTTCTTCTGGAGTGAGGCGTCGCTTTGTGCATCTGCTCTAATGCTCTTTGTTTTTACCTTTTTCATTTCAGCTGTGTTTGCTGCTGTCTCTCAGCCCCACGCTCGCCCTTCTCTGAGACATCAACAGATAAAACGCAGCTGTGGTGTTTATGTGCTTTTTTTTAAATACTCTTCCTCGGGCCGTGATCATTTTTAACGTGTAGAACACATTTGATATTATATTGATTTGTCCATGAACTTACAGTTCTGTGCACTGATGTGTAAAATCCACCCGCAGGGAGTTTAACGTATTTCTTCTGGATGTGGAAATCCCTTTGACAGTTTGAGCATATTTTACCTTTTAATAATTCGAAAATTAATGCAAAAGAATTCGAAGTGGTTGCCTGAATATTAGATCAGCAGCACAACCAGGTTTATTTCTCCTTTATTGGAGTTATGTCCTTGAAATAAACCTCCAGACGAAGCGCTCTGGACCTAATTTCATTAAACGATTTTGCCAAGTCAGTGAACCTAAAATGATGCAGTTGACCTCTCTGACCTCTGTCAAGGGGAGGGGGGGGGGGGGGGGGGGGGAGTGAATCAACCTCTGAAAGGTCCTTGTGCCGCGGCCTCCAGTCAACCTCAACTCCTCCTGAACCTGCTCTTTTTTAACCTTGTGTTTAACTGGCTCCTACATGTTCGTCCATTTTCCGCTCAGCTGTGCTGCAAAACAAAACTATAGGGGAGAGACAAAAAAATGTTTTTGTTCCGGGTTATTAGGCACACAGTCACATTAAGCTGAGCCTCATTATCACAGCAAAGATAAACTCAAAAAGCATTAGGGTTCACTGATGTATAGCTATGATCATCACATTGGTTATGCTAATGGCTGTTGGTGTTTTTCCATGTGTATGTGATGCCCTAATGGCCATGTTCATCAGCGAGAGCATCCTAGTAAGTACGTGTACATGAATAAAGTCTCTTAGAGTTGGAGAGCTTCTGCAGTATCACTCTGCTGAAGGACAAACATTCTCCTCAAAGCCTTTCGACAGACTCTGCACGTGTTTTAAAAAACTGGAGCGGCCCGATCTCCTCACCTCAAACTAATGGGCCATTATGCACATCGCACACACTGGAAATTATAATAGTAATCTTATTAATTAATGCAGATTAAAGAATCGCGAGCTGCAGAGACTAGTGTTTAGGGTTTGGCCTGAGGCAGCCCTCGGTGACCAGAGCATTTGATATGAAGGACACACGCCTCATGGAATCTCATCTTTCTTCCCTTTAGCAATCAGCGCTGCGAGCTATTGATGTTTGCAGCGATGCACTCTGTGCTGCCGGGCGGTGTTACTCTCACTGCCCGCCAGGAAGGCCCACTCTAACCTGGGATACCTTTTGTGCAAATGGGAGAGGAGTCCTCTTTGAGAGCCAGACTTTGAGGTGGATGTTCTACCGGATTAACGCTTTGAAACGGTTGTGATCTCATTTATTTGCCACTTCCACTGCCTGCTGTCATCTGCCTCTGATTACTGGAAACAATATGTGGCACAGAGCGTTAGGAGAAGCGAGGGTGATGTGCTTTCAATTAGGAAGGAGGTATTTTTTATATTTAGCACGCTCCTCGCTCGGTGGAACTGCACGGCCCATAAGTCTGATGCTTGTCTTGAAGTGAAAGCGGGTTTCGTAAGTAAATAAGAAGCCACAAGTCGTCTTTGTTTATCATCTGATACCTCAACCCTCCGAGAGCATCTGGTCTCTGAGCAGAGCCGTGGCCGTCCTCTCTCCACGGGGTTCCTTTCTCTGGATGTCCTGCCCCCTCGTCTCAAATCACAACTAATCTAATGGACCCTCGACTGAGCCTCACTGTGACCTCCAAAGCATTCAGACAGCCACTCCAGCACTCGTGTTTTTCAGCACTTAATTAATGTGGCACTAGCTGTATTCCCAGAGCGTTTAATCAAAGCATTCTTGAAGGTATGACAGTCTCTTCATTTCACTGAAGTGCACCACTTCCCTTTTTTCCCCCCCGTGCCACACAGTCTAGTTTTCAGTGCAGACGACCGATACAACATGAAACGTGTTGTTCTGAAAAGGCAACCTCTCAAACCCACATCGCCGACTTTGGAATTAAACAAACAAAGAGTCTGTCTCAGTACTTGCTATTAAAAAATGAATTGGCAATGAGATCCAGCTTGTACTGTTTGGGAAATATTAATTTGCTTTGTTTATTGATTCAATATTTGAGAATTCTGAGGGCTACTCTGTCACAGAGGGCTCATCAGCATTCGAGATCGAGCATCGCAGTTCAACATTATTAGCCTCGAGCAGTGCTGGCATAATCAGTCAGCCAGGTAATATTAAAAGGTGAGCTCTTTCAGGCTCTCAAGTGACATAACTGCCTTAATCAAACAGTTATCACGCAAGAGGCCAGAGGGGGGGAGAGAATAATGAGAAAGCAATATCCTAGATTAAGAATTAGTCTTTTCAGTAATGGCTCTGTCTCACCGGGTCAGTGGTGCGTAATGGCACAGCATACAAATCTGGGGGTAAATAAGATTTGAGGCCGTGACTCACTATTTATTTGTCCCTTGGAGAAGTGGAGAGTTAATGTTTTGCCGGCTCATAATTGCAGCATCTTCTTTTCTGTGTGATTTCATGTCTGTGCCACTTTGTTGTTTCCTGTGCTAAAAGCTCTTATTTCATATCGCTTCAGTTTGCATGCGAGAGGAAGTGAGAGCCACTCTTTTAAAACTACCTGTGACAAGTGCGACTGTTGCAACTCTATATTTATTCGGTGAAGGAAATAAGTCTTTATCACAGTTTTGGAATGGAAGCAACGCTCTGGTTGAGGTTTAGAGAGGATTATTCTGTATTTCAGATAGTGTGCGATATCTTTGGTCTGTGTGGCAACAATACTGGTCCTAAAAGTCCCGCCGGGAGGAACTTTCTCACTCAGTCTCTTTCCATTTGTACTTTATTCTCTGCAAGCTGTATTGAAATATTGAATAGATGGAGTCTAATGCTGACAATGCCTATAAAAGGCTTATGAATAACTTCACATACTGCATTTTTTTTCTCGTCTACATTATTCAGTTCCAGTTAGCAAGTAAACTCCGAGAAGCTATCGCTGTGTATTTAAACTGGAGCAGGTTAGAAGAGAAATGCTGAAATCTTCCCCCAGAAAATTGAAGTTGTTTATCCATAATTGTGTGAGATGAAGTGAATATAAAAATCTGCTCGGGTGTTCAGAAACTAGGAGGCAATGGGGTAAACCATTTATCTTTTCTCACCTTTGTTTGAAGTTACGATATTTCATTATTCCTGACTTCCCTTCCCAATCTTTCAATATTAATTCCTATTTAATCTTCCAGGAAATTAATCAAATTCCTTTTAAATACCTGTGAAGAGGAGCATAAATACAGGGAACCCAACGTGTACACATTTATAAATTCCTCGAAAAAGGTGTTTATAAAAACAGGAAACCTAAGGCATGTATAACCGGCTGTCTTGGATCAGTGGCAGTCTGCTGTATAAGTGGATAAAAATGAATCTATATGCAGATTTCTTTATGCGCAAGGAAAAGAAATTGATTAAGGCCTGATGAGCAGCTTCCGTGAGACATCGCCGGTGTGACGTGACGAACCTCCACTGCTTTAAAGCCTAGAATCGTGATTTCCCCAAAGCAGCTGTTAATTATGTAATTCACGCTCATATGTTAAGATGTCAAATCGTCCAGGTGTTTTCTCCAACGAGTCACACGTCTGAGTTATGTGCCGTTTCACGCAGATATCATATCAAGCATGATGCTGTGATTTCCTCATGCAGTTCCATCTGTAGTGGCTTTTTAACTATATTTATATTTGGGTAAAATGTTAATGGTTTAATGCACGAGTGAAGTAAACAGTGTAAATCAATATTATGAATGTGAAATGCCTGTTAAAACAACAATTTACACATGTCTTGAATCTCATTTATTCAGTTTTTAATGGTTTTCTATGAACTTCCAGTGGATGCATGATGGATTAAGAGTCAAAGTGCCACCTGGTAGATTGTATTAGCGATTAGAAAATAAAACAGGAAGGATATTTTTCTTCATCTGCACTTCTGGAGCGAGGTCAAACCCTTATTTACTGAAAACAGAATCAGGAAATTGACTTTATATTTTGGTTTGGATAGAAATTGAAAAGAGTTTACTTAAAAATGCTAAATTGACCGTTTTGAATCACTGTAAAACATGGACAATCAGTTTTATATACACATCCAATCTGTTCTGAATTGACAATGTAACACATTACCTCTAAATTCTCTAAATTAAACTGTATCAAAACTAATCCATTCCAGTTAAGGCGTTTCCTGAGTATAACCTGAGTGATTAATGGCTCCATATAAGAGAGATGATAGATCTGTCAGTCGCGTTCACACAGGAGCGACCGGCCACGTTGTTGTTTATGCTGCTCACCCTGAAGTCGAAGGGACCCTCACTCATCAGAGGAACTCAGCAGACTAAGTCACAGCTGTCAAATTAAGAGCCCCAACCCCTTCGGGGGGGTTTGTCTTGAATTCTGCTTCCTCTGACTCATTGTTCTGCTCTGATGAAGAAAACTGAAACAGCCTGTGGAGGTTAAGTAAGAACAATGAGCTCTCCTGTGATTGTGTGTCTGTGTTCATCGTGCTCGTGGCGCTCTGCAGCAGCGCCCGGGCTTCTTAGCATGTGCATGAACACTTACAGACGCAGATGTTTACTCCGGTAAACGCAGCATCCTGCACTTTGTGCCAAAGCACATCAGCAGCCATCCGTCTTATAGCAGAGGTTGTAATCCCAGGTGCTGCTGGATTTAGGGCTTGATGTTTCCTACATGAGTTTTCACAAATTAAACTTGTTTTTCCTCTAATTATTTCTGCTTTATTTGATGGAGACAGTCGAGTGACAGAACATGCAGCCAAGGGTTTGAACCCTGGGCTTCTTCGTGTAGTGGTACATGCACTGCCACTGCCTCTCGACTGCAGTGCCCCTTCATAAATTAAACTTTGACCCGAGCAATGCGGGCTGATGACACAACACCGCGGTTGTTAATATTAGATGCAGGATACAAAGTGCTGTGCAGCACCTGTGAAAGCAGCACCATCTGCATGAGCTAATGCATTCAGGCTGGCGCCCCGAGTATGCAGACACAAAAGCACAAAAACCAACAGAGTCATCTAGTTTCACCCCTCAACCACAAGCCTTACATCTTACTCTCTGTGCTCGGCCAACGAAGAATAGGTCTGGAATAAAGAGAGCTTTTAGTTCTGTCCATTTTTTTGATTCAGTTCCCTGCCGGCTGCCGTGGCACCGGTGATACTCACCAGTTTGGTTGTTTTCTGTTGTGAGGGGACTGTCTCATGTTGCACTGACCAAAGCGTTTAAAAGTCCAGACTTCCCTCTTTGTCAAAGTCATTCTTCACCTTCTCATATTTTTGAAGCACACTAGAAACGTATTTCGAGCCCCACATAGTGAGCCCTGGCTTCCTGTGCCCTGGAACTCTTTGGTTATATTCGAAAATTGACCAGTGTTGGTACTCCACTGACTTTAAGGTGAGGGGAAATGCTCCCATGGTAAGTGGAAGACATGGACACAGATATAGCCAGAGCCACGGTGTCCTCTGGAGACGGTGATTCAAGATGAATAACATGTAAACATAACCTATGATATTTCCCCTGCTCAATTCACTGTGGTGTCTGATTCCTTTTCACACGCTCATATCTCACCAACCTCAGAACACAAACTCTGAGACTCTGTATGCACGTCATGGTGAAATGAGAAATGAAATCTCCCACTCGGGTTTACCTTGATCTTAAATACTGCAATCTGCACTTTTGAATATTCTCTTTAAATGTAATATCTTTCTTTAAATCTATGAAGTCTCAACCTCATGTACAGTAACAGTTATTAATTGATTCATGTTTTCTTTTGTCAACTGTTGTCAGGTTCATATCTCATTGATAGAGTCCTCAAACTTTGAAGTAATTAAAATCTATTCAAGGCCACAGCAATAGCTGAGAGTTTCAGGTCCTATGATGGACGCTACATTCATCTGTTTCCCCACTGCAATATTATGTTAATGCTCCCAGCATGTCCAACTTCATATGCAGCAGTTGACATTAATTAAAATGCACAAAATGAAGGTCCTTGTTTGAGGCGAAGAGTACAAACAATTGAGCAAGCCTGACCAACTTAGTTTCTGGAGAGAACCCTTCCACTGGTTCTTCTTCTCTTGTTGAACGCCACCTCTACTTCCTGCAATAACATTTTCCTCCGGACCTTTAAATTAAAGAACCGATTCATTTGTTATTTCGGTTCCGACAAATATCAAAAGTCGGAAGAACCACAGCAAACAAATAGGAAGTGGGGCGCCTCTAAATCTTGTGACATTAACAATTGAAAAGCCACTCGCCTCTTGTTGCCTCTTTAATCTTAGTAACAACTGAGAAACACTCTGTGTGGCCTCTATTTACAGGTAAACACAATACATTAACCCCAACTGGATCTCCAACCCCCCCCCCCCCCCCCCCCAATCTCCCGTTACACCTCGTCCTATTCATCACAGCCCCTGCACACACTGAGCAAAGTGCGATCATGCGCTGACCTTGAGGAAGTCTCGCTCAAGAGAAGAAGACTCACCCAGGCCAAGATCTAGGGTCTGTCAAGATGATTTCTTATTCTATTTAATCGAAGAAGTGCTATGCTTTATCACTCCCAGGGTTCATGGTTTATATAAGGCGTGAGGGGCCGGCCCCGTTTGAAATGGTAAGCTGTTAAGTCAAAAACCCCTGTACACAAAACAGATGTCCTTAAGAGTCAGTGTGATTTAGGTGTGAGGGGGAGTGAATGGGTGATTTTATGTTAAATGGGCACTCTTCTGAATAGTAAACTAAGAAATAGATGACAATGTCCCCCCTATCTCCCCAATGACATTTTCCACTAAGGCATTTGTTGGAAGATAAGCATGAATGAATACAGAGGGAAGTGTTTCTTTGTCCTTATGCTTTCATCAAACAAAACACTTTCACAGTTTGATTCTCTTCCTCCAACAAAACTTTTTGACTGGAGTCACAGTTAGTTTTTTTACCTTACAGGAGTTGTGTAACTTTACTGTTTTCTCATGTTTCCAAAAATGTATTGTAAAAATCATAATGGCCTTTAGACACTAAGAGAAAACCACCATCAGCTGAGCCAAGATGGCGCCCAGGCTTATAGGAAGCTATCATATCTTTTATTTGAGTTGTGTGAAGTCTTAAAATTCGTATATAATCCCAAATCAATAAACACAAGCCAACAATTGGTGTCATTACAGCAACACTGGTGCTTAAAAGTCCACTCGAGCTAAGTCTCACTCACATAATCGGGTTTGTGCCACTTTTTATTTCTCAAATAAGCAGTTAAATAAATTGCATTGCAAAACAAAAAAGGAAAAAACATTCCAGTGTTATTAAACGAGTCGGTACAAAGAGCAGAGCCAGTGAAGCTAATGTAACTCTGGCTCATATCAGCAGCGGGTGACATGACTGGCAGCCTGACCCCGGCACAGACTCCCAGCCTGATGATGATAATAAAAATGAAACTGATATTTCACGGGTAAGAGCAACAGAGTTCTGTGGTGCCATCCTCCCATATCAAACGATTGCCTGCTGTTGTGCTAGCTCAGCCTCTGTTCTCCTCCGGTAAGTTATGATGTAATTTTCCCTCTGTGCCATGATAACGATAAGAGGAGGAGATACCAGGAGGAGCGACTTCCTTTGGTAAATATTTCAAATTAAACTCCGGCACCTCCACGCACCGTTCTCTGCACACACTCGGAATTACACCTCACATATTGTAAATCAAACGGAGCAGTTCTGTAATGTGTATATCCTCCTTTTTGTCAGTTGTAGTAACAACTGTGTTTATGTTTTTTTTTGTTTTCTTTCCTTCTACTTAAATAATAAAATAGATTTGCTTCTACAAAATACATCTTCACGACCGAAATGAAGCGTAGATGAAACACTTTGATTGCCTAACTGAACACATGGGCTTTAGACTATATCATAAACAAACATTAATGCTGCACTGGCTGCATTTAAACTACTCTATATGCCAGGGAGGGCAACTTGCTCAAGTGTGTTAAGCAAAATATGAAATGTTGCATTTGGTGAGAGGTGCTTCACAGGACGCTGGTGTCTGGCGCACTGGGAAATGATGTGATTTAAGGAGCACAATTTTTCCTTTAATGAAATGAAGATGGGTTTTGACGTGGATGAATAAAAGTGGAAATTTTATGTGGCATACAGCGGAGGACAGAATTAATTGCAAAGGCATCTTGGAGAAGTGGTAAAGGGAAACTGTCACTTCTATAGAGCGGTAAGCAAACTGAAATTGTTTTTTATTTACTTGAGGCGTTTGTCTATGGAAGTTTATTCTTAGCAGAAATTAGATTATACTTTCCCACTGACAAATTTTGTACATTTCATACATGAGATTGAGTTTGTGAAAAAAGCTATTGAAGTGTTTATTTTAATTAACGATTTAACTATTGTTTAAGACATTTATGAAACAAAAATGCAATTTTATTTCACTATACATGTTGTCACTTGATGAACTTGACTTTTGGGCTGTTTGTCATAAAGCTTGCGTCATCTTTATCAAATTACTAGTCACTATTTAGAGACTCACAACGTTATCGTTTATTCAAATAATAATCACATCATCTAATCAGTAATAATTAATTGCATCCCTAATACCAACCCCCATAATTAGTTCTGTATCACCGTGGTCATCTCATAAATAACCCCAACTCGTTTAAACATCTATGAATTTTTATCGATCCCTCGAAGCAATTATCCCTCATAAAAAAAAAGTCATGTTAATGGTCCTGGAGTCTCCTGCAAGATTTAATCAATCCCCCCGAAATGGAGTATTCCATATCTATTTCTAACTCGCACTTTCCTGCCAGAGAGCTCCAGTGCTGCTCAGCCCCATAATGAAAGGCCCCCCAGCAGCCTCTCAAGAAATCATTACAATCTCCCTCTACCTCTAGGGTCCGTAAACTAATAGTCATTCACCTGTGTGACAGGAAATCTTTCCCAAGTTGCCATTGGGCACCGGCGAGGTTGTGTTTAAGGTTATGGAGTCCAGCCCGAGATGACGGTTTATTGTTTGGATGAGTCCCAAAGATTAAATGTGTGTCACGTGGAAAGTGTTTCATCCCAAATGCAAAGGATCGGGGATTAAGTAAATAACCTGCTTAATTGGCCGTCTTCCTCAAACTGGCGAAGCTACGGAGACCTGCTAGTCAGCGCCCGGGCAAAATATGGAGACACAACAAAGAATAACTTAATAAATAGTAGAGTAAACACATTGGCAAGGAAACACCCTCCATCATCCTCTTGTACTAGTGCCTGTACATGGCCTCCGGTGATTTCGGGTTTTTATGACCACAGCCATTCCTGCCCACTGTTGGCTGAGAATGTGTGCTGGATTTCTCACAGAGCTGGCACGAATGAATTCAAAAGGCACAAAGGCCCCAAGGTCTCTTTGGGGTATTTTAAGACTTTGCTCTGCAGTGTTGAAAACAGTTACGGTGGAAAATTCATTAATAAAGTCCTTTTAGAAGAGAAGCAACAAGGAGCTGACCTCCCTTTGGAGTTTTTCTGAAAATATAGCTGTGAATGTGATTTGTAAATAGTTTAATACGTACAGATATATTCAAGTCAAGTCTCTTATTCACATGGCTCTTCAGGTAACTGTATTCTTCCTTCTTTCCACTGCTACTTCAAACAACAGACATTTGCCACAGGGAAGGTGATGTTTGTTTGCTTTCCAGAGGAAGCTTCAGCATCAGTAGGCTACAGAAACTGAGGTTTAATCTCTACGGGGTATTTCTTCAACTGGGAGGAAGAAACAGTGTCCAAAAAACTGACAAACGAACAGAGACAAACCTATATAAATAATTGCTGAGAGGAGTGAGGAGGAGTTGCCCATCATTCAGAGGGGAAGCCTGTGCAATATCTCCTGGAGATTGAGAGTCATCCATCACTGTAAGACTTTAATTTGGGATGTTTAGGACTTGCTGGTGATTGTCTGAGAGCAGCGGAGAGGCCTTGTCTTAGAGGTCTGCAGGGGTCTTTGCTGAATGTGGGAGAATCCTAACACAAGTGCAATAGTTCCAGCTTAGATTGGCCTTGAAACCACACGGAACAAAATCCAGATCCACCGCCTGATTAGCATTTTTTCAAAATTGATGGTGGTGCTGCAGAATTACAGAGACACACTTTTTATGCACACAGACACACACACTGTGAGACACACGTGTGGGCGCTGCAGGACAAACCTCATTTAGAGCGGAATGAAGTCAAGTCCATCGAGTGGGGGAGGAGATTGAAGAGCCCACGGTAAAGAGAGTCTGGAGACTCCAAATAATCTCAGGTATTGATTCTGTTTAAGCCCGAGGCTCTTGATGGACACTTGCTTCGGAAAGCGATGATAGCTGGCACATCTCTATGACTGATCGCCGGAGCTCTGCCTACGATAAAGGCTGCGGACCGTCCATAAATAACAGCTCACCCTAATCAAAGAGACGGAGGGATGAGTTGACAGCCGGGCGGACGTGAGCTTTAATTCAGACGCAAAGCTCCCGGTCCTGTCACTCAAAACACACGCACACAGTTTGTGGCTCGACTTTACAACCGCATGACAAGTGTTCAAGATTTATGGATGTCAGAGGATGAGGTCTAACATCGTGTTTTACTTTGTCCCCAGGTTTTGGAATAGAAAATGGACCAAATATGAGTTGAATCTCATTCGTCACAGACTGAATCGTAAACATTGGCTTAATAAAAAAGTAATTTATGAGCTTGTGACAAGAATCCAGCTTATTTTTTTGACACGATGTTAAATTAAAGCCTGAAAACTAATGAAACCTGATTGCACAGTTGGATAATTAAATACCGGCTGTTAAAAAACGGCACGTTCTCAAAATCCCTCCATCCTTCTTGATTTAACCTGAATGCAGTGTGGTACAGTGTGAAAGGCAGTCTGCTGTGACACTGCTCAGGATAATGCAGTACAACAGGCGGCTGCTGCCTGTCCTGGTAGAGAAGCTTTCCCCTGAGAGATGCTGACTGACCACACCACTCGACCCATCACAGAAACTTGTAGTATCACTAAAAAAAGTTAGTCAACAAGTGAAACCAACCAAGATGTTTTCTCCCACTTGGTTCTGTCCTCCGATAAATTGAATTCCCTGAGCCAGGCTCCCACACCAGCCGTCATGGAGCAGAGCACATGCATGTCTCTTCATTTATCCCCCCGTCTAATGCAGTTATAATACCTGGCTGGTCGGCGGCCGCCTTCTCTGAATGCTCATTTTCTGCACAGTAGCCTCTGTGTGCTCGGGGGAGCGTCCAGCTCCTCTTCTCCTCTGGAAGTGGACTCCTCGCAGCGTAATTTGATTATTCCAAAAGCAGGTGTTTTCAGCGGCGTGCCGATAAGAGGACTCGCTGCCTCTGACACTGAAGTGAGTTACATTAGATGTGCTTAAAGCAAGGGGCAGGCAAGAGAGCTTTTTTTTATCTAATCTATAAGGGAGGACGGGATTGACTTTGAAAGGCGGCGCTAGCATTCACAAGGTATCTCCTCAGTCAGAGGGAAATAATGTTCCACACAATCACGTTACTGAGAATGGGAAGTGAGTAATCTGCAGCGTGCCAGGTATAAGAATAGTAATGCACGCCGGTTTAAAAGTCTTCAAAGTGGCAGCA
Source organism: Pleuronectes platessa (assembly GCF_947347685.1). Lineage (NCBI taxonomy): Eukaryota > Metazoa > Chordata > Actinopteri > Pleuronectiformes > Pleuronectidae > Pleuronectes > Pleuronectes platessa. Next base: position 19,154,179 of record NC_070645.1, read on the forward strand.
GTCATCGGCTTGTGTTGCATTCGATGCATCACAGCACTTGATGTACAACAAGAGATGCAAATGTGATGTTGTAATAACTTGCAGTGGGTTTTGCTGATGTAACAATCAGGTGTATAAGTTAATAGCAGATGTAGCTCAGCAGCGCTCAGGGGTACATCTCTACATTCTGTGCCCTCACAGCTCCTCTCATCTGAATAAGCATCTGCTACTGCGGATCGGGGGCAAGGTTGCATCTGTGATCCCACGTTTCTCTGCAAATCTGATTCCTGTCAGCCTGCTCTGATATCCCTCCCTCTAATCCCTTTCCAAACCACAAGGATGGCCTCTCCCACTAATACAATTGCTCATATACAGTGTGTGCAAACAAGGGGAATAATCTCCAGGCTGTGATTGAGCCGTCAGACCCTCTGTGCCCTGACTCTCCTCTGAACACACTGTTTCATTCCTGCTACCGGGTAAACAGACTCTGCTCTATGTGACACATGCAGAGTGAACGCATCCTGTCGTCCTTGAAGCTGCTCTTTCCATGTGGACCAGACTGTTAATGATTAACGTCCCCGTTTTCAGTATCAATGTTTGGAGAGAGAATGGAAATGTTTGTGTCATCTTATCCACGCACAGCTTAGCTCAACAAGCCAACACCACTTGACGTGCCGTGGAGTGATAATCAGCTCCGAACACTCTCCAGCACAGAGTTCAGAAGCCACATCTCCTTTTCATATGCAGATGGACTCACAGAACTCCACGGATGGGGTCAGCACCTTCAGAGAGTGTTGCTTGACATGTGAACCGATCTGCTTTAATTGACACTTAGTGAATTCTCACTTGAGTCGACAACCCACGACAAGAGAGCACACGAGAGAGAGAGAGACACACACCACCACTCGAGCATCTTGTTCCTCACAACTCCTTTACATGAAACATGTTCAAGGACACGTCCCCCCCCCCTTTCATCACTCTTAACCAGCTGTTTGAAGCAAGTGTCTACAACTGTGTTTGCAAAGAGAATCACACACACACCAGTCACACAAAGTGAATAGAGCTCCCTTCTGTGCGGTGGAATCAGTTGAACGTCTCTCTGAAGGTGAAGAGCAGGGTGCATGTGAGACGCCTGCAGGCTGAGGAAGAACAGGTTAGAGGAGGATGCACGGGCTTACCTTCAGTGGGACACAAGAGAGCAGAGACGCAGCCAGTTTAAATCCAAATATTCACTGAATCAAACTGTCCTCCCACCGCTTCTACGCAAGAGGAGAAGGAGACTCTTTTCCTTTTCGCTGCTTTTACTCCTCTTTCAGTTCCCTCTCTCACCCTTGCTTTCCTCCTTGATGCCTCTCTTTCATTATCCCGCTCTCTGTGTACAGTTTGAGCCCCACGCTGAAACGGAACAGACGCCGGTCGGTGGTGCAAGCCCTGCGCGAGGTGCAAGGAGACGACAGCTTCGGGGGAATAGCCGGAGAATACACACCAAAGTGTGGAGTGTGTCCGTGCGGCAACAGAATGACGACTGAGAGAGAGAGAGAGAGAGAGAGAGAGGGAGGGAGAGCGAGGGAGTGAGCAGTGAAGTGAGAGCAGGGAAGCTGCATGTATTAGAGAGTGAGCGAGTAAGTGAGAGAGCAAGTGTGTGAGAGGGAGAGAGAGAGAGAGGGAGAGGGAGGGAGGGAGGGAGAGGAGCTGCAGGCTCAGTGGCAACACTGGCAAACGACAGTCGTGATTGCATTAGCGTAAGGCAGGAGCCGCAAATCCCCCCCCCCTCCTCCAGCTCATCAGGTCCCCTGAGCACTGGGCGAGCCCCCCGACCCCCAAATCACACACACACACACACACACACACACACACACACACACACACACACACACAGAACCAGTGGTGCATGCTGTGGTCACTGGGGATATTCTAATGGGACGGACGCTTGGAGAGGTTTCTTTTGTCCAGAGCTCGTGTGCATGTGGATCCTTTTGAGGTCCAACTGAAATTAGAGAACTTCTCCCCCTGTGCAAGTTGAAAGTGAGTTAATTAATCTTTCCTTGGAAAGGATGAAGGAAGAAGAAATGTGCTTATTTTTGGACTTCATCCAGGAAAGTTCCGGGGGAAGGCTGTGCGTCAGAGGGAAGGGTCTGGTGGTGTGGTTATGCTAATTGGTTCTCCAATCTCAGTAGGTAGATACCCAGTGGCAAACCTACTGGAAGACGCACACAGGGGGTTCCCCTTTTTCCGTGGAATACATTTTTTAATTTAAGGTTATTTAATAATTTATTGCTGTTGAGAACCAGATTTATTTCATGTTTGGTCCCTGAAGCGAAACGTAGAGACCTTGTCCTTAACGCAGCATTTAGAAACCAACAAACAAACAATCTATTGCAATTATAACTCATCTTAAAAGCTAGAGTTAAAGCTGTGGGATACTCCTAATGATGTATTGATGCATTTCTTTGTTAACGTGAGAGGCTCTCCAGGAAAAACATTAGTGGCGAGGAGATATAGTTATGTTTAGTAATGTTCTCACGAATCTAAAAAATCATTGACAATTTAGATCCTTATCAGAAATATGAACATCCGTATCAGTTGGGCTCTCGCTGACAGGATGTGGACTTTAACTGGAGACTCGGTTATGGTTTAAATTAAGTATCTGGTTTAGAATTAGATTCAGAACATGGCTAACGTTAGAAGGTGGTTAACATTGGAGAGAAGTAATGGGACCCCCGAGTGCACTTAGCGTGAATGTGTCCCTGTACATTATATATGTTGAGGTGGTGAAATGTGACTTTTCATGTGTGCTGCCTGGGAAAGACGTGATAAAGCACACAGGCCTGGGGGGGGGGGGGGGCTGTCTGGGGGGTGGAGGGGGAATCCAGGTGGATGAGGAGGAGGCCTCAGCTGGTTCCTGCTAATACCATAACCTCTCAAAGCGAGAGAGCTAATAAAGAATCCCATCAGCCCTCAGCCCCCCCCCCTGTCTATTCCCAGCAGATATTACCACAGAGAGAGAATTACATCATCTAAACATCAAAACTTCACGGGTTCCTCTGAAGTCTGGCAGTTGTTGCTGACTGTGACCTAAATTCTCTTATTCTCATGTCTTGCATGATTTAATGCTCTGCTTCTCCCCTCACTTGGTCATGCAGAGCACAGATGTCATCTCGGCTCTCCTCGGCGTATCGAGGTTCAACCACCAGCTTTAACCTTTAGAAATTGGACCTTGATATGGTGGGGGGGAATCAAAGGTGGCACACATCACTCTCTGGAAAAGGTTATTGCGGCATTACCATTTAGTCATCTCTATATTTCATTTTGACCATTTTTGAAGTCGGACATGGCTCGGAGGAAAAACACAGATTCCCTTTCTTTCTTAAAAAACCCTTTTGTTCCTTTTCAGGACAGATTCACACATTTTCTGGAACGGATTGTAAACATACATTATTCCTTTTCTCTCTTTTCCATTTACTATGAAAAAAAAAATCAAAATGCATATTAAGAGCGCTTGACACAGTAACAAAAAAGTACAAATCTGAAATCACGGAGACGTCCCCCTTCACACCCACTGCCCCACTTGTCTTCTCACATGGCAGCAGACTGAAGAAATATAATTAATCAAATGAAAACAAATCATCTCTTTTCGCTCCTCAGAGAAAAACATATGAAGAGAAAAGCAACGTGTGAAAGCCGTGCACTAAATCATATGAAAATTATCTTTTTTTTTTGTGTGTGTGGGACAAAAAAAAACATGTAATTCTCTAAAGCTGCATTTGAATGTAGTTATGCAGCATTTTATACACTCAGCAGTCCTGGCTGACAACCCTGCTCCCAGATCAACCCTGTCCAGATGGCATGCCACGGCCCTAGAGGACTCCATTTTTAATCCTCTTGGCACAGGCTCCGCTAAGCAAGAGGTGGAACGGATGCTCGGAGTCAGGCGTCAATCAGGGCATTGCAGAGTGGCCCGCCCGCCACTGCACGGGACACGAACATGTCCTGCACAAGTATAAACACAAGAGAGGGGGAGAAAGAAAACACAGGGGGAGGGAGGGATGCTTCTGGCCGTTGTCCACACAAAGAGACTGGCTGACATTTGAATGAAGGTCATGACACATGCTGGCCACACATGCTGGTGCAGCAAATCTCATTCTAATAAATGGTCAGATGCATTGTAGCGTGGATCCACAGCCCGATACACATGTACGCTTCGTGAGTTCAGAGCACAGAGTCTGAGGTGAAGATGGACGACATGGTAGCTCCCTCAAAGCGAAGCCACAGCATCCTAATTGCCCCCTGGTGGCTGGTTGTGGTCTTTGCCTCCTCCATGTTAGCAGATGGGACATGCACCAAACCAACACAAGCAGGCAAAATACACTTAAATTGTTTTTTTATTCTCAATAAGGGTTTCTGTCATTTTAAGAAGTTTTTATAAATTAATTTTTTCCATTTGGTTAAACGTATATCAGCCAGTCCTCGCCTAAATGTCACCATCGATGGAAGTGTTCGTATCACGGTTGTTTCGGTTTCATTTCAGGAGAAAGGGGGGAAATTGGGATATGTATTCCCTCTTTATTTACAGTCAGTGGTTCAAATGAATTGGAAAGTTAACACATGCATTTATAAAGACCGAATATTCAACGTGGACATTTTGAAGTAGAAGTAGAAGGAATTCAATCGACATAACTGAGATTTTAGAAAAAATTCCATTCTTTGGGGGCATGAAATCTGGGAAATATATGGGTTTCAATAAAGTTAAAATAAAAGCTATGAAAATACCTACTTCCTAGAAAGGGTTAAAAACGACGTAGGCCTACTTACTGGTTTGAATAAATAATATTGCTGCATATTAGATCAGGAAGTGTGTAACTGATTTAAAGGCTCCAGACCGGCTTGATTTCCTCAGTACATCCACAGGACAAAGCCGTCCCCCCCCCTTCATTTGATTTGTTATTCGTAAGCAATATTTCAGTATTTTAATCAAAACACACTGTGTGGTGAATTATGCCTGTGAATTGTTAATAAGCTCAGGGAGCTTTTACACTGTCAAACTAATGCACAGTAATAATTCTGAATTAATTGCATCTGGTTTATCTGTTAAATTTAATTGGCCACCAGAGGAGTGCGATGGCTCATTCTTCTTTTGTTTTAAAATGTTTATTGAGTGACTCCAGTAGCTGCTGGAATACAAACTTAATTTCCCTGTTAAATCAAATATGAACGGAGAAGGGAGCAGAGATGCCCGTCCTGAGTAGATATGGATCTCCAGTGCCGTATATAAAGATATAGGTCATAATATACAGGGCAATGCAGATTCAATATAATGATGAAAGATCCAATTATTTGTTTTTCATCTTCCTGGAGCCTGACTGGAATGAGGGGGGGGCTGCATATGAGCTGCTGGACGACACGGACCCAGGTGTAGCTCTTGTTAGCGGCTAAGCTAATGCAATCAGTCTCTGTGTCTGGATCACGCAGCGGCTCGAGACAGGACCAGGCTGTCCTGAGGGAGGTCTGGCCCAGAAGAGGGCATCTGGAGCTCCGGTCTGCCGCCTCCTGTCTGACTCACTGCAATTACCAGCGGGAGAGAGACCAGGCTTTATCCTGTAACAAATACACCAGATCGGTGGCTTGTGATCTCTGCTTGTGGTTCCATTTGGGTCGAGAGAAGCTCGGCCCCTGCAGGTTTCACACATATATCCTTTGTGACACAATGGTGAGAAGATTCAGTCTCGCAAATATCCAGTGCACGTTACCTCAAATGACCATAGTTAGTGACTTAAAAATAATATTCATCACTTATTCACAAGATATTTAATTGCTTATATTAACATCGTCAGACTCATAGAAGAGATAGCCTTTATTATCATTTTATTAAACCAAGGCAAAGTAGAAGAGTGCTTTTCCTTGTTGGTGCAGAGCTCAATAGAACATATTTCATACATTATATTACACAGTTAACCCATTGAAAGCTGCAATAAAAATTGCTGCTCGTGCCTGCATTGGTATTAATGCTGCATTTCTTGGAGAATCTTCAAATGCCTCATATCTCTTAACTCTGTACAACCTAAACTTAAAGGATATAGAAATGAAATCCTAATAAATGATAAAATAAATGATATTTTGCAACAGTAAACACGTATAAAAGTACAAAAAGAATGAATGCTCCAATCGAGATGTTGGTTTTTTTGTTATTTCGACTGTTGGCGTCCACAAATTGTAAATCCACAATCAGAGGGTTAAATCAACCTAACTCATCCACATTTATATTTCAACAGTTCTGCTATTGCTGGTTGATACAGTTTTATTAGGTTCAGGTGTTGATTCGGAGCAGAAGCAGCCTGCTAAGATAAACAAGTGCTTTTCAAAAATCAACGTGAAGAGCATTTTTCCACGGAAAACTCAAATCCTGGAATACTGATCACAGGACCGACGCAGCATCGATCTGAAAGGAGAGGTAATTACAGCAGCCATGTGTTCCAGAGAGTTGCATGAACAGAGTGAGCCAAACACTCAGTCTGACAATGCCCCTGCAATACAGGTTTCCATTAACAACAATCAGTGCAGGCTCCAGGAGTGAGACATCTAATCAGTTACTCGGAGCTGTAATGCCGACCTAATGAAAGAGATTAAAAACGTTTATTTGAGAGAGGCCTGGGCTTGTTTTCCTGATGATATTTCTCTCCTCCATCTGAGGCAAAAACAAACTAATAATGCGAGAGGGATTATTCCCGACCACTATTTAAAATATTGAACGTGGATTCATCAATATTGGGTCGTACAAAAGGATAAACCCACAGGTAGATGGATTCTGAGCTGCATCAGGTTCTTGTCACACAACTGAAATGGGGTCACATATCTTTTTTTTGTCGGTCGGAATGAAAACTGTCTCAAAGTTTGGACGGTTTGGACAATTTGATCAGCAATCTCTGCAGGTAATCAGTTCTGGCAGACACAAGCCCACTCCTGTCAGAGCCACGGGCGGCTGCAAAATGAGCCCTTATTACTTGTCCGCCGCAAAAAAAGGCTGAGGGATGTGTTGTCGGGCTTGAATTTTGGCAAAGGTTTGAAGTGGGAGTGGGAACAGGACGGAAGAAACACATTAAATAGTGTGGAGATATGAAGCGGCCAGTATATGGGCTTCCAGCCTGCAGAGGTGGAGCTATATTGTGTGAACGAGGAAGGGCTGAAGAGCCAGCAGGGCTGTGGTGCAGAAACTGCCTCCACTCACCGCAGGCTCTGAATTGTGCTCTGCAGCTACAGTATATTACCTTTTCATGCTGTCCACCTGAATGCAGCCCACAGCTTTACACTCGAAGCTACGGGTGTATTTTAGTAGATCACTCAGGCGGCATCACTTCACCTGCAGCAGTGGATTGTGCAAAAAGGCTTGTGTTGTTTTGCTTATTTGTAAAGATGTAATAAAGCTAAACATCCGGCTGCATGCTCGTTCTGCAGGGTTGCATGTTGTGCATTTGCAGAGACCCAGTGGTGTGGGGGTGAAACAGTTGCCCCGCTGTGGTCTGTCCCTTTTTTTAGTTTTTTTCTGGCCGTGGCGATGCGATGGGGTAAGTACTGAGGTCTGTCCTATTAATGGTGGCAAGCCAACTTGGATGTTGTGATGAAAATGGGAGACGTGTAATCTCTGAGGGAGGAGCGGTGCCAGGGAAACGGCTTTCCTCCGTGTCCACAGCACAGATTTAGATCCCTTCATCCCATCTCTCTCCCACTGCCTTCACAGGGTTATTATTCTCTGAATTCCCATGGTGTGGCCAATCAACAGATGTATTTAAACTGAATTTATCTCCCCCTCCCCGACAAGCCTGCTCCCCATAAACCAGGGGATAGTCTCACGTGTAGCTGAACATGGACAATCCGTGGTGAGTGCCAAGGTATTGTTTGCAGGTGAGGTTTTCATGGGACCCGGCACTGAGCAGAGGCTTTGTCCTCAAATATCAAACAGACACCTTTTTCCTCATGTTGGCTAAAGCTGGGATTTGTAATAACAATCAAACGCCCCCACCTTGCAGGCAGCGTCATCGTGGTGGCAGTGTCTGCACAGTTAAAACAGAATGAGGATTTTTAAATGTCAACACAGAGTTCCTACATGGGCCTGGAAAGAAGTGGAAAGCATTTAAAAGGGTAAATAATTCATCATTGTGTATTTTGTGGGGGATTTTGTTTTTTTAAGTGGGTGTTTGCACATAGGTTAGAGAGCCACGTTGCATTATGACTAAAACATTATATGTAACAGGAAAAACTATTAAAAACCAGGTAGTCAAGTCTGAGAGTTGAGTCGACCAAACTAATATCAACAAACCAAACAGTATTTGTTCTCTCACTCTGGAGCTGCTGTAAAATTCTTCATGCAGCAGTAGAGTTGTTGTTTCACGGAGAAACTACATCCTCAATGTCACAGAGAGCAACAACATGAACACAATGTTTGTGGGTTGTATATATGAGCCGATCCATATCAACACTGGAAACAACTATAAGATTCCATCTAACCAGGGATTATTGATTCTGGTTGGTACCCATTTTTACCAAAATGTCCCAACATGTTTTTGCTAGGAGCTCCATACTTGTTTTGTTATGTCCCAAAAGTTGTTGTGATTTAAAGTAGCAAAACAACACCATTGTGTACTTTTTAGATTGAGTTTATTTCTCTGCTGGTAAACACAGAAGCACCTTTGATTTGTTTAGCACATTTCAAAAGAAGCCAATTCAAAGTACTTTACATCAGACACAAAAGGCATTATGGGTAAATGTAAAACAGCAACTTAAGACTGAACAAAAAGGGTTTAGATATAAAAAAGTAATTGAATAAACAAGCGTTTAACAAATAAAATAAGAATAAAGGGGGAGAGTGCTGTAATTATAAAAAGATATGATATATAAAAAGTGTTTCAGTAGACCTGCAGTTCTCTGGGAACAGACGTAAAACACAAATGAGTCACAGTCCCCTAAGAGACATCATTTAACATTTCAATAGCTCTATAATATTTGTACTTTTTGATCATACACAACATTGGGAGGGAGAGTTCCCACTCACACTGTGTGGGGCCTCCGCCTGTGATTTCACAATCTTCAGGAGCATCTCGGATATTACAAACATTTAAGATAGCTCCGCAGCGTCTCCCGACCCAAAGCCTAATTTTCTTGCTAAAGATGATTCCAGTAATTCATAAAAAACTGGGTCAATAAATAGCAGTCGGTCGAATTAATTTGGCAGTGTGTCATTAAATCCAGAATGATGCTGTTGTAGTGCTGCTGCGTTCGCCATCCTTGGCAAGCGCGGCTTAAATTAATATTCAGCTGAATTGGTTTGCATGAGTGCGTGCACATAAGCACACACAAAAGAAAAATTGAGTGTGGGACACAAATTATGTAAAGACTTATGGTTCCAATACAAGCAAATTACAGCCTTCACCTTCAGGAAACTTCAGCGTGAATAAAAAAGGGACTTTGAAGTATCGGGGATACACAGTGAGCTTCATAAACTTGAATCACCTGCTGTAATTCATTAGTGCAACTCATAAACACATCAGAGCGAGTGCACTGGCTGGATCTGCCAGCTGTGTGTTGTGTTTTATTTAGAGCGACATCTTAAAACCATGAGGTTGTCACGTCCCAGAACACACTTTCCCCACATACTCATCCAAAAGCATGTGCTGCTCCTTCCACACCATATGTGTCATTTAGGCGATTCTCTGAATGACTGGTCCAAATCCAGTTAGGCATACATGGTTTATCAGTGGTCAACATGTGTGGTAAATTAAATAAAGTGATATTACACCATCGGATAATTTCTTCAGGGAAATCTAGAAATTGAACGGCCACAAAAGGGGGTAAATTCCTGCTAAAAATACCAACCGATTTCATTCTGTAATCTCCACCAGGGTCCACTGGGACTTGCTGTTGCCTCTGCATGTGTAAGCTAATAGTGGAATATCATTCGACATGGTCCTTGGCTGTGGACATAATTCATAAGACTTTTTTTTTCCTCTCCCCCGCCACATATTTGTGCATCATAGTCGGAAGGAAACAAGCTTTGGATATTGAGAATCGGGCTCTTACAGTCTGTGATCTTCTTACATGCAAGGGCATTTTCAATTTTCTCGTTTTTGCCAACAGGGAATCGAGTTTTTTAGATGTCCTGTGTGTGTGTTTTTTTTGTGTGGCTGGCAAGAGAAATTACAGACGTGCTTCATTAACATCAGTCGGCTTTCACACGACAAACAATGCAGCTCCCGCCTGAACGCTCAAAGCGACTTAAAGATTTGAATCTGAACTTGTTTTCCCGTTTAGACAAACCTGAAGAACACACAACATACAAACACACTTCATCGAAGGTAGACCACACAAATTGGTTGTGCTGTGAAGCCTCGCTGCCTCTGCCGGAGGGCTGATTATGCGCCGCACTGCACAACACCTAAGACCGGGCGGTTTGAAGAGTGATTGTCATTTTACAGCATCTCAACACACACTTTTCTATGACCCGTCATAAAAGGTCCAGCCGGCTCGGGGAGAGGTCCCGTCATTATTGGACTTGGCTTATGGTGATTCTGAGAGTGGAATCATTATCAAAAGGTTTCTTCCAACAGGCTCTAAAAAGTAGCGTTGGCAGCCCGAGGCCTCAAGCTGTTCAACCTTACGCTCACTAATTGCTCTCTGTCAGGAAGGCCAGGATGTGTCAGTTAGTGTTGGAGGCTCAGGGAGGAGCTCGGGTAATGGGACAGCGTTAAGAAGGGGGGGGGGGGGGGGGGAAATGAGGGGATTTGCATGAGGAGGAGAGAAAAGAAGCAATGTCACGAGTGAATAAATGCGATACGGAATATTAATGACGTCTGTGTGTGGCAGCAAAGGTTGTTTCTATAAAAAAAGACTCCGCGGCTGCAAAGTGAAGCCAAGAGGGAAGTGCCCCAAAACCTGTGTTCTCTGGGACGACCAGCAGAGGGCGACTCTAGCGGAAGTGAACATTTCCCTAAGAAGTTTACAATCTCAATCTTTAGTTTCAAGACTTCTCCGATAGAGTTTAACGATCATATTGTAAATGTACGATTCTCTTGCAACCCGAGTCCAAGATGGCGCTGGAGAAATTTGGCAGCTCCCAGACCAGTGGGTCACGCCAGGTTGGCAACACCAAACCATATTTACCTGATAACTCACCAGGAAGAATTTCCACTGCAACGAGGAAGTCTATCATCAATTCATCTACATTTCCTCGCCCCAGCAAATAACTTATTATTCTATAAAACCTGATTTTTTTTGCCTGAAGGTTTTGCTTAAAAGGTTACGTTAAATGATGAATTGATTGTTTAATTTTCTATGTTGGTCGCTTAACAACAATTTCTGCTCCAATGATCAGATTTGGAAAAAAGCTTGAGTTGATAAATCTGTTTGGAGGGAATAACATTTTTCTATTTACCCAACAAAACCGCCTCGAAGGTCCTCGTACAGAGAGTTAGTATAAAGTTTTCTTCAACTTAAATCTGAGACTAAAGTTTTAGGGTTGACAAAAATAACACAAAAGTAGAAGTTCACCCAGAAAAACAACGGAAATGCCAATCAGCCGCAATTTATTGAGTTTACTGTAATAATGCCCTAAAATATCAAACTTCTAACGTGTTCAAGCGCAACACAGACACACAGACACACACACACTGAAACACACACACTCACTCTTGATGTGTAGTATTTCTTCCCTCTAACGATGTTCCCAGACCCTCTGACTGAACTTCAGAGCACTTCACTTCTGCTGGAACTCGCTCCGCTCCACTAACCCTGGAACTCGTGGGTAAGAATGAGTTTATTCGCCGACTTCTGATCATGACTTATGTGCTTCTGTTTTTCTTTGCTGATTGTGTTGTCGAGATCAGGAGCGAGAGAGCGAGAACACAAACACACCTGGTTAATATCTGTGGCGTTTCTCTGTGGAAGCTGCAAAGCGGGCAATCAACACTTTCCTCAGGCACAAGGAAGGGAGTAAATAATCAGATAAACATAAATCAATAATGCAAGAGTCCAAGGGAAAAGAGGAACAACAAAATTGAGAATTTGCCTTTGGTGAACATTCATGCACCAGAATGTAAATGTTCTCTTTCTCTGTATTTCTTTTAACAAGGGAGCTATAGGCCAAACAGAACATCAATCCATCAGCTGCACCGCTCCTTCTCTCAGGGTCACTGGGGGACTGGAGCCAATCCCAGCCGACACTGGGTGACTCACAGAAGAGAACAAACTGGGGTTTGAACCCAGAATCTATTTGCACTGAATCCTTAATAACTGTTTCTCATCCAAGCCCATTAAACAAAGTATTAACGTAGTTTGACAATCGATAGTTTTGTGATAGTGAAGGTAACAATAGATAAATAATAAAGATGTGGTTTTAAATAGTTATAGCTATTTACAGACTGTGTGTGCCAAAACACACGAGAGCCCTCATTCTCCTTTACAAGAATCCACTCCTTCTTTACAACAAGGTACACAAGCCCATTAAAATATGCAAATATTAAGTATATATGACACCAAACGCCACCAAATTTGGGCTTTTATGGTCAACATTTTTCTCCCGGCGTAATATCCCTCGACCCCCCCCCCCTCTAGCTGCCTGATTTTCCCCTCTCTCTGGCTGCTGTGTAAATCCCTGCACTATAACCAGAGCTGCATCCCCTTCACCATGTATTAAAATCTTTTAGAGTCTTTTTAATCTTACAGAGAAAGGCTGCGTTGTGTCCACACAGGTCTTTGATATTATGAATGCTCTTTTTTCAGGCGTGCTCTGTTTTGCATAACGTTGCAGCGATTCGCTCCTCGGGCGGTCCGGCTCCTCGCACCTGGTTCCACTGATGACCGCTCATCAGTTACCTGCAAACAACAGGGAACAGCTCGCCCCCCCGCTCAGCGGAACACGGCCTGTTGCAGGTGATTGCTTCTCTGAAGAGGACTAAGATGGACGGAGGGTTGTAACAGTAACATGGAAAGAAGCAGTAGCTCACAGTAGCTGTTGGGCTTTGATTTGAGAACAGCTCAACGGTGGACCACCCACTTTTATATGTGCATAGTGAATGAGGGGCTTCTCATGAGACGACCAATACTGCCCCTTTGATCACCTTCCCCTTTCATGGCAGTGGAAGCAAACGCATTGCATTTCCCAAAGCATAAAACAGAGGAGGGCTTAGAAATAATCTAATAAAAGTATGAAATACAGAAGAACAGTTTGTGCAGTTATGACAATTTCCCCCTTTTCACACCCCGTGTTTCCTTTTGGGTTTCCACCCGCTTGCACATGAAGGGGATGAAGAGGGAAACGGTCCTGGAAGAAAAGACATCCATTCATTTTTTAAATAATAAAAATCACACAATCTTTTATTTATTGCGCCAAATGTCCAGCTTGAGATATCAGATGCACTTTTGAAGTCTGGAAGGGTATATCTCTTTTTTCACCTTGTTTGAAGCTCGTCCCAACAATATGAAAGGAGGTGGGCGTGCACAGGCCGAGAATATAAAGCTGAGTGTGTGTTTACTTATTTATCTGTTTCATGCATTTAGTCTTTCAGGGCTCAGTTCAGGGGAAGTGCAGGGTGGACATCTGAGCCTTTTGGGTGAAGGTATTTCATAAACTGCAGTAAGTGTTGTGTGCCAGCGGAAACAGCTTCCTCTTTGAAGACGATCCAGAATTCCTGAAGGAGGTGGGTATTACTTTTTCTACTGGAGCTGGAGTGACAGCTGATTTCAAGCATGGACTCAAGTGACACACTTCCACACAGAAGTTGATATTTGGTGGTATTAGTATAGAGATTCTCCAAAAGTTGCCTTGAGACATTATCATTGTTTTATTGGGTTTTGTCCCTTGACCTTTGTTTTGATTGAAGAGATTTGATCTCTAAACCTTCATCCACCACAAACAAGCAAAGAAGTAGCTGATGTTTTCCTGCATGATACTGGTCACTAAGCTCTTTCCCTTATTAAACAGTTGATATTAAACTTAATTGCATCTCCTGTGTATTTACACGTCACAGGTCATGTTATACTATACCTTCATTTATTTAATTTCCACTCACCTTCATTTTATTGTATTATTTTGCAAATATACAGCGATTTCATAACAACAAATTTCGTCTGCAACTAAAAACCTGCCAGATCTGTTGTTCTTGTCTCACTGACGCTAAGAGAAATAAAATACACACTTCCTTTGTGACAGTAGTATTAACATTAGCTGTGGAAATGGCAATGCAATATGATGAATGTTAAATAAACATGAATCTGACATGTCTTTAAGTAGGAAATGAATAATGTTTACTGCCTTAAATCTGATTTAATGCAACGTTAAACATGTTGTTTCTCCTGCACATTGTGTTTGTTCTACATAAAACAATGTGGCCATATACTGAATATGTTTCCAGGACAAATGAGACATTTTCTCATGTGGAATCATAAAAAAGATAAAACTTTCTTTTATCCAGGGTTGTTTTTTTTGTTCATTTTATTATGCAATTGTGTGATTCACAAACCACAGAGGTTGTTGATAGTTCATTAATTACCTGAGGTCCCCACATAACGAAGGCCCCACGAGAGCCGGGCTTAAGGCTCACTTCTGTTGATATATTTATCTGGCACACTTACGCTTACACACACACACAGACACACATTGAGAATACAAAAACATGTTAACAGTGGGAATCTGTGTCTTGTTCATGCCAACCTTAAAAAAAGAGATGTATTTCTGGAGGTCTCAAGACAAACAGTTGGTTTACAGTATGTTCCATCAGCTCACTTGCTTTTTCCTCTTCCACATATTCCCCTGATCTGATGAGACATAAATCCTGTTTTGCTTGAGTGTCATCAAAGGGAGAAACAGACCCATTTGCTGTCCATCTGTTGTGGAGTGAAAACATGCAGCCAGTGTAATCGCCGGTTTACCCCAAATAAGTCTCTGAGTTTGTAGGCGTGGCCCGAAAAAAGAGCATGACAGTAATGTTTCATAATAGTCCTACTTGGGCTAAGCTGTGACAATTTTGGTAAATCTAAGTTTGAGGCTCGATCCCAAAAGCGCAGATTTAAAAAAATGTGTGCGAGACCCATGCTGTGAGTTAGTGGGTCCGGAGGAGGGAGCTCAAAATGAACACAAACACCTTTTTCTACATAAAGTGATACTTCTCTGGCATCAAGGGGTCTCACATAAGAGGACATACATTCTTAGTGGCTTTAAAATGTAGGGAATATTTCCACACACAACCCATGGGATTCCACTAATATGACGAGGCGTGTCGACCTTCACTAACAATAAAGTGCTGTGATTTGAATTCCAGGCTCCCTTCAGCTGTTGCTTTAGCATTTCGAAAGCAGGCATTACCTTACACATTATTACACCGTGTCTCCGGTGATAAATCCCAATATCGACACCTATTACTCACGCCCGGGTGGGTGTGTGTTCTTCACCGTAAAGGGAATCAATCGACTGTGCTTCCAGGGTGAACCAGTAATGCGGAAACGAAAATAAAAAGGCGAGAAAATGTTGCAAATTAAAGTCGGTGCTTCCTCCGGTTGGTTCTTTTCGATGGGGGGGGGGGGCTGCTGTCAGGGGCCGGGCCGCGGAGTTGACTTCACTCAAGAAAATGATAATTAAATAATGGAGGCCCACGTCTCGCAAACTCCACAGTATGGATTCAGGGATTTCTCAGCACTCTCACCTTCCCCACTGTGCCACACAATCAATATTTGATCAAGGTCCCAGTCATGAGAGCCTAAGCATCCCCTGTTTTAACTTCAAATCCCCCCCCTCAGATGTGTAATTCCCTTAAACTGGGATGGCGGCTTTTGCCAATATTTGACTTTCTAGGTGTGCAGCCACGATCGGTGCCCCCGTGAACTGTATAATTTCAGGCGTGAGTGGCTTCCATGTTCCTCGAATTGACCAGAGATTGTGGTCTGTGAATGCATCCGAGGCATCTGCCCACACATCTGACATATTACAGTGGGGGGGAAGAACATTCAGCGCAGGCGATGCTTGAAATCTCATTGTGGCTGCGTGGAAACATGTCAAATCGATTCATGCAAAACTGCAACAAGACACAAAAACTCCTCGTAAGCATTAAGCAAACACAAATGTGAGTCGACGGGAATATGACAGAAAGCGTCTTTTCATATTTTGTACAAGCTAAATGTTTTTATTGTGTTTGTAAACAGCAAAATATTGAATTAAATAAAGTCACCGCATTTCATGACACGATATATTCAAACACATAGAGTGAATCATATGTTCGAGAAAATAAAAGTGAATAAATAAACAATGAACGAGGCAAAATGGATGCGTGTCTCTGAGGTTCACTGAGCCAGTGGGTGTTAAAGTGACTTAAAGCTGTTCTCAGTCGATGAGACAGTTATAAGTGAGCGGAAGTTTCTGCAGTAGTGATGAACTGGAACTAATTAATTCCTTTATTTTTTTAAGTTCTGCTGTTTTATGGGAGGGAATGCGGCCGCGGGAAATCACAGCGGATTGCTGAAGGCGTTCTGTTCTGTTCTCTTTTAGACAAGCGCTCGGGCGACACTTGAAATGGGCAATAATTTAAATCTTATTTGCATAATGTTCCTCAAAAACTATACGGACAGCAAATTTAATTAAACCACCCGACTTAGGCACCATGACCTGGTGGTAACTTAGAGAAAAACCAGATTGCTGTTTTCCCTGCGTTCACAGGTTTGCTAGTTATATCATTTGAAAGCATTTTTTTCAACCCCACTCGCTTCTAGAACTCAAAGATGTCCTTACGTAAAGAATCAATATGGTTTGAAGTGGTAAGAGGGACAATTAGCAACCTCTCAGCGGTAAATATCAAGTGGATACTGTGCGTTTGACTAAAAAACGAGGGATTAACTACTTAAAATGTTCTGCTTGATCCCCTGACTGGACTTCAAAGTGGAGACATATTGGACGGGGAGTTTTTAAGAGGACAGGGCATTATCTGTGGCCCTGTCGTGTTAGTGACACTCGGAAGTCACGGAGTGCAGCGGAGAAAGTTTCAAAAGTCCACTGTGATCACAATGAACCAGTGCAAGTGGTTCATTAGCTGCACGACTCATTTAAAAACCTGTCATTTTGTTTTGGGTTGAAATGTCCCCAAAAAATCTCTGCTGCCAGATGAAAGTACTTTCTAAATGTTGTGCGTTTGCTTTTGTAAATATTCCGTCTTCTGTTGCAATGTGAGGATTTGGGTAGTTAGTATTATAAGTAGAAGGCTGCATATAACGAAAGTAAAAACTACTGTTGTCTAATAGTACTTTTATTTCTGTTTGCTGCAGAATAACAAATTCAAAAACAACAACACCAAAAACACGGTGTTTCTGTCGACTGGGTTTTACCTCCTGCATTCTGCTGGACACCCGGTGTCAGCAGCACTCACGCTCTCTCTGCAACACAACAAAAATAACGAGTGCTTCGGTCTGAAAAAAGTTAATATCACTCAGTCACATATGGGCAATAAATACATAGCAACACATACTGTTTTTCTTGGCTAAAGCCGGGTTCTCAACAAACTGTCACTTTGCCTGCTGGGTTTTCCTCTCGCAGCCTGTTTGCTGTCGGGGGTTTGAGGCAATCACGCTCGTTAGGTAGAAAGCTCGCTGCCCCACATGGGCCCTGTGATGGCTTCTTTCTTGGTTGGGCACAAGTCAAATGGTGGCGATGCAGTTCTCTGTTGGTTCTCACTGACTGACCGACTCATGGTGAACCAAATGTCCTTCACCGGTTGGTTTATTTCCAATAAAACTGAAAAGAATCAATTCTGAAGCTGCAGAGACACAAGAGAGCAACAGGGTTTATTGTCTCCTGTCAATTAATTCTGAGAGCACAAAACTTAATAAA
Source organism: Pleuronectes platessa (assembly GCF_947347685.1). Classification (NCBI taxonomy): domain Eukaryota; kingdom Metazoa; phylum Chordata; class Actinopteri; order Pleuronectiformes; family Pleuronectidae; genus Pleuronectes; species Pleuronectes platessa. The sequence goes on from NC_070645.1 coordinate 19,172,012, forward strand.
TCCTGATTAAACGCTTGAACGCCAACCGTTGCCAGATGTGCTTCTGTTGTACAGAATTAATCATATTTAGTATTTGACAACATACTTTCAAAATAATTAACTTGCATTCAAACAGCCAGTTCATGGAGACTCTTGTCTTTTAATGGCAGAGGTAAAATAAATAATGTGCACATGGTGTGGAACTTTATAATAATTACACTTTAATCTTTTGCGTTTGAATTAATGCACCAAAAGCTGCTGCTATTAGAGAGCTATTTTTATATTGTATTCATATATATTTCATTCACAAGGTTCATAACGGTCATATTTGAGATTTCTGCTTTTCTAATTGCATTTTACTTACTTATTACTTCTTTTAGAGATTATTCTTTTCCTACGCCTTTTACTTTGGGACTAGTGGGGACCTTCTCTGACTCTCTGTTCTTTCTTTGTCACTCTGTTGACAGGTTTACTTATTTTTGTCTTCTGTCTTCAGCCACTCCCTCAACTCGTTCTAACAGATCCATCCCTCTGGTCTCTTGATGAAAGCAAAATAATCACAAGACTTTAGATTTGGTTCAACTGTTTTTGCCTCAAGGATTGAAACCCAAAAGTTTGACTCTACCAAGATTCACATGCGTTTTGGGTCATTTTTTGTAAAAAATAGAATTGCTCGAGATGGTGACATAAACAGACTTCCTGAATAATATTCTCAATAAATGTTTAATTAAGTGTCTGAGTATGATGTAGCGCAGGTACAGAACCACAGTGGAAAACTAAGGGCATATGTTCTTTTGAACAAGTCAACAGCAGCACTCAGACAAATTATATAAAAATCTCTGCCCTGTGTCAACCAACAGCTTTCACCAACACATCTGGGAAACCGTGGGGGGTCCCAGATGTGGATCATGTTGGCAAACAGAGCTGAAGCGACGTCCCAGCACCGAGACATGTTTAAGCTCCATTTGGACCAAGAGCCGTGTTGTTACCTGTGATACCTCTTCACCAGGAACACTTATTATTTCATACCCACAGTGTTTGTTCAGGAGAGAATAGAATCGACTCAGTACCGGAGGGAAGGGGAAAAAGTAGTCTAATATTGATACCATCAATTTTCAGAATTGTTTCACTGTGGAAGACATTATTGCTTTCCAGAGTGGTAAGTCAGCTGTGGTAAATATACATCAATGACACTTTTTTATTGCAAATATGCTACAGCATAGCCGTGAATAGATAAATAAATAAATCTTGTACTCGGTTGTTATTTTCTCTCTTAACAAATTGTCCCCTGAAGGCTGCAGTTGAAAACCCCCCCCCCCACGTGATTGATTTGAATATTCTCAATGCACACACGTACATCTCCTCGCTCCTCAGTGCCGGCTCCTCCACATTCTGTGATGGTGTTTTAATTTCATTATGTATACAACCCCAATAAAAAAATCCTAAATGTTGGTTTACTTAATTTTACGGCCGTTATTAACTGTCATTACTCCTTAGGTTAATTTACGCCAGCCGCCTCCTTGGCCCCTCGTAAACTGTTTAATCGTGTCCTTTTGGAGGACGACCAAGAATCCTGTACAGGTGTCTCAGTGGGTTTATAGGCTGCAGCCGACTCTTCACTCCCATTGTTTTTACCTTCCAACAGAAACCAAAGTAATAAAGAAAACCATCTATAGTTGAAACAAACTCTTCTCAGGCTCCGAACATGCCTTTTAAATTATAGAATTAAATCTGTGTTGAGTCTATTTTACTGACTCCCATTGGAGCATCGCCACAGCTGATTCTACTGTGTCTGTGAATAATGACTCTGGATAGTCGCTTGGAGAAATCTGTGAACTGTAGAAAGCAGCTTTTAATCAATTATCACGTAATGAAATAGTTTTCTTTCTTCGGCCTGGTTTTTGGAAGAAAGTTTAAAAAAAATGTATCTGCGTTTAAGATGAACTCAGAATCGATATCTATTTAAAGGGATAGTCTGTATTATTTGAGGTAAAGGCCATGGGGACCAAAGGGAGCCTGAATGGATGAGTGAGGAGAGCTCAGGTGACTTGTTGGCCCAGATGTTGAACCGTGAGCCCGAGGACTCGATTACACAACAACAGGATGTGTACTGAGTCAGAGGATGCCATCCATCCCCCCCCCCCACACACACACATCTGCACCATCAACCCCCTGGAGTTCCCAGCCTTTCTGGATGTTGGACTTTCTTCTATTTTACACAGAAAACATTAACCGCAGATTTACAGCATCTGATGTCGGTGCGGCTGCGTTTTAACAGTGAGAGGAGAACTGTAGGTTTGCTTGTGCATAAGAAAGTCTTTAATAAATTAACGTGCTGGTGCTGACGGCAGAGCTGGGAGCTGTGTTCTCAAGTGCCTGCGGTGCTTTACATTTGAAATTCCAATAAAGGAACAAATAACCCTTGAATCAGCTCCAGCTAAATGAGCTGGACTCATTGTGGACTTTTTCAAAACTGAAAGTGAAACTGTGGTTTCTCATCTCAACCCTCAGAATATTATAAAACCAAAAATAGTAACTAATAAACTGCTGAAATGTTGAAATACATTTAACTGTACTCTTCACCTCCAGCGAGGCCCAACAGTCTCCTTAAACTCAGTCAAGCTGCATCACAATGTTCATATATATCAGTCTGCTAAATATTGTCATGGCCCCTGCCTCACCTGCCTTCTAGTTTCTCTCTTTCTCTCTCTCTCTCTCTCTCTTTCTCCCTCTCTCTCGCTTGTGTGTGCAGGTGGCGTCAGTAATTACTGATGAGGGCCTGGTGTGCTGGAGGTGGGGCCTTGATTGACCAGCTGACTTTAAAAGCTCCACTCCTGCTCTCAGTCGGTGCCGGACTATAGACCAAGTTACAGTCAGTTGTCGCAGCCAATATTTAAGATTTCCGAAAAGGTCCTGTTCATTCCCTGTCTGACTTCCTCTGTCTCCCTGCCCAGGACCAGCAGCTGGACTATTGCCTCGACTCCAGCCCCTGCCTACCTGTGTTATTGGACTTCCAATAAATTATACTTAAACTTTACTTCTGCCTCAGCCTCTGTCTCTGTGTCCGAAGCTTGGCCTTAACAAATATGTAAGATTCCTCAATCACTGGATTATTACCAAGAAAAGGTCAATGATAATATCAAAAAATGTTAAAAATGGTGAAAATACATTTCATGGATCGAGCAGTTTCTTGTCAGCTCAACACCTCTTATAAGCAAATTATGATGATGACCATGCAGGAGTTTGTGCAAAAATAATACTCACAAAAAAATAAACCAACCAACAAACAGACAGGTTTAAAAACATTACCTGTTTGGCAGAAGTAATAAAATCCTGGGCTGAAATGTTCCGTCAGTCTTAAAAATAAACCAGCCAGGGAGCAAGACCCTGATTGGCCCTCTGAGTATCTTATTAAAATGTTAAACCTCCAAGGACGAACCTGTTCTGAAGCAGGAGTTTTTTAGATTTTAATTATGTATGTACTCGATAACGAGAGCCCATGATTAAGCTTATGGCAAGGTTCTGCTACCTGGGGTCAAGGACTACTACAGCCGTTCACTACCAAGTATCAGACCCTTCCCTTTATTATTCATATTTAAAAGTGGGGCCAGTTAGGAGCTAAAGGGAAGCTGCAGAAAGAGAGCAGTGATAGAATTTTAAAAAGGAAAAAGATGCATTATTTTAACATCATTCGACATATTGTATTACGACCGAGGCTCCGTCTTAGAAACCGTACGTCTGAGGAACTGGGCGCATTCCAAAAGAGGCGAGGAACAAAAAGAGACTTGGCTCCGGCTACAGAGATGAAGCGCCTTCCTGCTGCAGCTCCATACAGTAGACCTCTCTGCTGGAGATGTAATTTCAGTAATTAGAGCCATAAAGGAAGTGAAATCTCATCACAGTTAGAAGATCAGATCAGACACATCTAAGGCTGCTTTAGATCTTCTATTGAGCTGCTTTAGACAAAGAGAGCCTGAGTAATTAAGTCTGGGAACCCCAATGGCTTTGGCTGATTCTCTGTTATTAGTTAGGCCTGCAAGAGGACAATGACTGGAATGATAAGTCTGCCCTGATTATTTAGCCATACATTAAGGCATCAAAAGGAAAAATGAACCAGAGGGGCAGTGCATACCATAATGCATCTGCTTTTAAATGCGTTATCAGTCGCCCCCTCTGGCAGAGCAGCTCTTCATGGTATTCTTGCATACAATCCCTGAGCAGCGTTAAATGAATAACAGGAGATAACGTGGAGGAGTGTGATTTGTATTTGCCCTGAATGGGACCATCTTTCAGAGATGAGAAAGTGTTTCATTTCAAACTCGACTTCCCAAAGAATCCATTCTGCGTTTTTTCCCCAATAGCGGGATGACTTGCTCCGGCTTTGTGAGCCCAGCTCCTTCCTTCCCTTTATCCCCTGCAAATATATTACTGCGGCACGTTCAAGTTTTCAGACATTCATAATTGAGTAGCGCATGATGAATAGCACGAGGGTGTTCCATTTGAGGCTGACTGGGAAACAGTGGCGAGAGCTGCAGCGAGCCTCTGCTCTCTTCCAGCTACCGAGCCCCATGCATCTCAATGGTGGAGACGATCTGCAGCAGCCGGTGCATGAGAAAAAGAAATTTACAGTAACGTGACACTTTCACTTCTTGCACATCAGTGTCACACAGACACAGGAATCACTTCTCAAGCCTCCTCTGTGGTTATTTCTGTGTGTGAACAGTTATATTTGGATAAAATGGCTTTAGAATTAATCACATTATTGCCGTTTATTTAATAAATTCTCATTCACGACTCTCGGGAACTATATTGACATCTTTAAAGTTTGGGGCTTTGTATTATAAAAAACGTTTTATATTAACGGTTCTTTTGTTGAGTTCCTCTTCTAATCCGCCCACCGCGTTCTGCTGGAGACGACGAGTCGGTCGCCTCATTGATCGTCAGCGTTTTATTTCAGATCCAGTTTGTGAGAACTCCTCTCTGCATATTTTAAAGCTTTTATCCGCTCTCTCTTTGCTTTGCTGCCACTCGACACTTTGAACCTTCTCACGGACGATTTGCTCCCAAATAGAAGCTAATACTCGATTCAGATTCAGTGTTGTGTCATCAGCTGGGTGGGCGGCGAGGCACTCCACACAGGAATGCTGGCAATATTCAACGTGGGTGTGAAACTGACAGAAGCCTCTTTTTACAGTGTGTTCCTGAACCTGTCACAGCTGACCCCGACTGGCTTCCTGTCGTTCAACTTAGCTTAGACGTATTTTTACACCTTTTGGATTTGACCTTTTGAAAAGGAGATGGTGCCGAAGGGAAGCAGGAGGATGGTGACAGGTTATCAGCTCAGTGTTATTTTGGTGATTCAAGCAAAAGGGACTAAGATCATTGAACTACTTCATGGTCTAAAAATGTAAATTCACATTCAGAAAATACAAAGTTTACTGTGTCACTCGTGTTTTAGCAGCGAGCTGTGAATTTTAGAAAGTACTCTGATTATTCATACGTGGTATTTGGGAGTAGAACTTTCTCATGACTTTTGAATTATCACCATAAATCAAATATAACTTTTTGGAATACTGCCTCAGGGAATATTCAGGTTTGTGCTCCTGACATTAGCTGCAAGTTGTCTCCACTCGTGACATTTGCCGAAGTAATGGCGGCTTATCTTGTTTTTCCCTTTTAAGCACTTTAGGCCAAACATCCAAAGTGTCATTGCACATTCCTGATACCCAAGTATTTAGTATAGCCAATTTATGGCAAACTATTGATTTATGATCAGTCATGCAGTGTCTGCCTTGGGGGAGTCTTAATAGCCCTATTGATGCATCCCTCTTAATCCACTAGTCATTAAACGATGGGGTATTTTATATGGTTTTGTTCCTCAAGCTCATAAAGTCTTCCCTTCCCGCTGTCAGGTGACAGTTAAGTCTTTTCAACATGACTGCCTCCAAAGTTTAACCTAGGATTTATCGGGGCGTGATCATGAGATAGCTGCATAAATAAAAGCACCGGCGGACACATCGACACCCGAGGGTCTCACACAGTCTCGCACCTCTCAGCACAAGTGTTTATTAGAGAGCGCACTCACTTGATTAAAAAATGATTTAGTCTGGGATCTGGGACGAGGCACATTTAGCCAGGTTCATTATTTCTATACAACATAATGGGAGGTGTTAAAACATTAAGGTCCTATAGGAGGTGAGCGGATTCGTTATGAACGGCTGGATGTGCTGCGGTGACATAAATTAACTCCATGGCTCGAACCCTCATTCTGACTCGTGAATCACTCGTTTTAATTGGGGCAGAATCTTTAGGACACGACGGGTCAAAGTATACGATCTGCTTGTGGATGCATATTTCATATCACAATAAGACGTGCGATATACTGATGTGCACTGAAGTGGAAAGAGGGTTTTTACTTGATTCACATGCTTTGTTTTCTTTTTTTACATTAAATCAACATGAAGCTTTTCTCCCAGTGGTCTCACACTTGATCCGAGAACATCTCTCCCAAGTTTAAAGTCCCCGCAGGTCGAAACTGAAGTTTATAACGCGACCGACTGTTTTGTTCTACACAGACTCCCTAAATGCAGACGGATTAGACACTAGAAGGTGAAAGAGAGAGAGAGGACTCTTCAGGGCGCTTTGATCATCGGTTCAAAATCTATTTCTACTCGGAGGAGACGAGCAGATTCCAGCTGTATAAATTAACATCAAAGCCACATCAGCTAATGGGGAAATCCATAGTCCTGGCTCCCGACTCGTGGAAAGTAAAATGACTGCATCGGTATCTTACCTGTTCTAATTATTCCACGAGAATCAGGAGCATGCCTTAAAGCTGCCGTTAAAATTCAGTAAATGTAATTTTTTCCATTCTTTTCAATAATTAAGTCTCGGTCTGATTTTTTTAATTATTATTTAAACAGGAAATCGAGCACATACTTTGACTTTCCTTTTGAACATGTAGCATGAAGACCAGCGAGGGACTCAGATCTACACTCGGTGCCAATGCAGCATCAAAAAATGAATTAAAAATGAGAAAAATCTTTATTTGTCTTTCAAGCTCCAGTATGTAATTTGCGAGCATATATCTGAGAATATATTACAGTTTGATTATCATAAGTAGGACATGGCTACTTACTGTATGGTCCTCATTTAATGAAACCTTTCCAGAGTTCCCTGTAAGAACCAAGATGTTAGCTTTCAGGGAAATGTAAATATGACTTCATTACCATACCATTAACATAGCTCATTTTATTGTTTGTTTATAGCAGCGCCTCAACAGAATTACATATCTCAACAACGGAGGTGACCCAGTGTGGGGAAAAAATAACAAACTTAAGCTATTATGGATACAGGAGGATATAGAGATAATGGAGTTGAACTTATAGTAAAAGTTTCTCCTCTTCAGTCACTGCTCTTAGAAACAGTTTCACACTTTTTGGGGAAAATGGTTAAAATGTGAAACCAAACCATTAAGGTTTTTGTTCCACCTTTATGTTTGAGTGTGAAAGTTCCAGAAGTATTTGGAAAATCTCCGGGGGGGGGGGGGGGATTCTAACCATATAATACTTCTTTGAGCTTAATGTGTTTGCGTTTCTTTCTTTATCCAATTAAAGCTAGGAGCTGATTCCATGCCGTGAGTGTGACACAGGACAGATTTATTATTGAGAAAAAAGTGTTGTAAATGTATTTTAGGTTCCAGGTCTTCGAGAAAATACACACAGGTACATTTTATGGGAGTTTTTTTTTATGTTCAACATCAGGGATAGTAATCTCAAATGATTTTTCCTTCCTCTTTTGCTTTTATAGATCAATCCATAATGGTGAATTCCCTCAGTATTCCTCTGAAATCAAGACACACGAGCCGCAGCTTCCGTTTGGATTTGACTTTCCCCCTCGCAGGGCTGTGATTGGCTCAGTGAACGTGAGGATAGATCCATTCCCCACATGACAGGAACTCTAATTAACCGTCTTTTGTCATTTAGCCGGAGCAGCCAAAAATCAAGATGGCATGCGAGGGGAAACCCAAACTATAGCCTCCATTAGCCGTTACAATGCCTTATTCATGCAATGGAGAGTGTTAAAAAACAAATGGGAGCAGGAGGAAGAGAGAACACAGAGCCTCCTAATGTCATGCATATTAAACCGCCCAGCCCTCTCTCTCCTGTCCTCTCTTTTCACTCAGAACTAATGAGTTACCCTTGGAAGTAATTGTCGTATCAGTCTCATTAACACCGAGGCTATTTCTTTCAAGTGCTTCTGCTCAGTGAGTTGTGTTCGAGGCTCCAAAGCAGGTAAGAGGGCTTCATTTATAATATTATCAATTTACTCATGGCATCTATAGTATTTCACCAAATACAAAAATGTATACAAATTGGTTTTGCAAAATTGGTTGTAATCGGAAATATGCAAACAATCATACTGGTAACATATGCACATATAGTATCTACCGCCCTACTTCTTAACACTAACCAGTTCAAAAGCTCACAGATCTTCTGTTGTATGTTCCAAAACAACAGTATGTGTTTAACTGGATGTGACACAGTGCTATCGGACAGAGTGGAAACTCTCAGGTTGATTCCCCCTCCATCACTTGTGGTTTTACCATCGCACACTTGGGTCCAAGTCTCCACCGCTACCTACTGTGTCACGCTCAAAAAAAAAATTGGTAATGAACGCAAACAGGAGGGGACAGGGAGGGAGGGGGGGGGGGCTCAAAGGGTGAAATCATGTTCCGGTGGTTTCATGTCAGCGCGAGCATCTTCCTGGCTCTGACAGATCGGCCAATTAACCTTATTTACTGCGTCTCCCCTCGTCCTCTAACGAGCTCCACTGGGCCTCTTTCTAATGAGCTGCTGAGGCCGGGGACCGGTGGTGTGTTGGTACCAGTCGCGCTCGTCCTGCAATTATTAAGGTGACAGGAAAGTGGCGCCTGCTCTCCTGAGCCGCCGGAGTCAGAGCGGCCACGCTGTTGTTCCCGTTGTTTTCCTGTGATTGGTTTGCCACAAGTGGAGCTGGTTGGACTTCAATTAGTGAAGCATAGTGTGATGCTCATTCACTCAATTGTCAAATGGTTTTGTTTCACAGGGAGGGCTCTAACACCAGTATAATGGGATTATCTTCCATACACAAATAATGAACATGATGGGAGTTCTTTACGTGGTGTTTACAAGCTTGACTAAGCGTGTGGTAAACTGCTAAGTGCAGTGTCTACACAATGGCACTGATTGAGGTGTTTTAATTGATGTATATTTTCATTTAATGCAATATGTACACGCAGATCTATGCTAACAATTATCACAAACTGTGGCTCCTAAGAGTTATGACTTTAAATGTACTATTTAAAAGAGAATGAGCATTAGCCTCCTCTTCCACTGAAGCATAGCTCACCCACGTAAGGTTTCTCTCACACAGTTAAAGTACTTGTTGGTTGCACCAGTCAAGGTCGGGCTCTACATCCACAAACGTCAAAGGTTGAGTAAGTTCATTGTCAAGCGAGACCGTTCTTCTGCTGAGAGCTTCGTCATTGACTGAAGTGGATTCATTGCTCGGCTAGCTGAGAGTTGTGTTTACCCATCGCTCTTAGAACATGCTATGAAGGGTAACAGTTTATATGATTGTATAAACAACCTGGTGACAAATGTAGGTAATTCTTTTGACCGACCTTCCGCAGGAGCTGGTCACCAATCGTCCCCCCCCCCCCCCCCCCGCTGGTGGGAGACACGCCTCCTCTCTGGAGCCACTCTGTCCTGAGCGGCACGGAGGCCGAGCGGTAGTTTGTTACGAACCAGGCGGAGGCTCTCCTCTTTGTGACAGACAGACAGCTTTCAGATATCTACTGCAGCCCTGAACTTCTCCAGACATTACCCAGAGGAGCTGTGTGTGAGACACAAATGTCCGAATCAATTAAATCAATCAAACTGGACATTAAACAGATTTCACCCTGTCAGCTCCCTCGTACAGAATCAGAGTTATTTCCATTTGAGCTGCAAACAGACACAACATGAAACAATGGTTTGGTCTGTTTCTTTATGTATAGCATGCTATGTGCACATTGTTTATGAACCTTATTATGCAGGATAACTGAAATCATCATTGTGAACTTTTATTTCTTTGTCCTTTTTTTGCAAAATAGACGTAAATATAACCCGACTTTGTATTTGGGATTCATCTATTCAAGGTAGCCTGCCTCTCGAGCTCAAACCCTCTCCGCTCCATGACCTTCTCTGGACAAGCAGGGGTTTCAGGCCTGTGATTTCCAGGTCCCCACTGTGTTCTGTGTGGGTGCCTGTGGAGAAACGAACACAACCACATAGTGCAGAGTTTTAATACGATACTGGAGCTAAGAATCCTCTTCTATTCAACCTTCAGCCCTTTCAGAGGCACTTCAACTATCTCCGAGTCGCAATCTGTAGCAAGCGAAGGGAACTGTTGTAAAAACTGAAGACACAAACATTGAGAGCACTTAAGTAAAAGAAGATACCACCATCGTTGTGTGAACGTGTGCAAGTGCATTATTTATCTTCATACCTTTCGTCCAGTTTATTACACTAACTGCCTCTCGGGCCTTTTCACTCACTTATAAACAGTCGTTAACCAAGTCAATATTCCCAGTTAATGTTCAGTCACAAAAAGCCAATACATGTCCGTGTTCCCCACAAAGACATGTGCTTAAGGACCTTGTATCGCTTCCAGGTTGCTGCCGCAGCAGAACTGTCACAAGATGTGATTTAAAAAAAACAAAACAGAAAGAGGCTCGTGTTTACCTCGTGTCCGTAAAGCCTCATTCATCTCACTCCTGTGTTTGGAATACGTTATTTTTAAGTAGGTAAAAGGTTATAAAGATTTACTTCAGAGTGTAGAAGAAAGAAAATAGAATCTCATACATGTGCTGCTCCTTCTTAACGTGTGTTTGTACATCATCATCAGAACGTGACAATTAAAAGACCTGAAGTAATGAGTCTGTTAATCAAAAAGTGAAGTGGAAGAAAACTATTTCAATGCAGGGACAAAATTAATTAAAGTGCTGATACAACATTTTGCAGCCAATTTGGCATATAACATAACATAATTTACTTTGAATAATTACATTATGTGTTGAACACGACATTTTGAGCACTAAGCAAAAGGGTTGATAGTTATTTGGATTTTAATTTGCTCTTAAATGTCCAGAACTACACATAAAAGAAAGATTCACGAGCGACTGTCAAACACTGGAAGCACTTGAACCAGAAGACCAAAAGCACTTCAGCTCCAATCAGGAGCCTATGGAAAAGTGAGCCTCGGCTTCTAGTTAATAGTAAATATATATTTGCCGGCCGTGACACAGAGTGCACTTTAATCCCATCTTCAAAAGACCAGTGGTTCCCAGGCAGAGCGGAGACATCAGAGGAAAATATAGCATGTCATCTTCTCTAATGCAGCGGGAGCCATCTGATAATCAAGCTGGCAAGCCGCACACACTTTTATTTGAACTGTAAAAAGTTGATGAATCAGACTTGGCTGCACAATTACAACCCCTCCAGCTTTCTCTCCTTTGTCTGAAGCTCGGCCAGGATCCTCCCGCCTCGTCCATCCCATTAGGGCTCCGTGCCCTCCAATATGCTGCCCTGCAAAATCCACACAGGGGGATCAATTCTACCCGTTTGACTCACGAAGAATGGAAATTGCATTGTGTTTGCATATCGCCTTTATTCGCCTAATATTTGTCCCGAATGGCAAAAAAAAATGTGCATGTGTAAGCTGATGTTAACACCATGCGCTTGTGCTTTGTTGCCGTTTGGCTCCAACTTGGATTAGTGAATTAGTTTTTACGATATAACAAAAGTAGGGCTGCAAGTAATGATTACTTTCAATATCACTTCATCGCCAATTATTTTTCAATCATCCGAGCAGTTAATCTTGGTCCGTCTGACAAAATCACAACAACAGCAGCAGCAGTGGGAGGGGCAGAGCTCGGTCCAGTCCAGTCGATCAATGACCCGGCTCGGCATAAGAAACTCAAATGGGTCACTTACTGTACCTGGATCGTCAAGTAGGTCTGATTTACTGTTGATCAACTAGTTAATTGTTATATTGATCAATTAACAATCAATTAACACTTTCTCCTATGATAATGCTTTTCATGTGCGACACACGGGATATACAATAAAACACCTTAATGTGTACAACTGTCTCGGGATGAAAGCGAGTTGTCTTAGAAAATGGCAACAAAAGACGACAACTGAGAAACACAAAAAGATCGAATAGCTTGTGGTGATAAAGGCTGTATACAAACACACCTTCTGCTCTACCCGGGCTCCAGTCCTTGTGTAAATGTTACTTTTCCCTGTTGTTGTGAACGAAAAATCTCCTGCTTCTTCGTCATATGTGAAAAGCCAAGTCCCGAAAAAGGTCTGGAAGTGTGAAAACAGCTCTACACATTTGTGAAGTCGTCATTGTCGTAGTACTTCTCAGTTCCGTGCAGTTCTATTACATCGTTCACCTCCTCCACACTGAATGATGAGCCGAGCAAAGTATCCACAAAGGAGAATTTACTGCACCTCTCAAAAGCTGTAGAATTAACATTGAAATTTAGGAGGAGCAGAGACACCAAATTCAATAAAGTTGCTTTTCAGAATTGCATATGAAAGAAACCATTGGAGGCAAATGACTGTGTTGGGATTCCTCAAGGCTTCGTGGGCCTTTGACAACACAACTCCTGGAAGGTGTAAGACTAATCACACAGAAACCTGTCCAGCCCCACAGAGTCTATAAGCGTATTTAAGACTGTGGCTCATTTCCAGCCCCGGTTATTGTCGTGCACCTGGTCTGAAGACAACAACATCCTAATATTATTAACCATTGTACTGTACTGCCTCCCTGTCATTGTGCCGGCTTGTCATTTCAAAGGGAGAACAGCACAACAAGCGAGCGCACACAAAAGGCTGATACAGCAAAGTCTCCTGAAGCCGAGACAGCGTCTTCACAAAGCAGAATTATTATTACAGCACTTTGCATCAGGATGCGACTCGATGTCCTTCCACGTTTTCTCGTATCTTGTGTCTAATTAGTTTTTTTCTCAACCGTGCTGTTCATGGGGGGTGAAAATAAAAGTGTTTTTTTTTGTGTCAACTCCAGGCTGCCATACCTCCAGGGGACGGGATCGGAGGAGGAGGAGGAGGAGGCTGCAGCTCGGAGACACATTTTCTGCTGATGTTGTTGCAATTAGTGCAATTATTAGTTTAACGGATATTGCGGTGTTCTTCACACCTCTCACCTGAAACTTTCCAATAAGCTTCAAAGCCCCAGAAATGTCAGGTAGCATAAAGCTACACCACCGATTTATTATTTCAGAAAAAATGTCTAGATGCACCTTTTAATACACATTTCACTGTAAAACCATCCGGCCCTTGAGTCTATCATTTAAATTTAAAACGCTTCCCTGACAGTTTGAAAGTGGCCTGGTTGTTCGTGGCTGCTCCTCCACCCACTTCCCCCTTTATTGCCGGCAGAAATTGCATGTGTGTGCAATGTTGAACCCCCCCCCCCACCCTCCCCCTCCACCAGCAGCGGCTAGAAAACATCACTTTAACAGTCGGTTCATTTTCCTTACACAAGGCTTGAAATGTGAATTTAAGTCGCCCCTGTGCAGAATCTATAACAATGTTGGACAACGCACAGTATTACCATTAAGTCCAGTGTGTGATGTGCCAGATTCAACCATCGGGAGCTGGAGCAGAGCGTCCATTAAGGCCGGTGGTTCAATCCCCGATACTGAAACGAGAGGAGACCTTTCTGCCAACATACTGTGGACGCCAGGCTGCTGAACCCCAAATTGCTCCGGGCGGCTGAGCTGATAGAAAAAAAGCAAGTGGATGAATGTGTGTGTGTGTGAGTGTAAAAGAAGGTTGGTGGTTAAAAACATATAAATAACATACAGATACACACATGTACATACAGTACACAGAGACTCAATGTTTGACATATGATGACAAATAGACAAACGCAATACTGATAAATACAGTACAGTATATAAAGGTGATATTTACAACCACACCAGACAGAGTGTGAGAGGAGGAACATCTACTTGATACTGTCACAGGATCAGTAACCTTCTCTGTTCTCTGAATCACAACACTGTTTTAATATCTGACGCAGTGTATGCCATCTTTACAGCCGTGGCTTATGGGAAACCACAGATGGCCTTCTGTGGGCCGCCCTCGTTCCTTTTGTTTCCTTTTAGTTTTTCTATTTCTGTCCTCCAGACATGATCCTCATTGTCTGTCCTCGGCCTCAGCGATTGAATGGCCTCATCAGGCGTCCCCAGAGTCCCCTTCTCCGCAGCAGTCTTGGCAAAGAGAGGGACAGCCGAGGTTGCCCCGTCTCTGCCTTTTCTCTCAGAAACACTGTCGCCGCTGCCATCTGGTATGACGACAGATTTCCCAGTACACGGTTTGATTTGTCGGAGCACTTACTGGGTTCAGGACGGTTAAGTCACTGTTGCAGCATCGACGTCCCTGTCATGTCCTTGGAAGATGAAGCAATGTTTTGTGTTGGAAAGTTTGATGTGGAGAGTTGTCCGTCTCTCTCCGCCCTGTGCTGTGGTGCATGCCACTGAAATAAGGTGCAACTGTAATGTGGAATAAGTGTCAGCGTGTGCCCCCCCCCCCCCCTCCCCCCCTTGCAGAATCTTTAACAAAGCTGAAATCTAAAGAAGACAAATATCTTCTTTCCATTAGATTAGTCTTTTATATTGAGATTAAAGTCTTTCTAGGACAGTCTCACTGCTAGTTTCATCACCTCAGGCATTCAAGCTCTGCCATTGTGTTTTAATCTCCAAGAAGACTTTCTTCATTTTGTCTTTTGCTCTGATTTCCTCACTGTGAATATTCGTCTGGCATACGTACAAGGGACTCAATAAAAAATCCTTATATCTACTGTCAAGACTCTCTGGCTTCTACCCTTTTTCCATCAATCATTCACCCACACAATAACCGAAGCGCGTGTGTGTCTGTGTGTGTGTGTGTGTGTGTGTGTGTGTGTGTGTGTGCAGGAAGACATTCAAACAAGTGCAGAGCAGTCACTGCTGTGGTCAGATGTTTATACGTGCCGCTGGCAGATCTCTTGTGGAGCTCAGCACTCTTATAGAACATGAACCCCTCTTTGCCTGTCACTGGTGTCTACTCGTGTAAGTGCAGAGGTGGACAGATTGTGACTGGCCTTGCGTGCCCGTGCCCTTTTGTTTTCTGTCCCTGTGGACCTTCCCTTTCGTGACAGGGCCTGTGTTCAGGTGGAAGCCCCGCCGAGCGCCCTGCTGGCAGGTTAAGTGCTCTTGCACATCACCGAGGGGACTGAAGACAGACAAGAAAAGGTGTTCCTCTATTCTTGTCTTAATGGTTTCTGGTGCTGCAGACCTTTGTGTATTGCTAATATCCAATTCTATGTTTTGATATATATTTATTTATTTTCCGTTGGATATAGGAAGCGTTATATAATCCCACAGGTTCCGGGGGACATTTTAAAATCTCACCAGATGTTAAACATCTTTAATGTCGGAGTGTCTTATTGTCCCTCATGTTTATGTTTTATAATAACAAATTAAAACTGAACGTTCTGGACAAATGGACTCTTGAAAATACATCAGTGTGATAACAACTTCCTACAATGACAGAATCAAATACTTTTTGATGTTGGTCCATGTCCCATCCACCCACATGGAGGAGGCAGGGTTTATGACCTGCACTGCAGCCAGCACCAGGGGACGATCAGGATGATTTGTCTTCACTTTTAGGAAGCTATCATGTCGTCCATCTTTATGTACTGTCTCTGGTACATGCCATAAAACATAGCTTGGAGTCCCGATGCTTCCCCATCAGATGAGCTCAGGACCTTTTTGGATCTAAGGACCCCTCTGGAAAACTGAGAGTAGCTGAGGACGAGTTGTAAATCATGAACCCACTCTGCCGGGTTCCTCCTCTTCCTCCTCTCCCTCCTCTTCCTCCTCTGTTGTTTGCCGTGTTCTCTTCTTTTGCTTCCTCTCTGCCAACTTTTCACGAGATAATTCCCAGAGAGCAGAGGTTCAATTAAGTGTGCTCGGTGTATTACCCGAATCTTGTGTTCATCAGCGTGGAGCAAATCAGAGAACTAACCCGATGTTCTCGAACCATTTATTTAAATCCACTTGAACAGGCTCTGTCCAACCGTTGTTTGACGGATGTCATCAGAGTTTGCTGAGGGATTTCTTCCTCTAGGATTTCAGGTGCTTGACTTTGCAGAGGGCGAAGCTTGAACTGCTGCTTTACATGAAACAGTGACAGCTGAAATAACATGATGACAATATCCTGAGTTATTAAGAATATCATTTAGTAATGTGCATACATGACAGTGAGAGCCAGTGGACACCACATCCCCCTTGAAGTCATTTCTTCAAACTGTCTCTTGGACTCAAGTTAAATTAACACATATTATATTAAAGATATTCTGTATTCTGGCTGTTTGTCTTTCCTGTTCCAAATGAGACCGGTGGTTACAGCTTGGGGGCCGCCGGCAAATCCACAACGGACCAGCTAACACCCTTCAAATGATCCTCTCCGTGTCACCATGGCAAGTTTAAACACGAGCCTCCAGTTCGGCGTGTCCCTGCTGTCAGATGAGCTCACGTCAACGTGTTCAAGCACGGGGAAACTTTCCCATCTGGAAACTGTTCCAGCCTCTGTCCTGCACTCGTCTCTCAGAGGTGACACTACATGTAGAGAGTCAGAATTCATAACAGTAACTGGAAATAAACACAAATTAAAGATTCTGCCATTAGTTTGACTTATTTGTTTATTCTAATTTTCCTTATTCTGATGCTTTCCTCTCAACTTATCTTTTAAAGTTTGATACAGATTCATCCTTTTTGATTCCTTTTGCCTTTTTCAGTCTTTCATGTTTCAAATGGTGCTTTCAGATTTTTAATTGATTTATTCTAATCTTGTCTCTGTGATGTTTTTAATGTGCCTGTGCAGCTTCTTGAATCTACCTCTGTGTACGAAAAGTGGCTTTATGAATAAAACTGCCTTATGCATTATAATATTATCATGTTTACTTTCCCTACACTTTGAAACACATTCAGTGATAATGGACACAAAACAGAATCCCCAAGTTAAAAACACATTAACATTGTAATAGCTCTTTTTATTTCCCCCTTGTTGATGCATTGTCGACGTCTCCAGCTTAATGCACCAGTTTTACACGGTTCTTTAAAAAAAAAAACACGTCAGCGACATGTTTTTGGAGTGAGAAGGATGAAATGCATTAGCTGTATTAGGTGTGTGTGCGTTTAAATACATGCAGCCTTTTCAGCGGGGGAAACTTACAATCATTTATTATTAATTCTTCTTTGAGAGCACAGAAGTGTTTTTTTGTGACAGGGGCCAATATCTAAATGGGTTCTTTGTGTGCATCTAACCCCGGTTCCCCCCCCCCCGCACACTTCAGGGCCTCCTGTCACAGTAGATTTGCTCAAAGAGGCATATCGGTCCCTTTGTGACAGCTACGCTTTCTCCATTTACTCTTTGCTAGGCTATTAGGGATCATAGACCACATTACTAATCCAACCTTAACAGTTCCCCCTCATATTCCTTTGATTCCTGAATAACATATTGACGGTTTCAATGTGAGGAACAACCACAGTTTTATTAAACACTGCGTGTGCATTATACATTAATCTACACACAAGGTTCATACTATAACCAACCAAACAAAGATATTTGCAATTATTATTTCTATATTAATAGATCTAGATCTGATGCCTTTGTCTAATGTGAAGGATGTTCTAAACATTTCATATAGAATATCACCCAAATCCTACTAATTTCAAGGGTTTGTTGTAGAATCTGATTATTGGTTTTAGTAAAGTTTGTTTATTTTCAGTATACCTTAAAAAAACTGGTATAAAAAAAAGTGTGTGCTGTGAGTTAAAAAAAACAACACACAAATTGAAGCAAAATGAGGCAACAAGATATAAATTGTGTGGCACAACAAATTACCTCTAAGCCTGAATTGAAAGTTTGTTTGACAGGAGCGTTTGACAGGCAGCTGTGCTCCAGTGAATCCAGTGAGTCAAGACAAATTTGGTGGAACATGTAAATGATGTGCAGATCTTGTATTATTTGTGTGGGATAATGAATTTGAGATCCAACTTAGGCTGCTACACCAATTCCTCAATAAAAACACAGGTGAAATATTGGTTTATATTGGAAAAGGAAAATTCAAGCTGGTGTTCAGTCCGACAAATCTTTCTTTTGTTAGGAATATCGCACAATATGGTTTATGGATGAAGAAGCTGCCCATAAGCTCAACTATAATTAATTGGGTGAATATAAATCTTTTTGAGAGAGATAGATATTTACAACAACCAGCAGCCGGTGGATGTTTGTTGCAGAAACAGGCTTTAAAAAACCTCCTGTGTACAAATACAGATCTTGAGCCTCAATATTAATACTTGATGGTTGGTTGTCACTGTTGTTCAGACCTTTATTACAGATTTATTTATTCTCCTAGAGACAAGATAAAGAACACAATTATAAAGCAGTTGTCACAATTTGAAAACAATAAAAATAGCCTAATTTATACATCATTTCATCTTCTATCATTGAGGACATGGTGCTTCCTGTTTGAGCCTCGTCCAGATGCACACATCGTCCACAGGCTCCTCCCTCTCCGCGTGACAAATGGCAGAAATTACCCTGATGAAGTCCAAGGAATGACACCATTATGATGATGTAATAATGAGTCCAGCCCACCTGACAGGCTCTAATAGGAAAGTGCCGATGGACATTTGGGTGATGAATGAGAACCCCCCCCTTGTGCATCGCCCTGTCAGATTCAACTATAACCAGGATCTAAATAAACCTTCCCTCTGGGCTTTGAAAGTCCAAGACGCTCACGTCTGGAAATGGAAGAAAAACCTGCTCCATGAAAAACTTAATATCCTGTTAGCAGATACTCAGATTAGATTGTTAGGGCCTATCTGTTAAATTGGATTTGAACCCAACTCTTAAAAAACTGACCTCTGATGGCTGAATAGATGTCGTCAGATTGAGTCAGAAACACATGGATTTAATTAAGAAACATAATTTAGGAATTTATCTAACGAAAGTCCTTGTAGGATATATTGCTGCTCGACAATCCACTCACTGCATCTTTGCTTTGACCTGTACACACACACATAATAATATTTTTAACATTCAGTTTTCTCTCTTTTTTTCATTTCCCCAGATATTTAATATTATAGTGCAAAGTCCATTTCAAAAACGCCTCAGCAGCGTTTCCCATGCAGCTGTGTAACCTCCACAGTGTTCACCTTTACCGAGTTGCACTAACAATTGCAACGATATCTCAAGTCCATTAGCGATGGAGGTTTGCTTCAATTATATCAGCCGCACTTGAGAGCCCCCCCCCTGCTGTGCCGGGGCCTGCAGGAAGGGGCTGGGAGCGTGGGCCAGGCAGCTGGTGGCCAACCTCCAGACCCCTCACCGCTCCTCTAA
Source organism: Pleuronectes platessa (assembly GCF_947347685.1). NCBI lineage: Eukaryota > Metazoa > Chordata > Actinopteri > Pleuronectiformes > Pleuronectidae > Pleuronectes > Pleuronectes platessa. Next base: position 19,191,502 of record NC_070645.1, read on the forward strand.
TGGCCCCGTCGGCCGCCTCGCCGTCACAGCCTGGAAAACAATCTCTCGGGGGAGAGGTGGCCTCGGCGAGACGACACAAATGTGTATAAGTAATCACCCCCCCCACCCAAAAAAAGGGGAGAAAGCCACTGACATCAAATATGAATGGTCCACTAATGTCTTTGTTCATAAGTGAGCACATTAAGATGGTGAGAGCTGCCTGAAGGATTTTTTCCGTTTTCTTTGAGTGACTAATGAACGGTCATTGAATAGATTTTAATGCCATGTTGCATTTGCGAGTCAATCTGGACTCGAACACTCTCCACTTTAAAACCCTCTGTGCTTTTCGCCTCTAGCATGTTGTGTTTTTATATTTTTTCATTCATCAGCTCGAGGGTAAAACTGCTATGATTTAATTAGATTTAGCCTTAGAGTGAATTTAAAACTTATTTTTTTGCAACTTTCATACTTGGTCCTGTAATTATATTAATGTGCTGGTGTAGGGGGGGGGGGGGGGGGTGTGGAATGGACATACCCGTACGTCGCTGCAGATTTAAGATCTTCCAGCCAGCACTTGAATGCATTACAACAAAACACTAGTCAAAACAATCGATACCTCCAACTGCAGGACCGCACAAGGATAATGTATCTAATGGGAGCTATTCATCACTGTGGAAATGTGGTGTTGTGTGATAGAGGAAAAGTGGGTGAAGCCAGGAAAAAAATCTAAATACATAAATATCCCCAACGTTTCACAAGAAAATGTAAAGCCGGTCGGATTAGCATATTAATGCATTTGTTGATTGGCAGGAAAAATCATCCCTCAACTATTCGGACAGTCACAATTTCAAAAAGGAAAAATCATAGAATTTTGCTGCTTATCTTTGTGTTTTGAACAGAACTGAATGAACTTTGATGCAGACCCAATGCACAAACTCCTGTAAAGATAATATCCATATTAGTGATATTGCAATTTCCATCTTTAGAGTCTCAAACAGAAGAATGTTCATTAGCAACTCTCCTCATGAGCTGTTAGCTTTTGGCTGTAGAACATTTTCCAATCCTGCTGCTAACTATAAAGATAATCAAAATCCAAAACATCATAAAAAGTCCTATAAAGTCATTTTCCAGAGGACGTCTACCTGTTTACTTTTTGAATTGCATGCAGCATTACTCCGCTGCCACCTTCGTGCCTGAAGACAATTGTGTTGTCAGCAGAAATTCTTCTTACACCTCATTGCTTCCATCTGCACCGAGTCTGCGGCAGTTTGCTCGACACAGAGACGCCAGATGCAGCCATTACTGCTGGACGGCCATTCCACCTGTTCCACCAATTTATCTGGGAAATTTCTCCCCTTCAGATACAAGTTCTGTCTGTGAAAGTAGAACACACACGTAAAAATGTAATTAGCATGTTTCCCAATGTGCTAGGTGAAGATTTTGTTTTTCAAATAATGCGAATAAACATGGGAAAGCGATTCAGACTAAAATAAAACAAGATATATAAATGATAAATCTCCAAACTTCCCTGATTCAGAGAGTAAAAGTATTGGAATAAAGACGTCCATCACATTAAACTCTATAATTCGAAAGCTTCCTACGCAGCCTTGTTAGTGCAGCAACTGTAATTGTCTGATAATCCACAGTCTCGTGAATCGTCACCTGAGCTTTTGTGTCATTTGTCAAACTGTGTACTTTAAACAAATCGGAGCAGAATGAGAACATGTGCATTAGACCTTTGCTGGTTATCTTCTAAAGCCTTTGTGTCAACACTGGGAGGAATAAGAAGAAACCCTGAGTGAGCGCGGCTCCTCTGTGGTTTTTCTCTTCTTCATAACGAGAGGGATTTTTATCTGCGAGTGTGATATTCATCAACTGCTCAGACATGATAAACCTCGTGTGTATTTATTATGCAACAGTGTCTCTTGTTTTTCTTTGTTGAGCGGTTGTTGAATTAAAGTCGGCTGTTTTGGGCGGATTATCCACTGATCGATCACCGGGGGGGGGGGGGGTTCTCGGTTCAGTCTTCACGTCACATGTCGACATGTTCAAGAATTCAGCTCGGCTTAAAACTGTCCCAGACATGGGGGTGGGAGGGGGGGGGGGCAGCTTTTATCAAAAACACCCCGTTAGTTGGATTCGGTAAGTCGTGAATATTAATGATATGATAAAACAGAACCCAAAGCCTGACAGGTAGTACATCTCCTCTAATTGGAGGCATTTGAAGATGTGACTCTTTATCTCCTACCAGTGATTACAAGCATGCTCTGCCCTAATCCATTGACTTTAGAATATCGCTATGCACAGGGCGAGAAGATGAATGTTTATTGCCACTAATCCCTGACTGTGATATATGATTGCTGTGCCGCTGCCTTCATCTCCCTCAAAAGAACCTTGCATGCAAACCAGTACTCCGGGGGGGGGGGGGGGCTGGTCGGATCACACCGTCCCATTTGAAATGAATCTTCTTTTTTTTTTTTATCCATCCAGTCGCTGTCAGATAATGTTTTCACCTTCATAAAGTATTTGGTATGGGGACATTGACACCTTCTTAAAGGAGCATCAAGGCTGTGTCCGGGTTAGCTGTCACCCACGAGTAAAGGATGTCATTGTAATCTCTTTATAGCCACGGGAGCCACACGGCTGTGTTACGCAGAATGGCCGAGTGTACTGTACGTATTTCACTCCTGTACAAATTAAATGTCTTGATTTATTGAGGCCCCTCCGAGAAGAAACGTTGTATAAATCACCGCGGTTCACATCTTACTCCAACGTAGAGATAGCGGGGAATTCTCAACTCCCTGGCTCGGTGTTAAAAACCATAAATCATCCTGCTGCTCGGTACCAGCCCGGGTTGGAAGGTTATCTTCACACAGGAACTCCAACGGCTGTTTTAAGATAGCTATGTAAAATATTAACTTTGAGGAAATCTTTAAACAAGCAGTATTTCAATTTAGATTTGGCTGAGCAGGAGCCTCCCGAGTGCCCTGTTCTGTTTTGTCTCTCAGTTTTATCACCATGCAGTTTTCTTCACCTTGAGCAGGAGCTGCCTGGGAGCTTCTTTTTCTCTGGATGAGTACACGATGGACTCACTGTCACACCCTTAATGGCTGCTGCACATTGAACTTCTTCAGGAATAACACCCTCTGCTGAGCGAGTCAATAAGGAGCCAGTCGATGATCTGATCCATTCAGCTCTCTTCTAAAGGGGGGTGACTCATTCGCAGCACATCTCTATTTGTTTGGGCCGATACAATACGTGGGACTTTTTAATCACATCATGTTTTTATTCTCAATCCTTCACCTAACGAGGTGGATTCATGGACGTATTCATCAGGATTCTAAGGAAACCTTCATTATGAGACTAACAAACAAATAAAGAAAACTAAAATAACGTTTTCTAAATATATCATGCACACATTTCCGTTGAAGCTTTCCTGGAATGTGTCTTTAAATCATCCAACCCCAAGAAATGATTCATTTACCAAGGATGAAAATCAATGAAGTCATCCCTCCAAACTCAGAACACTTGAATCTAATTTTTCAGAGAAAGATTCAGTCGCTCAAAGACATATTGTCTCGGACATATTGTCAGGATGCTGACGCACAACTTTGTCTGCAGCTCGAGTTACACAAACCTCCCAGGGCGTCTGTGACACGCGTCTCTGTGTGTTACCCTCAATCCCAATACTGCAAACACACTTTGCAAGATACAAATCATGCATTTTTCTTATCAAGGCTGTGAAACAGGTGTTATCTAAATGCTGCAACAGTTAGTGAGGCGATGGTTTGTTTAGCAAACTGCCACGTTTAGTTGGTCTTTGCCAGGGTACACAGTGTGTTGTGATTATTTTCAAGGGCTTTTCCCTCGATGCTCCTTTAATAAAATCACGACTCACTTTGGGCTCTCGGTGTTCCTATGATACCTGAGAGAGTGTGTGGTGGTGATCACGGTGAAGCTTCTGAGAGCAACACGTTTAGCTGAGGTGATCATTCTGTGCTTCACCGTGGCAAATTCAAATTGTGTTCAACATTTGTGTTAACTTTCCATTCTGTGCCCAAACTTGTTTCTGACTCACCAGTAAGTCCTGTGTGTTTCTCGCCCGTTCTAAGTGGGCATGTTGGTGCCTGACAGAAAATAACCAGATGGGGGCAAAATGTGTTCTATTGACAAAGTCTCTCCCCCCCACCACCACCACCTCCACCACCCCATTCAAAGTGTGCCCGTCGGTCCGCGGCATTGTTGCCAAAAAAGCAGCCCGATGAAGGTAATGGGTTCTATTTACAAACTCACAAAGCAACATTCTGTGGTGCGACTGATGTTGTCACAGTGGTGCACAGAATGTGCCGTTTAAACTAAATTGAGGGGTGGGGGGGGGGGTGTTGGTTTGGGTTTGTAGAGAACCTCTAATCCAAAACACTTTGGTTGACACTGCACTAACCCTGGAGTCCCAAGAAATACACTCATGTCAGTCAGTCTGTCAAACGGACATTTCTGGATTTCTCAGTTGGACTAGAGCGATAAGCTGGAGCCAAAACAGTGAAAACATAAAACCAATGTTATCATGTTAACAACGAGTGATGAAACAGATGCATAACTGAGAGGCTATTTATTTATTATTTTTAATCCTTCCTTTATTGTTAAACATTTTCACCTATTTCCCAGGGATAATAATGAATGGATTTCAAATTCACTTCACAAATCAGGCAAATTCAGCAGAGCGATTTCTGTGAGGGCAATTTGGTGCAGTTTGCAGATAAGGGACAGTTACTCTCCGTGTTGTTCTACTTGTGGTTGTAGAGGATTAGCGACATAATCTCAGAGATCAGATGCACCTGCCGTCTGTTATTATATCCGTGGTAATCTGTCAAATACTTGCAAGATCTCCATCAGGATCAGGAGAGTTTTTGTTCTCCTCCAGTTCTCAAAAGAGTGAACACTATGAGCATATTTACTTAGCTTCCCTTTTAAGCTCGGACCACTTTCTGAATCAAATGTTGAATTATTAAAAAGCTAAATATCTCCAGTTTCTTGTTTCCTTAATGAAAAGATGAGTCGTTATTAAACAGGACGTCTGCACGCGTTTGCTCAAGGGTCACCGGGAATAATCGACTTTATTTTTTTGAAGTCCCCGTTCAAATTGACCAGGCCTGGAGCAGGGAGTTGCTCTAGCTGATCTGTGCCCCCCCCCCCACCTCGAGAGTCCAGAGCAGACATCATCCAGATTGCTGAAGGCATTTTAATTTAAAACCTCTAAAACTACACAAACACACACACACACACACAGAGAAATAGAAAAGAGACAAACAAACAGGACGTGCTTCTCTATTTTTTAAATAGTCCAATGCAAAGATGCAAATGAGACTCCCTGAATTCATTGTATTGCCGTCTGTCTGTTATTGAAGGGAGATAAATAATCTAAAAATAAGCAAAGAAGCTGAGGAGGGAAAAGTAAGATTTTAAATGTTATTGTCCGTTGTTGAAGGTGTTGCGTGTGAAATCAGATTATTATCAAGTGAGACACAGTAAAAACATATTTCCATCACTTGGAAACAATGGAATCGCTGACATGTGTTAACCCACTTAGCGAGATGCTAATGCCGGCACCTTTATTTGGATTTCAACCAATTTGATTTTGACATGAGATAAGGATAAACAAGGCTCATTAGCATCACTCTAATGAGATCTCTGCCACGACTCTGTAATTAGCTCAAAAACACTTCTCACATCTCCCAAGTTACTTCAAAAGGGAATATTTCTCAATTAGAATTCAGAGTCCCATGCAATTCCCCCCCCTTTGTTTACCTTTTTACCCGAGTCTCCACAATATACTGCGGTTGACAGCTAGCCTCCGTGAGATTTCCATATTTTCCCTCCCCCCCCTAACCAGTTATTCTCTGGCTGTTTTTTCTTCCAACAGGCATGACACACTTTGGCAAGACTCCCTCAGCAGATCTCATAAAAGCGTAGCTAAGACCTGAATACAACAAAAAACGCTTGTTTCAACACACACAAAAGCAACCAAGTCCAAATACAAAGGTTTACCGGTATTCAGATTTTTTTAAATTTTTTGGCAGCTACAAAATCCAACAGAGCGACTGAGCTAAGGTGTTTGGATCATTGAAAACCAAAATCACCTTTCAGCTTCATAAGCTGGATCTGGTTCATGGTCGTCTGCCTCTGAAGCTGCTGATGGAATATCTAACAAATTAAGGGGTTTTCAATAGAAGTGGTGGAGCAGGGATCACCACAAACACTTCAATTTGTGTTGAACCACTTAGAATTTCAACATATTTATTGGTAATTAAGTCATTTTGTTTGAATTCCTTTGTCCTGGACCGAGCTGCCGGTCAAGAAGATACTTACTCACAGTTCTGCCAGAAAGAAAACCAGGGAAAACCAATCTCTGCCAATTTGTTTGGTCATATTTTTCATTTTTACCAACTTTACATGGTTTCATTACGGATCTTGATGACAGAAATCTGGTGTATTTAGGGGACCTAGGTCTTTTTCATGGTACATTCATGATAAACCTTTAGCTGCTTCCACAAAGTCATGAAAATGCCCCAAACTGATGACCTATAAGAGACAAGCCCGGTCTCCCCCGACCTCCGATCGTCCCCTTCATCATTTTATTGTTCTGTTTTGTATTTAACCGTCTCCACTGATTGTCGTGTGAAGCCTCGAGGGGGGGGGGAGCGGCTCTTTGAGTGACCCGCTCTATTAATAGAGAATTATTCTGTCACTCACGTCTTTGCGTTGCCATGGACGTGTCATTGGTTTTCAGACGTTTCTCTCAGGGCACACAGACTACACCTGTCACAGAAAATGATTTTCTTGAGAGAGGCCTTTTAAATATGAAGTGCCCGGCAATATTTGAGGGGAGTGGAGCACGTCATTCAATGACATATCGCCCCAAAGTGGAGGGTTGTGAGGCTTGACATTTGTCAGCAGGCTATTCTATTATTTCTCTCCCTTTGTCAGAGCGGTCGGAGCCGTTAACCCTCGAAGAGAGAGAGCGGGTCAGCGAGTGGTTTCTAACAAACAAGGGTGCAAATGTTCTCTTTTTGACATTTACCTTGGCGGGAGTCACGGCCAGTCTCCCATGTGCCACAGTCCTTGTCACAAATGACACCATCTGTTGACCTCGGGTGTGCACACGCTGCCATATGTTTCCAATACACAGAGATTCATCAGCTGCTTGTTCCCACCTGCCTGTCAGGAGCCTCACAGAGAGGCCTCACCACCGGCAGAGGTTCACAGCGCCGCCGCTGATCTGAGCAGCAGGAGGTCAGCCACGAGAACACGAGTTCACTCTCTCTCCCCCGCGGTCGCTTCAGGTTGAGGTGGTGGTGGGGGGGGGGGGGGGGGGTGATGGAGGTACGAGGAATTCAACCTGGGAAGCTGCAGGAGCTGGAAACTAACTCCTAACTACTGAGAGATGTCATTGGGGGTGCAGACAAGTATTTTTATTATTGACTACTCATGAATTTATATTCTCCATTAATTGATTAATCAATAAATTGAGAGCTGAATGATTAATTGTAATACATGGCCTAAGCAGCAGCAGAAAGTCAAAACTTTTTATTTTTATTTCATTCCTATCATATAAAACAAAGAAAGTTAATTCTCACAATTATGACATTTGAACCTGTAACAATTATCAATATATTTGTTTTAACTATTCTATTATTCAACTATGTAGATTTAATCATTGATGGATTATAGATGAATGTATATACCAAACATACATTCTTAAACGGCATTTCACAGAATATAACTTATTACTTGACAGCATTCAGTGAAACTAATCTAATGACCAAGATATTTGTGTTATATATTCTATTCTATTATTAGGTATTATATTGATATTGATATTTTGTGATTTTGTGAAGTACCATTTTGTGTGAAACGTTTTTTGAGATTCACATGAACAAAGACGACAATATAGAGCTAAAACAAACATCCAAATTAATAATTAACACTACTCCTGTAAAGAAATTGAATATACAGAGCATATTGCACTTATAAATAAAAACAATGCAACATATAACATAGTGATAGTGAAGTCAGTTATGTTTTAGAAATAGCTTGAGTAGTGATTTAATGTTTTACGCCACAATCAGCTTCAGGGTTTTTGATAAAAATACAGAAACCTTCATTAAACCTCCTCTGACATCAGGACCAGTACGTGTCACAGACTCTGTGAGACACTGAGAGGAAGGTTCGACTCTGTAATTAGACCAGAACAGAACATAATGACCATATCAATGTAAATTACTTATTCCAACAACGATTATAAATTCCACTAGACTCTGAGCTCGGTGCGATAGAGAAATAATGTGATTTATGCTTCATGCTCAGGTTGGAGAGACGATACTTGTTCAGACAGTCGAACAAAGAAACCTGAACCAACCCTGAACCAAATAAAAGCAGGAAGGCTTATCACAGCGAGTCACAGTCACGGCATGAGAATGCGTAATTACAGCTAATTTCACAGCAGTCTGTTAATGAGTGAATGCTAAAAGTGCGAATAACCCCGAAAGCTATCACTCACTTGTTGGCCTGCGTTATTTTTCTCTATCCAATTAGGGAAAGCCGCCTGCTGTGCTGGGAGAGAGCCGGAGTTAAGACGAGAAACAATGAGCACATGAGGAATAAACAGGATTACAAGCACAAGGTGGAAAACACCAGCACCCGTGGCTATCGCCTGGAAACCCGGTGAAATCAGGAGCCGGTGCATAATGTATGATTTCACGCTACAGGCTTGAAATAAGTGATAAACATGACAGATTAGTTCAAATTCCAATCACATCCAACACTGCAGGTTTCAGAGTTAAGCCCACATTATGCATTTTGATAGTTGTTTTGTTAGAAACAAGCCAGTGAAGCTCGAGACTCGTAAATCAGACAGACACACAAAACAAAGACGACTCTTTAAAAGGGATTTTTTCAAAAGCTTTTTCTACGATTGAAATCACAACAAAAAGGACGGAAAACGACAATTAACACAAGCTGCTTTTTAAGCTGTTGTTATATCCAAGTGCACACTCTGTGGGACGACTTAATTAATGTTGTTGTGAATAATTACAACACAAGTACACACAGATCCAGATCTTCTTCTCGTGTGTAATTTCCTCTCATCTCCGTATGACGAGGCACTTCTCTTTGTGATATCTAGTTTTTATGTTGTTATTTGCATGCTGTGTGCACCACGCTACAAGCACTGACCAAACGTGATAACACAACCCCCCCCTGCGCTGTACGACACCGAGTCATTTGCAACTGCCACTGACAACGTGCCAGAGTCCAAAGCTACTTGCGGCTGTAATGTATGAGCAGCCAGCAGGGAACACGGGGGCTCGTGACTCGCTCTCTGGATCTGAGGCTGTCACGGGCGCCACGGAGAGAAATGTTTGGCAAGAGCATGTGGTCTAATACACAAAACTGTCAAAATGCTAACGGGCCTGGCACGCCACTCGGCCCGGGAGGCGGAATTATCCTTCTTCTCTCCCAGTTTAACACCAACATGTGTCTTTTTCCAACCGAACCAGTGAACCTGACTCCAGCTGAAACTAAGACGAGGAGAATTGAGCTCTGCACTTTGAGACGGAGGCATGGGGGAAGTAATTATTGCAATACTATTTATTGCAGGGACATATTTTTCAAAAAGGGAATTTGCACCTGCAGAGCTTCTGTTTATGTATCTGCTTTCAATCTGGTATTTTAGCTGGGAAACCAAAGAGTGAGGTGGATATATTTCCCGATCCTCAGCCTGTGTTAGCGGTGACATGTTTTAACCGAGGGTCTCATCTGAGCGGCTTCTCGTCGGTAACACACTTCACAAAGTGCCGATGATTTTCCACCGCATGTCTCGGCTCGGCAAAAGGCAGAAATCAATAATGCATTTATTTTCTTTGTCTCTAATTCAGCGGGGATAGAAAAGTCAATAAATAACTACTGATTGCAGTAAGTGGGGCTTCCATTTGCCTTGACTCGCCCTTTATTTAATAAATGTCTCAGTCAAGATGTTTTTTTGCTGCCGCTTATCTCTGGTTATTTTCCTGTACTCCTCCTCCTCCTCCTCCTCCTCCTCTTTGTTTTTGTTGACAGGACATTTTTGTAATCACAGAGCATCTCTGGAAATTCCACAGTGACAACGATGTTAGCAGATAAAGAGGGTTTAAAAAATAGATAAATGCTACAACAAGAAAAATAAGTGTTTTACCAACTTTACAGTTTGTATTTCTACAAGTTGCCCCTGGTTCTATTTTCCGGCCTGTAGATATATTACATTTACCTTAATTTGTACAAACTGTGAAGTTCTTTTTTACGTGCCACTGGCTCGGCCTTCAGCTGATTCTCGTGTAATTAGCTGCACAACTTTCATCAAGGGCACCCTCACCATTAAGTGAACTGGTTTTAATTGATTTACCTTCTGCTACGAGTCCTGCACGGCACCGGTTCCTCCGGAGTAAACGCGATGAGTGAATTATAAATCGGTCTGCAGGAGAAGAGGTCCAGTGGTAATATTACATTTCAGTTTAAGTCTTTGGGATAATGAGCTTAGGTTTAAGAGCAATGAGCCCAGACAGTGACGACTGGAAGAAGCCGGCGAACTCCAGGGATACAACTTCTTAAATCCTCCTCTCTTTTATGTCAGAACTTCTCTGACTCTCGGAAGCAGAAAGACATTTAAATGGAACATTAGCAATTTATCACACTTCTCCTCAGTTAAACTAACGGAGGTTTTAAACAAGAAATGACAGCTACACAGTGCAGTGTCTCCCCGAGGTGCATCATTTGAATACTTATTTTTGGATTAAACTCAGAACATATTGTGTTTAACATCCAGGCAGACTTTTAAAAAGAAGAATGTAAACTGAATATTCTGTTTATTGCAGTAGACATTTCTTTATTTCTTGGTCTGGATCTGCCCACTCTACAATCTCAATTTTCTCAAAATAAAAAAATAACAAACCTTGAATCAAATGAGATAAATAAGCAGAATGCATGCACATATGCTCGCTCATCCCTCCATGAACTTCATCAAACTGTGAGCACTTAGAAATGAATCCATGTGAGTCACTCAGCATCATTCCTCTGGTGAGACGCTGCTCTGAAAGTCTGTGACACCCTATCTATTGCAGAAATTGGTTTTCGTCTTGGTCTGCGCTGTGGAAGAGAAATTAGACATTATTTATTCCCTGTTTGTTTTTTAAATTATCAATTAAACGCTGATGGACACTGCAAAGAAATGACTCCACTTTCAAACATCAGATTATTTCTCTGATTCGACAGTGAGCCCTCAGTGAAACATCAACACATATCTCAAGCAGAGTATTTAAGCAGTCGCAGGCAACTACTGCTCCCACTGATGTGGTTTCCCTCGGGGGGGGGGGCGGGGGGGCACAGCCATAAAAACACAACATTGCATCTTTCAACCTTATCCAGCGACTAATGTTATTCTCATTCTGTTGAACAGCAGAAGAGGAAACAGCAGCAACAAGAAGCAGGCGAACTCAAAGGAACGCACCTATGTTAATGAAGCAGCCTCAGTCTTTTCCTTCAATAGAGACCACTAATGAGATATGGATTGGCAGAGGGAATTGTTATGCGTTTGAAATGCTAATTAAATTCAGCGGTGGAAATTACAGTTGGGTCACACGGCAATTCCAAGATAGTAGAGTGAAGACTCAACTGCGATGCATGGAGACACGAGCAAAGGCAACAATTAAAGAAGGGCGAGTAATTGAACAGAGTAGTTTTACCTCAATCAAGCAGGATTATGAAAAAATACAGAAAACTTGTATTTACAAAACTTGGTGTAAAGTGCCAAGAAAGAAGCTTTTAAATATTTGTTGTGGATACAGACAAATTGGCAGATCCAGGATTTCTGTTTGCGTTTCTTTGATTTACAAAGGAAGTAACGTTTTAGATCTGGATGGAAAAATAGCAGAAATATAACATTTGCATTATCTGGCATCTGAGCTCTAGCAGATTAGTATATGGTCTAATAGGGTCTTTTTAAATGTGACCAGTCCAAAAAGTCTGAGCAGAATAATTCACAACTTGTGACCGATTCAGTTTGGACCATCAGAACATGCATTCTTTTCTGTCATTTTAATTATAAACATTTCATTTCCTCATTCAAATATTATTTTAAATTACAATTACCGGGGGAAAGCATTTCAAATCACAGTATGAAACTGCTTTCTGAAAGGCTAGAGAAACTCAATGAGCTCCAAGGCTATTTTTGTACTTCACATGTGCGTTCGGTTATTTGCTGTGAAAATGAAAAAGTATCGTGGACATATTTTGTATTTAAGAGCAGGGTCACTCAATTTATTCTTCCATAGTTTGAAATTACACTTAGGAGGGGAAAAGATGAACTGTTGATCCTTTTGCAAATACATCCTCATGAAAAAGTAATGACGGTGCATGTAAGTGGAGGATTGAACATTTTGTAGCTTTCATAAAATATCAATGAGACGTTTACAGAGAAATCACTCGATAAGGAGAAAACTGAAATCTACTGTGAACTTCCACTGCTCCTCTTTCCACAGCAGACATGTGTACGGGTCAGGAAAAGGAGCAGGGTCACAGTGAAGTGTGTGGTAGTTTGCTGATGAGCCTTTCGAACCTCGGTGAACAGGGGGTGTTCAACAGAGTCGACAGGAGCCAGTGGTCAGGTCCTCTCTGCTTTGTCATAACGGCCGTGAAAGCAAAGAGACGGAACTCTGGAAGCCGGCTCAACAAATGGTTCTAAAGACTCATTCGGCACGTGGGCGTGAGACGGTGATTCAAGCAGAGAGAGAGAAAGCCACGGAGATGTGTTTCCTCACTAACACACACTTTCTTAATTCATACACCGGGGGGGAAAAGCTTGAGAGATTTATTTGTTGACAATCGCGTTCCTGATAAGAAACGACAGCGTCTCCTACGTGTTAATATCCGACTCCCCAGTGAAGCTCCGTCAACTAGAACATAATTTACCTCGACTAAAGTCTGTCTGCATCCATTCAGCTCGCCGTCCACGACACTCAGCGACGAGCTGCGGCTCTCCAGCTTGTCAGTGGGAATCTGACGGGGGGGGTTATGATGACTGACGCCGACGCCTCGTCTAATTAACGTGACGCTGGCGTTCGTCTTCCTCGTGTGAGCGCGGCAGCTGATGGTGATGAGTTCGTGGTTTTTTTCCATGGACACGGATTTTAAAAAGGCTTCTAAACTATTTCCAGAAGTGAAACCAGTTAGTTTGTCTTGGTGGAGAAATTGAAATCAACACTTCGATTGAAGAGATGTTTGAGCTCATGACCCCGGAAGATAAATGAGATCCAAACCCCCTCTGCTGCTCACACACGTAAACACTCCTTCACACAAGCGTTAGTTCCAGTCGACTAACGTGGTGAAAACACTCGTTTACAGAGTCAGAGGCACAAGTTGACGGACTGAGCGGTAATGAGAGGTGACCGCTAATGTTCCGAGCTAATGATCGAGCTCACGTTGAATGTCGCGTGTCGTGCAGTCGCAGTTGTCAAATAAATATATCTCCATCTGCCGATTATCCAACCGGGCCGAGCTGTTTCCTGTGGCTTCTTCTTTTCAGGGTTGACGTTAGACGTGTCGGGTTATAACGCCTCCATCATCGGTCCTGGAAGAATCAAATGGGATCAGTGCTACATTCATTACTGGAGAAACAGTACAGGCACAATCTGGCTTTAACTGGTGAAATATCGACTCAGATATAAAACCATCCAGCTCAGATTGAGGAGTTCCGATGGAGCACAGATCTACTCACTGCTCCAGGCTTTAACTGTGCCATCTCCCATTTCCATTTTGTGAACTCTAGAAAACCTCCTTTCTCCCCCCTCCCCCTCAGTTTAAACTTCTCCATTGACTTGCAGATTGAATAACAAGGAAACCACAACCCCGTTTGGGGATGAACACAGTTAAGTCCTCCAGAAGTAGCGGCTCATCCTCTCCGGGGACAGAAGCTCTGCGGCGGCGGATATAGACGCCGGAGCCCGTGACACCGCACATCTCTTTTCGGTTGTCGTAGCCAGAAGAAGAAGAAGCAGCTACCTGCCATTTTAATTGCATTTCTCACTTTTCTCTAATCACGGAAGACACAGTGGCCCTGTGGGCGGCCAGCCAGCTGGAGCAGAAGGACGCTGTGTCAGATTTATTCCCGGGCAACAAAAACCGCAGCAATAACAGCAAAAATCTGCCCCTCCCCAAAAGAAACGTGTTAATTTGTTATCTCCTGAGTTTATTGTGAGTCGATCTCCAGATGTGTTTCTCTGCTGCAGATTCACAAAGTCTTGCAAGAACAGGACCAGGTTATTTTAAGAGATAACACATCTGCGTTCGTCATATAAGAACCAAACAGTGAGCAAGAGAACGAGTGAAGCTGGAATGTAATGAGATCACGTCAGAGAGGTTAATTCAACACTTGCTCCTCTACTGTTCATGTATCGACGTGCAGGACATGGCGTCATATTCCAGTTAATATCTTTATGGATAAATGAACATAGATTTACATCGACTGGAGCAAGACAGAGAAAAGTGCCCAGAAACTGAAGTTCTTAACATTAACTTTACTACTACTGCAACTACAGGCTTTCTGAAGTTCCTGGTATTTCCCTGTATAAAAGTATTCCTGTGTACTCTAATAAATATCAGTACTATACAGTATGAAGCCGTGTATCTTTCCGCTCCTGCAAATATGTCTAAATAAAAACCTAGGATAGTCAACAGAAAACCCTGGAGTGCTTTTATTTTGAAAAAGGTAGCCTATAGAAGGTGTTGCAAAGATTAATTTTCATGTGAAATATTGGAAAAGATAAACATTGAACCTGTGCTGAAAGATAATTGTCTCTGTATATTCTGAACCTTGGACCTTGAATCTGGAGAAGAGCAGCAGGACTTCAGCCGGTGTACCTTCTCTAATCTGCTCACATGTGAACTGAAATGAGAAGCTAGCTGTTCCACAGCCAGTGGGGCACAGACGTCAGAGCTGCAGCCCCCCCCCCCCCCCCCCCACCCCACAGTTCTCTGAGGAGCTTCCTCCAGATACACAGAACCACAGGCTGCTTCTCCGTGGTGAGTTCTGACACCAGCGACAGAAGCATGACCCAGATGACCTGGGGGGGGTCAAAATATATCTCTGATCCACTGCCACATTGAGACAACATTGGTTTGTACTCCAATTGAATTGCTTTTAAAGAGATGTTTTCCTTTGGTCTTCACTGGGAGCCCAAAGCAGCCACGGGGGGGGGGTTAAAAATCTCATTGTGATCACTGTGGTCAGTAATCGATAGCAATACGAGTGAGAGACGAAGAGAGAAGCCGACTAAATCAATGTTTCATGACATCTGTGTCCATCGAGTGCTCCAAGCTGCTCTTCGTACTAATGGAGTTTGTTTGCCTCACAGCACTTTTTCATTTTCCAGCTGTGATTGTCACACGCTGGTGTTGTCGTCTTGCAATGTGCTGATAGGACGGATCTGAGATAGATATCCCCCCCCCCCCCCCCCCCCCCCCCCCCCCCCCGACTGCACGCATGGCAGCTCGAGAGGACTCACCCCGGCCACCTCAGAACTGCTGGCCTGGCAGAGGCACCGGGGGGGGGGGGGGCAGTGATCTCTATTCGGTAAAGACGGTCAGATCTCCTTATTTGAGGCGCATAGAGCACAGAGTGGAAACAGCTCTTTAGGGTGTAATTACATTCTGCTCTGTTCTATCTATAGAGCAATTATGCCTCCAAACAAAACACTGTTATTGCATTATTGTTCGCGGGTCCCTGTCCTCGGAGATGATACACCAGCTTACAGTAGATTAATTGGCTGGATGGACCATGGAGCGGAGATGTGTCCAAAACGCTAGGTGCTTCTTTTTTTTTTTTTGTCATCGTTTTGATAATTAATCTTCTAGGAATTTCCTGGGCTGTTATTTTTAGGCTCCTCGTTATTGCGCCAACCCGAAGGTCACGCTAACGAACCTCTAAGTGACTCACGGTTCGTCGGCTCCTCCACTTAGTAGTCAACTTATCACCAGATTCAATTTCCTAATTGGGGTTAGCGCTATTATCACACAGCCGACCCTGAATCTGGAGGGCGGGGATTCTGCTCTGTTGAGGAAGCAGCGTCTTCTTTAAGAGTCTGTTTGTTGGCAAAGAGAAAACTAACTTTACTCACATCACCCTCATGTTTTATAGGAATGTTTTGTTGTCTTACAGTTTTCAGAAGTTGCGGAAGTTTCCAAAACATTTTCCTGAAACACTTCTGATTCGGGAGAAGAGGAAGTGCTGACTCAGGAGCTCGTTGAGTGCACAGACTGAGAGTGATGAGAAAACAAGCATCGAGTCCACCAGCTTATTGAGAAGATGTTGTTTCCTCCTTGATGTTCCACCTTAAATTAGTTTCTCGTGTTGTATAACTTTGTTTGCAATGTGTGCAACGTAAGCTCTATTGTGTGGTTGAATGAGAGTTCTTCTGTTTGTGTATTTCTGGGTCATTTCCATTTCCAGGCATTAGGCTGAGGTCCTTGTCTAAAGTGTCTAACAAGTGTGATCAGGGGGAAAGAACCGTTAACAGCATCTTAACTGTGTGGAGATAAACAGCAAGAAATCCAATTTGTGAGTTTTATTAAAGTTGAGGTTCTTTGCCAATTTCAATAATTGAGTTTTTACTTTTATAGTCGACATGGCATTTTGAAAAATGTCATAGAACTGCATGTGTAAACTTAACTATAAAAAAAGTTATTGCTGATGAATCTTTTCTTTAATTCACATTGGAGCTGGTACTTTTGTACTAGCTCAACATCATTTTCTATGCTCGTTAAAAAATAAAACAAAAAATACTTTTCATATTGGACAACCTAAAACCCTTTTTTGAAATACTTTTGTCATGTTTTTGTTTTTTATTAAAATAAGTTTTCATTTTCTCTACATATACAGAAATCCAGAGCTTTACACTAGAGGCTAGATGTACAGAATTTGAGGATTTCATATTTAATACATTAAGAATAGTTGTGAATGTCACATTAGGAAGATGTTGAGGACTTCCCGGGATCCCTGCTTGTCATGTAAGGTGAGTTCGTGCAAAACCAGCTGAGAGAAGTTGCCACACTTCAGCGAGATATCATAAAAATAATGATGTGCCTCTGAATCTCAGCCTCAGTCCGAGCCGGGGCCTGCAGAGGCTGAGGTCTCTTTTGATTTAGGACGCGGACCGGGGCGCTGTGGATGAAAAGAGTGAGACTGGAGTTCACTCTGTGATTGTGTAGTGGGGCTGTGAGCTCTGTCAGAACGCCTCAGAGGGCACATCAGTATCGTGGCTGAACTCATCCACTGTGAGCTGATCTGGTGTCAGCGCTGACAGAGAGCCGCTGCTCACAGGCTGCGGCTTTCACGTCCACTGCACAACAGGTTAGGAAGCCTTGTTAGACGGCTCCAGCCCCGGCTCATAGAATCAGATTCACAATGAATAAAAAAATTTGAAAATAACCAGCGTTGAAATTGTTTTAAAAAACAGGATATAATCAGGTTCGGAAAAATCTTGAGATTGTTTCTGCAAGCTGCTTTTTAAAATTACACCGGCTTATACAACAGTTTTATGAGTGGCCTAGCATGAAATTAGATCCCACTCAAGCCTTTAAAACTGCATTATTGAATTTCATCTGTGCAATGGTGTCTCTCCACGAGGCCCTGATGCCATTGTCGGGGGCCAGATGTGATTGGGATGTAACTGATATGGGATGAGACTGCAGACAGAGATTAACAAATTTAATCTAGATAATCAAATGATGTAAAATAAAGCCTGGTGCTGCTGTTGAGCCCTGATGTTGGATTGTTGCTGGACAGCACAGCGCCCCCCCCCTCTTTTAATGTTTCTCTCACCTTTAACTCCCTCTCTCCGTGCCAGTACCTCTCTCTCGCCCCTTATATCTTGTTTAGTTTCATCAGTATGCTGGGTCATGCACCTCTCTCTCTCTCTCTCTCTCTCTCTCTCCACCATCTGCCACAGCACCCCGGGTTCAGACTGGACGAGCAGAGCGGTCGTATCTGTCCTCATAGCTGGTCACTTTGCTGTCGGGAGGCGGGGGGGGGGGGGTGGTTAATGGCCACAGATTGATGCATGATGAGTGTCCATATTATGCTAATGAATGACAACAGCCCCTTTCATATGCTCCACAGAATCAATAGTGGCTAGCGCTGATGGCTAATCTGTGCACATGGTTAATGGCTAAATCCAAAACAGTTATGCAGCCAAGCGTCGTCTCTATGGATCAAACTGAGAGTTCACAAGAACTCACGAATTGTTTAAAGTGCTGATGCAATGATTTATTTCAACATCTCGTCATCGTGACAAAACATGAAATGGTTCAATGCACACATTAGCATTTTATAGTCATTTTCAAAATCAGCTGTATGCAAATCATGTGGTCGTGTTTCCCTGCAGAGGTTTGGATTCTTCGATTCTGATTCCAGGTCTGCAAATCGATTTGTTCGTTGAATCCTGGAACTTACTGCTGCTCGTTAAAGCTGAATTATCTCCAAATGTTGAGTTACCTATTTTCATCGTTAAACACTTTCCCATGTGCAGTTTACACCCAGCGTTTTAAATAGTTTAGTGTCTTCATTTGTGCTTGTATTTTAGATGCGCTACAAGCCATTTATTTCCATCGACTTTCCCGTGGAGTGAAAACAACTCTGAAGAAAATCCTCTGAACACCGGAGGCGTCGTTCACCAGGAACGAGCTTCACTGTGTGATTGCATTTTCAGCTGTTATTCTGCTAATGCTGTTACTTCCCTCTTCCATCCACCACCTGCCGCCCTGAGGTCCACAGCAGCACAAGGACGACCCAACAACTCCATACCATAAAATGGAAATTAATCGGCCACACTTTCCTGTGGCTGGCACAGGTCCCTGCGCGGTGCTGCCTCAGCCACAGATGAGGATACTAATCTCCAGCCTGAAGTCTCACGGGTGCAGCAACATAACTAAAAGGTAAAGTCTGTGCTGCTGGCAGGAAGCTGCTGTTGGCATTCAAACACATTCTCATACACGCTGATAGCTCATGAAATATGATTCTAAACGGGGCCCAGCAAGGAAAACATTGTTCTACAGAGCAATTAGTGGATGAAGCCTCACAGGGAACTTCAGAGCTGTGCAGTAATCCTGAGAAGCATTTTGCCTGCTGCCTAAATTGTTGTCAGATCAAATGAAGATTTCCCTGAATGAGCGATAGCTTTGAGTCCCGTGAATCAAAGGCAGGGACGCCGTGCTTCTGGGTTTAGCTCAGGTCTAACAGCCACCTGCAGGAGAAACCATCATCATCGACTCACTGGGCTGTTAGAACTGTACTGGTGAATTTCAAATTTGGAAGAGGGAAATAAAAAGTTATGAAATCTTAATGGATCTCCGTGAAATACATGCGCATCATATTAAACTATAAAACTAGTGTTTCTGCATAGATTTCCATGTTTTACAGATATTAAAACTGTTTTATGGATTTAGTACTTTTAGGGAAATATTAAGAATAGTTCCAACATGCATAAGAATTGTGCATCAAATGACGGGATAAGCTAACTTCAATGTTTCAGCGAATGGAATATTAGGTCAGACTGTCCTCAGGTTGTCCCTCAGTCACATCCTGGGACTTTCTCCTGTGCCGTTTTCCATGTTTGGCTCAGTAGAACATAATCCATCTCTCTCATCATTGATCCTGCTTTTTGCTCGTGTGCCTAATTATTCATAATGGCTGATAAAGGAAAAACACCTTCAAGGTTGATTGGCTCACGTGTGATCTCATTGCCAGATGATTTTATAGAATAACATTTGGTGCAGGTTGACAACAAAAGTCAAGACGTCTCCTGCTGGCAGCCCGGTGCCCTGGTGAGGAACTACATCTGCTGCCTTATCTCACTTCTCCCCACAAACAACTTTGCCAGAATTTGACTCTTCGCTCCCATTGACATTCAACACCATCGCTGCGTATGAATCCTATCCTGAATGTTAAGCAGATATGACATGGAGCTTTGATTGTAAATAATTTGGCTCAAGCTTCGGGGTCATCCAACCGAGCACCATCTACTCTCTCTTCATATAAAGGCCTTCTGTTCCTCCAGCTGCTGATCTGCCTGTTTGGGAGACAGGTGTCAGAGAAGCTGTGTGAAACACCTTCATTCTTGATACGATTATCCCTCTGGCTCTGTAACTTAACCTACAACATGGCTGGGAGGCATCCCAGTGCTTCCAGGAATACTCCCCGTCTCTGCCGGAATACTATGACATGAATGATTATATAGATGTGATGAGTTGACCCGTTGTAATGTAGTACTCTTTGAAAAGTGCACCGTCGACTCCGGCTCCACCGTGATAAATCAATGTGTGAAACTGGCTGCTGTCTTTTTCTTTTTTGCTCCGAGGGTTTCGCCGGAGGAAAGATCATGTACCATCAGAGCAGCTGCTCCGGCCATATCCAAAATATTCTGCTTCTAATTATCAACACCTTTCAACTTTATTTAATTAAAGTCCACCATGACAAAAAAATGTGTGGTACATTTGTCAAGTTGTGCCAAAAAACCCTGTAACCCGTGAGTTTTGCCAAATATCCGCCGGCTGTTGGAGGAACATGTCTTGTAAAAAAAATGTTTTATGATTTATTACCATATTTAGCTGTGATGCAGCTGCTCCCACTTTAATGACATTTCATTTAAAACTAAAACGTGATAACGGACCAACACATAATGTATTATGTTAAGTAGCTCACATGGGAATTCACACCACACTTGTAAAAACAATGCACAAAGCGGCGTTTACGCAAAAAACGCATTTATTTGGTTTCAGTAATTGTCGTAAAGGCAGAAACGGCTGATGTTGCTTTTCGTGCGTGGGCATATTTATCAGAATCTTAATAAGACGTTGACTTGCAGTTATTGATTACAGCGAACATGTACTGATCATTCTCCCTGGAAGCAGCTCGGGGATTCTGAAGTCACGGCTGTGCACGGCTCTTACTCCAGCAGAACAGATTGTAGTCAGAAAGCTGATCAGATCATTAATATTGCAGAAGCCGGGAGTTTGGCTCACGCCGACTCTTTTCCTTCTTCCCCCCCAGACGAGGCAAGAACATGTGTTTTACTGTTAATTAAAACCGGGCCTGGCCCCATGTTGCATGATTAATTACCTCTTACCTTGCAGTTAGCCACAAACATTGACGACTCGCTGCTTGTATGTCACGGATAGGACCTGCACCATTTATCACCCCCCTGTAAGGTCAAGCTCAAAGCTACATTATGTTCTGTAATTACAAGTCCCTGCTTCTGTCTGCTGGGTTCAGTTATTGCCTTTATGATTTTGACAAATACCTCCTCGTCCGAGTGGAATGTTCTGGTGTCGATTAGCTTCCCTATTAGGAGTTGAATCAATGTTTGAGTAGATCCATGAATTCAACAACGATATTCTTTGTTTCAACCAGATTTAGCTGCTGTGAGATCAATGGTGGGACCGAGCTGAGAAATGCCCCATCGGACCCAGTTTGATGAATGACTGCCATTGAGAGTCAGATCTACTTAAAAGCACAGTTCCTCCTCCTCAAGGTCAAAGCAGAAGAACCCACAGATATTAAAGCGATTTGCTCTGAGGCGTTCTTCAGTCACGTGCAGTAAGTAGAGCATCTCGTCCAGGTGCTGTCCTCTAGAGGGGAAGCGTGGCACACCATCGTTTTGGCTTCGGAGAATGCCACTGAGCAAACGCGTGTCTCCTGACACCTTGAGTTAATGATCAGCCAGCTTCCACACAGGCAATGTATTTTGAGGCGGCAGCGAAGCGTGACAATAACCTTTAACATTATCATTTACACACATATTATACCAGGGGACAGATTGTCTATAGGCCGCCTCGCAGCAATAAGTCATCCTTCACTGAGAGGCTGCCATCCTCATTCTTCCACGTTCAGCTGCGTGACTCTGAGGTGGTTTGCCGGGCCAGAATCGTCCATCTTGTGAAATTTAATTTTGCCTCTCTCAAGGTGAAATTATGTGATATTGCCACGGGCATAATGTTGTGAGATTAAAAAAAAAAAAGGGAAAGAAAGTCGGGAGCTGAAATAAAGTAAATCTTATCATTTAGGTTGTCAAACAGCATTAGTTTGTGTAGAGATTTGAATGACTGCAGGCGTTTGGGATTCAGTCTCACACTTTCGAGGCCGTATCTTTCCGGCACCACGCGAGGAGTGAAATATTTTTTAAGCAAATGCAGATTGGCAGGCACCTGGAGAAGCTGGGCTGGGGGAACACAATGGTTTGTTATGAATCACGCAGGGCGGACTTGAACACCGGCTCTCAGCAGTGATGTCTGCTTTCTGTCGGTTTTATTAGGAACAGCTGTCGGGATCTGACATTAACATCAAATCAAAGGACACAGGATTTTACAACCTGGAAACTGATGGGAGATAAAACACATCTAGAGCTCGACATATACTTTAATCAAATTACTTTGCATTTGAAACTACAAGGCTTTTTAATATATATCAAATGCTTCCTGCAAACAATAGATAAATATAGTTAGAGCTTGTTCAAACAGTCAAATGTCTATAATCAGTCCGATCTGTAGATAAAACTTCTGTTTAAATTAAAGAATTGTAAATTGTGAGTCCAACAGTATCTCTGCGTTGTTCAGCATCAACAACACAATTAAAAAGAAACCAAGGTTTGTTTCTTTAATGTAAAAGGTAATGTAGCATAAATATCCTGCATCCAACTTAGTGTCAATTGTCCCTGATTAGGACTTTCTTCAAACTTTAAATTAAGTCTCGAGGCATTAAGTTGATTAAGACATTACACAGATCCCAGATCGCTCCATTGTACCTGGCCATTATTCCATGCATGCGTTAACAAACCGATAGCTGAGCTATTTCAAGGGAGAGTCAAATTGAATTTAGCATTTCACTCTGTTTGCCAAAGGAAAGGACGACGGGACAGATTTACCATTAAACCAACACACAGTGATTCTTCACAGTTGCCAACATTTTGTCAGCTACACAGCCACCCAGCCGCTCCCCCCCCCCCCCCCGGGTGTGAAGACCCATCACAGATAATCACTGACTGCTTACACAGTCAACTCTGCCTGTTGAAGATGTACTTAATTAATCCCTTCCCATCCAACAGCAGACCTGGGTCCTGCAAGCTTTATTTTGTGTACAATTAAAGATGGCCTCCCCTCACACCTCCTCGCCGATCAATGGCACCGGTGGACAAGCGAGACGAGGCTGAGACGACGCACGGGGACCCACTGGGAAGAGGAGGCAAAAGTTTGGGATGGATCCGGTGACCTTCTGAGGCCTTTTGGAGTCTTGAAATCCAGCCTTTTGCACCGTGGTCCTCTGACTTCTGTCTCCCTGCACTCTGAGGCAGGATGTCAAGTCCATCTGTATTCTCACATTGTGGAAAAGGTAAAACTACACGAGAGGAAACCGAATAGGAAGCAGCATCAGGGCGGCCGTCCATCAGAGGTGGATGAGTGACTGTGTGGGATCGACGCCCATTAGCTGGGCACTGAGCGATGAGCATTTTCTCTTCTAGAACCAAACATGCACAGAACACGACCTTTTCTTATAAATAACCAGCAAACATGAAGCGTCAGTGTCACCTGAAGAAAAGTGAAGTGACGTGAACGAGTGGAGGAAGTTCCTTTCACCCTGAGAACTGTCTTAGAAACAGAAAGCTGCTTGTTCACCAGCTTCTAATGTGGATAGGTGACATGTTTCTTCAACAAACTCGTCTGATGATGGATGACACCTCCACACCTCACACGTGCACACACAGACACACACACCAACACACAAACCTATGGCAAACTTGTGTTTTTTTGGTGCAGGATCATTGACGCACAACGACACACGTTTTGACACAGAGAGACCTTCTTCTTCTGCTCCTGTTGAATGACATGTGGAGAAACAGCTTTGAGATGCATTACTGCCCCCCTCTGTCAGAAGTAACACATTACTCACTCACTGTCTTTTTTTTTTTTAATGACAAGAAATTCAAAATATGTCAAACCCTAGAAATTAAAGTAATAATTATACTATACAATAGTTTTACACATGACAAATAAAAATATGACATGTTCTTGCATAATGTCAGTTAGTTGGTGGGATAGTTTCTACAGTTATTTTGCTTCCACAGTCTGAACCAGCTTGGTTGTTTGTTGTGGATGATTCATCACACACACACACACACACACATCCACTCGAAGGCTTCAGGGCTGCAGTTAGATTAAACTGTAAACTATTACCAGTTCTCTAATAACATGTGTTTCTCAAAGTAATTCATCATCCATTTTAAAACCACTTTAAGAAACCTGGTACCGGGTTGTGGTAGATATCAAATCCAAAGGTGACACACACCCGTGTCCCTGTGAGAGAGCAGAGGATTCTCACTCTGTAAAACAATGGTGGAGCATTTCAGTTGTTGAATTATTTTGTTGTGCACGGCAGCAGATGTTGCTCGGGTACACACAACGAGTGGGTGTGCAGCTGCACTGTGTACACAACAAGAAGGACTCTTTCAACCATTTCACCCTGCTGGTTCACACGTCTTGCAAGAAGAGGGAAAGACTAACACAGTACATAGTACAGGGTGTTGTGGTGAATTCAGTCACATCCCATTTTGTGGAATACATGTAGCAGCTGAACTCACTGAGGGGTCAGCAGCTGTACAAGGTATTCTACGTGTCAGTGCCTTTCACAAGAGCAGTGGTAACACGGCCACACTGACGGCTGACCACTGACAGTCAAATAAATAAATATACAAATAAATAAATGGTATTTGGCCCTGAGGAAGTATTCAGACCTCACGTCACACATCTGTATTAACACTCTATGATTTCATATTGTCTGAATTCATAGAGTTCTTTAATGTTGCATTGTGAGAAAAGTCCAACCCAGACATTTAAGAAGAAACAGCGCCGGGTTTAGATCTTCAAATTCAATATCAAAAACACAAATGAAAAAACATTAATATCAAATGTCCAACCCTCCTTGCTTTAGAATCAAGGGAATATGAAGCTCCAGCCGTTTTTCTTTTTGCTGGTTTCCAGTTTCTTTTCCAGTTTCTCCCAGTCGTCTCTGTAGCACCCGTGGAGAGGGACGTGTCGGCACCAATCAGCTGTTGGAGGAAGTCTTGGACTAAATTCAAACTGCCTCTCTTCATCTCCAGCATGAAGCCGGTCTTCAAGAAGCAGCCGCTCTCTGGATGTGTGGTGAGCGCCTCTGAAATGTCAAACAGCAAATGGCCGCAATTATAAAGCACTTTCATCCCAAGTGCCGAACTATTTTTCACCTGTTCACACACTCACTCACACACACACACAGACACACACACAGAGGACAGGGCGCTGGAGAACAGGAGCAACTGGGGGAAGACATTTAAGGTTTATGATGACACTTCATGTGGACTGGAGGAGCTGGGGAGTGAACCATCGACCTTCACTGACCTTGTGCCTCAACTGCCCCTAATACCTGTGATATCAAAGCACTTAGTTCTCATCACGAGATGATGGTGGACAATTGGATAATATGAGCTAATCTCGTAGCCTTGTATTACTGAATTGGCTCTGGAACAAATTAAGGCAGCTAATCGAATGGGGAGCCAGTGATCTGACATTAACTTCAAATAAATTGCTAAAACCACCATGATTATAGAAAGTAATGGTGATTACTGTATTTCAGACAATAAAATGCTTTTATCTCTCAGTTATTGAGGAATTCTCAACGCTCTGTTTGCTTCTGCTGTGACGTTGGCAGCTAGTTATGTTTTTTTTTTGCAGCTCATTTACATCTGTTTAATTCCTGTTAAAACAGGCATTTGCATCTGTTTAATATTCAGTGTCATACAAGTCCTATGAGAGACAATACAAATGATCAATTCTTTGATAAACACTGAAAGGTCAGAATCTCTAAATCACCATTTTCCCTACTTTTATTGAAGTTCTTCCCTTTTTCTAAACGTAGTATCTTCATCAAGGTTCCAGATACTTTAATAATTACTTGTCTTCTCTTAATCATCAAAGTAAAACACATGTGTATTCGAGAGGTTCAGCTGCTCTATGTGAACACCCCCCCACCCCCCCAAGTCTGTGATTTGCTCAAAAGATTTCTAAGTTTCCTTGTACACACGTAATTGGAGGTGATTGTAAATGGGTACACACACAACATTCTTCATCGTTTACCAGTAGATTACAAAGTCTGCATAATTTGTTTACACGCACACACGCAAATGCAATCATGGATGAAAATGAGTGTGGCCGTGGGACCATCTTTTTATCCAGCCGAGGAGAGGAGAGAATAAAGTTGACATATGGTGAAGGATGATTTCTT
Source organism: Pleuronectes platessa (assembly GCF_947347685.1). Classification (NCBI taxonomy): domain Eukaryota; kingdom Metazoa; phylum Chordata; class Actinopteri; order Pleuronectiformes; family Pleuronectidae; genus Pleuronectes; species Pleuronectes platessa. The sequence goes on from NC_070645.1 coordinate 19,217,867, forward strand.
TTTTCTTCTTCTTGCCCCTGGCTGCTCTCATCGCACCGTGATAATGTGACTCGGTCATGCAGTCAAATTAAGATGTGATGTGACCTGTGGGCTCGGCAGAAGAGGGGATTAGAAAAGAAAAGAACAATTAAAAGATCTGGGATGTTTCTCGGGGGCAGATTTTTTTTTAAAGTTGAAATGAGCACACCTAGTCGTTTTTTAAATTTTAAACACACGTGATGTTAATTCAACACAACTCCCCAAAACGAAGCTCGTCGGGTTAATTCATAATGAATTGCATCATTTTTTTAAACTAAAGAAACTCTGCAGTTTGGTTCTGGTTTCATTTGCATGTTTCTTCATTAGGCTGTGTACCGGTGTGCCTCTGGTGCCATCTCATAAAGTGAAGACATAAAGGGAGCCTTTGTAGCCCACACCTTTACTACCCCCTTTTGGAAGCTGATAATAAAATCGAATTATTCTCCCATGTTCGCCGGGCCCACTCGGGACTACATTATCTCCACGTCAGTGGATTCAGAACGAGGGAGCCCGAGTCCTCTATGTGCCTTTCATTATTATAATTGCCGTGTCTGTCCATCACACGGGGGGGGGGGGCACTCCCAAAAGAACCTTATCTCACTCCGTACAACCACGAGACTTAACATGGGAAATATGCACATTTCAATTTGAGGCATGAGTCACATTATGCTGGAAAATTCACTTAGCGCAAAATCTAACATTCTGCTTTGGTGGAGTCGCTGCGTTGGTTCAACTGACAAGAAAGTGTATCATTTGCATTAAAGTCCCCCCCCCCCTCCTTTCAGTTTATATACTAACACAGTCAGATTCTCACTCGAGCCTTAATGAAATAACTTCAGATCACATTATCGGACACTCGCTCCTTCCACGCAGATCGATCTCTGATGCAGAAGAGTTGTGTTCTCAGCTCTGCTCGTGTTTTGATGAAGTTGTGTGTCCATATGTCTTTCACAGGATCTTAGTCCCTTCTGATATCTGGCTGGAGGAACTCAAGTGGATAAACAGATGGTTGCCTGCAAGCTACAAACTGAAAGCATGGCCCCATGTTTTTACAGCTTATTCCTTATCAACCTGCTGGTCTGGAAATATTTTTGGAAAAAAGTTTTGATGGTGCTGTGGTGGTTTTAGTGGTTTAGAGGATTTCAGGAAGGAATCTCATCACAGGAAGTTAAAGTGATGGAAATGATAAAGAAGGAAAAAGTGCAACAGAGGAGACATGCAACTTATTAATGGATGGTCCCTCCTCTGCGTCACAGTGTGAAGACACACACCAGAACACATTAGCACCTTGAAGTAATTTCAGTAATAATGCTTAATACTTCGGTCTTTATTGATCTGGTGACACCTTCGGTTACCGCTGGTGAATGACTCATATTTGTAATCACGAAACAAACCCCCACTGCTCCGGCTTCACTGCTAGAGATTCAACTAGAACCAACCAGCTTGTGTGTTTCTTTGATGATGATCAGTAGCAACCTGAAAAAACATATAATAAGTATACAACGAATACACTGTGGCTTCCATCAATTGTACATATACATTTAATATCCACACAAATACATTTAGGAGCTATAATGTTAACTAGTGATCCCCTATGCCTCCATTTAATCCATCGCTGGCCCAACACAGCAGTTATTTTTCCTCTGTTGTATTCAAATGCTGAAATAACAAACACAGCCCCCCCCCCCATACAGAACCTCAAGGCCAACAATTCGATATAATTCGGTTTATTGTCAACGCAGAGCAAACCCCCATTCTCCTTGATGGGATGGCCTAATTAATGGCAAGGATAATTAACTGAGTCCCATTCCATTGGAGACAAAGTGCACGGCAGCAGCCCCCATTACCCTGTTGATAACTCAAGTGTCCTTCCTCTCATCTCCGCTCCTAATGCCATCAAATACCATTACTGATTGTCCAATTCACAGAGTGCTCTGGGATCCGGCTGCTCGTCGATGCACAGAGGAGCATGGGGGGGGGGGGGGGGGGTGCTCAGCGAGGTGGGTTACACGGGGGGTGTTTTCTATACTTTACCTTTAAATGTGATCTGGTGGTTTTTCCCCGAGGTCGCTGCAGGTTATCACAATCTGATGCCCACGGTATTTCACACTTAACAGGGCGGTATGGAAAAAGGTGGGCTTATCGGAGATTAGTTTCACCGGCATCCACACACACACACACACACACACACACACTAAATAATTTCAGTGTCGAACACAGAACAAACTATTGTGGCCAGATGGTGGCAGGAAGCAATATCCCACACGTTTTAGAGATTGTTAAAAAATGGAGGTCAGAGCCGCGTGACCTTGGTGGCTCAGGTAAGTGAAGCGCAGATTGAGCCCGGGACCGTGTGAGAGTTCCCTGATGCAGTGTGTTATCATCCCCGTGTGTAATCTACTCCCACAGCACAGTGACATGCACACAGACACGCATCAGGTGTGAGTTTAACTTTGTACAGATTGTAAATATTATTATACTTTTCAGCAAATTAATGTTTTTATCTTTTGGGGGAGTCTTTTTTTGAAGTGGAGCCTTTTTGTATACAGAGGAAGAACTGAGCAGAACTAGTTAGTGTTTTATTTTCCTGTAGACAGACGTGAAAATAATTTGCACATAAGGCCGATAAGAGGAATTTACTTTACGGTATTATGATCACAGTATCATGTTTTCAATTATCGAGGCCATCACATGAATACAGCAGCTGTGAAACGAGCTAATCTTCTTCTCCATGATCTTACAAATTAGTCTACAACTTCAAAGAAAATGAAAATTCAACTTGCCTTTAAAGTTGTGTAACTTGTTGCCACATTGCAGGGCTTTGTAATAACGACAATAAAGTAACAACAAACAACAAACAAGTGCTGTTTTGTGTTGATGGAACGGTTGTGACAGTTGTGGAAGCTTCACCGCTGCCGCTTCCTATTCTTCGGGGATTATGAGGAATCAACACAGCTGCAGCGAAGGTGGTGTTCACACAAACAGCTGTTATTTGTTTTAATACTAAGTGTGTGTGTGGTGTAGGGTGGGGGGGGGGGTGTTGCTGCCTCAGGTGTCTGTTGCTCAAGACTCCACCATCGCCTCAATAAAGCTTCATGGGGAACATACGTGTTCCTGAGCTGCTGCACTGGATCTTATTTGCGTTATCAGAGGTGTTTTAGATGTTGTGAATGTGTGTGTTTTCACATTGTGATGACAATAATTAAGTTAACACAATTATAAAATTACCTGCACTCAGGCAGCTGTCGTAATGATATCGACTCAGGGACTTTATGGAGATTTGTGATATGATATCAACTCTGAAGCTTTGTCTGTGATTAGTCTGTGACTGAAGGCAGTCAGTAGCATCTCTGTATTTCTCATTTGTTTGTTTAGTTCACACATATTTGGGATTTCAAATTTAAATCTATCCAAAGGCAAACTTTGTCTTTTTCCATCGGATGTTTGAAATCAGCGTTTTCCTTTTCAGGTGGCCGAGGGATATTAAAGCTCAGAATAGAGTCGTATCTTTCAGGTTGATCAAAAAACAATATTGTGGAGGGAACTGCATAAATCTTCCAGCGTTTTGTGCTCACATAAATATTGCTAGATTCTCATCTAGGACATTTGGTGCTTGCTCAAAAAACAAGATATCGTTAGATTGATAGGAGCAACAGAAAAACACTGTGCATTACCGAGACCTTGGCCGAGAGTCCATTAGCATTCATAATCTGTGCACGTGTGTCACCTGGTCCTGGAATGAACACACACGGCTCCGGCTCGGCGCTCTATGAATATAAAGGTGACCGGATTGAGAGCGGTTTGATTACTTCAGGAGATAACATATGCATTAAAGGAACATACCTGAAACTTAACCAAGGTCGAACCTTTAATACATCGCTGAGCAGGCGTCCGTAACTCAGACCTGAGGTTTAATATCTCAACAACAAGCAGCTCACTGTGATCAGAGATAACTGTGACATGATGTATAACACGTGTCAAGTTGCATCATGGGACTTGTTTTTATATTTCCTGTTGACAATAAATCTTGTATTGACAAGGCCTTAACCTGCCCAAGCCCCAAAACACGCGTGTGATTCCTGAAAGACACACTTGTAAACAGTAAACAAGGGCGTCTCTGCACCCCCCCCCCCCCCCCCCCCCCTGCTTCAGAGACTCTGTGCCGTTTCACAAAGTGCTGATCCTGATGTAATATTGACAGGCGCTGAGCCAGGCGAGGTCCTCGGGTCTGACACATTAAGGTCATATTACTTCCCTCCAACCTTCCCTGCGTCTCTCTCCCCGAGCCGGGTGCTAAAGATAGCTCCTCCGGCCAATACAGACGCCCCGACTGCCTCCATGTCCATGATTAAATATTCATGGAGGCTTTAATGTTGAACACGACAAAAGGGTGGTGAGGAAATACAAGAGGTTGGACACAAGCGTGAAGACCTTCCAACGCCAAGACCTGTGGTTGTAAGGAACCATATTTAAAACAAATAATAACTCATAAACACAAACAACCAGCTTGATATCGATAGTTTGTGAATTTGCCGTATCCCTTCTTGAAGTTGGCCGGACAATATGCCAGTGAAGTGTCAGAGCAAGAATTCAATATATCGTCCTGGTGGCATAAATAATGCATCGTGGGGCTCTTAGGGTTGGGAAAAAAAAAAGGAAAGAAGATGGAGGTTATAAATATGAAACATATGAGTTGTATTGACAAGGCCTAGCCGAGCTGGCACCTGTCATCGGGTGCGCGGAGCTTCCAGTGAAACAACAGACTCGTGTCCTCTATCGTCTCCGCCCTCTGTTGGACCTCTGGAGCTCCACCTCGCTCTCATGTGTGTGTGAAGGTGAAATCCACTCTCATCAGCCTCTTGCCAAATATACTCACACTAATATGAGTGTTTGAGTTTTATAAAACAACGTGAACATATGATTTCTCCCTTATCTCATCTATTAGACATGTATTAAACATGTGTGTGTGTTACTGTAGTAAACAGCAGCGTCAGTGGAATGTTGTCAACTGGTTTTATTTGAGCTCAACTTGGAAACATGGAGGAAAAGAAATCTGTGCATGATTGATGAAGTGTCTCCGCCCAGATGATTTGTGACCGGTGTTTATTTACTCATTTACATGTGAAGATGAATCACCAACAAACCGACTTTAGCTCTTTAGCTCCTGAGGTTGGAGCCGTTAACCCCCCCCCCCCCCCCCCGAGTTAAAACCACCTCCAGTCAGACAAACACTGTTAAGAGCCTCAGTTACAGATCCAAGTCTGAAACTATGATCTTGGGAATTTCACAGAATTCCCAAGAAAAAAGCATTTAAATAATTAATTGGTTTGGATTTTGCATTTCTGGATAAATGAGCTAAACATCAACATCAACCATTAGATGCAGACGTGTCTTTAATATTCTCCAGTGGTGGAACATGTTTGACTTGTAGATTTTATGGAAAAGTTATTAACTCAGTAAGTTCTCATGCTTTTGGCTCTAACCTTTATTTCACTGACATTTCAAATCTAACGACACCTGTTCAAAAGTCTGGTTATGTTTCGGGAAAAAAGAAAAATCGTGGTTTAAAAAAAAGACCCTTCTTTTTGGTTTTGGAAGATTACGACTTCATGAAGGTTAAAGAAGTTGATGGATTGGAAAGAGGACAGAGCAGTGTGCCGTGCTAAATGTCAAAGAGTAAAGAGAGTCCACGAGATAAGAGACAGAAAAGTAGAAATGAGAGCAAAGAACAAACTCTGATGTTGTGTGTGATGTTACTGGAGGTGAAACCACACGGCAAAGAATTATTAAAATGGAAGAAGGAAACCGAGAGCTGCACATGAACATGCTCAAAAACAGGAATTAGAAAAGAATCCTTATCGGGATATGATACTAGTTCTATAGCACCGTACCTGCAAATACTTTATTAACTCTAGTGGAGTGTAACGAGTTTTTAAAGCAACTGTTAAGAGCTGCGTGTGTGCGTGTGTGCGTGTGTGTGTGTGTGTAATATTTAAATCACAGCAGGTGAGATCAAATGTGCCAGATGACTTTTATGTAGCGATATTCTATTTTCCGAATTTCTCGTCTTCAATTATTTAGTTTTAATACCGATCTCTAATTCCTCAGAGTCTTCATCTTTCTCTCTGGTCTGTTTGTGAAGTGGTTTTTAGAATTCAAAAACAAAAAAGCATAAATAATGTACGTACTGTAGAGAAGCAAGTATTTGATTTGTCAATTAAAAATAGCTTGTTTTATTTACTAGCTGTTTGATATTGATTTATATTGCATTATATTATGTTGAACTGCATTAACTTGCATTCTGTTGAAACAGATCCCATCTATTATATAACCTCTACCATTGACATTGTGTTTTCATCTTCTAAATGTTCAGTTTTCATATCATTTTTGATAATTTCTGAATTTTGCTTACTCTCCAGTTCCTTAGTCTGTAATGATCATATTTTATAGACTACTAATATAACTTGAATTATACTTTACTCTCAGTGATTAATAATAAAAAAAAGTAGTTTTCAACTTGGCTGGATGATGGATGATAAAAGAAACTTTCCCATCACAATCGTGTGGAATCATTCGACCTTGAGCGTTTCTGAAAGTTTCTCCAAACTTTCCCCATCTGTCTCCCTCTGTCTCCCTGACGTCTCATCTCAGGGATTTAGAACCGTGTGTAGAAACACAACCTGATGACCTGATGTTCAGAAACACAAGATGTCAACGTGTCGGCTCTGGGCTTTTCTTCATTTACAACAAACAGAAACAAATCAGAAGCTTTGAAGCATCTCACTCCATCTTCAACCTTACGGGTGAAACTTTTCATTTTCACACCTGAGCCGAGTTTCCACGACACCTTCAGGAGTATTCAGCTTCTCTTCTTCTTTTTTTTTTACTCGTCTTCAGAGATCTCAGGACACGGTTTGCACTCGCTGTGAAGTCGGGTTCTGGAGAGATGCTTGTTAGCGAGTGGAGAAGAGCTCGCTGTATTATGGGATGTCTGTGCCACAGGCAAGCCACAGAGCTTTTTATCTGGCTGTGCAACCTGGCCGGATGGCATTCTGTTGGCATGCCGTCCTTGTGACTGGCCACTTGGCTCGTGGCCCAGGGATATTTGGCTCGCTGTGCATAGCAGCATCACCCCCCACCCCCCCCATCCCCCTAATTCCCTGCTTTACTTGTCCCCCTCTCTCTCTCACTCTCTCACACTCTCTCTCTCTCTGTGGCCACTTGCCTAAGGACAACTGCAGTGCTTTGTGTGGCCCAGTGAGTCTCTACTGTGGCTTCACGGCCGCAGCAGTGCGATGATAGCCACACACAACCGCACAATTATACAAACACATTTCAGTCAAGTCAGTCGGTGCAAGGTGGCTCTTTGCAACACACAAGACCCCCCCCACCCCCACCCCCGGCATCGGCTGTGACTCACCGAGTCGCCGGTGTAATTCACTTGTGTGGATATGGCCTTGGGTGGGTGGTGCAGAATCAGGGGACACACAACAGCTTATTATCCACCTCTCCGACTGTCTATCAAATTGATAGCTCACTCTTAGTGGCATCTCATTGACATTGTGTTGAATGTCCTGTGTCTGCCGTGCTTAATTGAACACGGAATTACCCTATTTGGACACGCTTAGCAGAACGGAGCTCCACAAAACGTGGGAAATAAGAGAGATGGGATCTGGGGCTGACCTCTGGAACGCACCCCCCCCCCCCCCCCCCCCCCCTCACAGAAGCCAGAGGCGGCCGTCACAGGGATTATTTAGAAAGGGAGCTGGTATGAACATTTTGTAATCTGTTAAACGCTGGCATTGCGATTCACTCGTACACAACTCAGTGACAGTTTGTGATATTCAGTTTTTAATGTGTTGAGTGTCAGAATGTGGTTTTGAAAAGATGGAAGAATCGCTAATGTCCGTTCAATTGATTAGAGATGAGATCGTTAAAGGGGTTAAACATGGGAGGAGATTAGTTTTCAGGCAGATTTAGAGACGATTCAGTGGAAGTTTGTCTCTCGTTCATTATGAAACAGGGTGAGAGCAAGGGCGAGTGTGGGGGGGGGGGGGGGGGGGGGGAGGAATCAGCCGCTTCGACCACCATTTCATCTTGCGGAACATGAAAATAAAAGGCCCATGATCATAACCGCTCAATGGTTCCATACGTATAAGTCACCTGATGAAAAGACATCGCGAGCCGCTGCAGTCGTTCCTCAGCTCGTGTTGTACAGGAGGGGGGGGGGGGGGGGGGCTCTTTGTCATCACTTGATAAATGAAGCGTTCCCTCGATGGGGAGACGATTAACGGACGTAAAGGTCACGTGTAGGGGCCGTCCCCAAATACCTATTAAAGCTTGAGTAAGAATTACCAGCGATTATTTCAGGCTTCTGCAGGGGGGGGGGGGGCGTTTTCAGGAGATCTGTCATACTTGTCCACGTTTTCTTTAGTAGATCCAGTTTCTCAACTTATTATTATTATGCTAAGGTCATTTTTCACAGATTTGAAAACAACATGGTCAGATGAAACTGTCCCAAAGACTGAGAATCACTAAATAGTGGTAAATGATAATGATGTGAGGATAAGGAATGGTAATAAATGAAATAAACAAGCAGCATGAGTCCCAACCCTTCCGTCCATTACAGGAGTTAGTGGAGGACACTGAAGCCACACTAAGAGAGTTTCTTGCTGAGAGTTGCAGCGGATCAACGTCGCTCTGTAAACTCTTTGTGAAGCTTCCTCCTGGAGACCTTCAGCTCCTCTCACCATGACCACGAGGGAAAGGTCAGAAAACAGCTTCTCTGGCTTTTTCAGATGCTAAAGAAATCTGACTGAAGATGAATTCTCTCTCTTCTTAATCTTCTAAAGAAAATAATTGTAAAGCATATATTTATGTCATGTTAATCTAATACTTTTTCCACTTCATGTCACAGGGGCATTCAAATAAATGAATCTATATGAATTGATTGCAATTTAATATGAATTTACTTTTATACTTACATCAGTACTGATGGAACTTCATTGTGCATATTATGTATTTGTGGCCTTGAGAATCTTGTGCAGTTTCTTTCAGTGACAGCAAGTCTTGTTTTTTAAATGATATAATTCCGCTCATAGATCCTTTTGATGATATTATATTTAAAGGTTTGAATAACTTCATATTTGCTGTAGTTTCTCTCTGTGAGACATTTGATCGAGCTTCACCTGCTGCTTGTTCACAGGTCTCTGCTGCCCTCTGCTGAACCAATGATATTAAACCTACATACAGTTTGTGGGTGTATTATGAACTGTTGGGGCATAAATACATTATAATTTACATGCTGCTGAGCTTGGTTTGTCTATTAAGTGAATACCATTTAGTTTCCTTACCATATAACAGGAGCTCCATGGATTAAAGGAAAATGTCCAAACTTTGTGTTTTTAAAGACAAATTAAATCCAAAGACAAAGCCCATCTGTCATGATTCTTTATTTCTACACTTTTGAATTTGCAATATCCAGTAACTTGCATTTATTTATTTATTTTAAAGAGAAAAGGGAGGGCTGATGATAGATGCAAATAGTTCTGCATCTACATGTTGTGTTTTTAATCGTCCAGGAGATGGAGCCAAACACTAATGAAAGAAAACGTATGGGTACCACAGTACTTACACATTGTGATCATCTTAAACTTAGATTTTCTCAATAATGTGATCACTGTTTAAGTATAACATCACTACCTGTTAAACCAGAAGTGACCAGCTTGTCACACCTGCGTCGCACAAAACAGAATCATCTCTGTTCCAACACAAATCCTCATTGTGCCTCATCTCAGGTGCTGTATCCCCGTGTGGGAGTGAGTATCCTCGTTCCACAGCAAAGATAACTCACGTCATTTCTGAACAGCAATTACATTTCCCCTAAGAAAATTTTCCAGATGGGTTTGAAATATGCAATAATTTGTTTGGTCATTAAGACGCCTATTCAGAGCTGCTTTTGCTTGTAATTATAACAAACTAGGCAGTATGCCACGCCACTGATGCATTCCCTTTGTGCTCAGAAGTAATTTCCTGTTTCCTAAGGGGGAAAAAAGCTGCTTTTATTTTTATTTTTTTTATGTTCAACCCACGTCCGTAAACCAGTAGCCAGTAAAGCACTGGAATTGCTCTAAACCTGGAAGAGCGGCTCCACAGATTAAAACGGCAACAAAGAAATGTCAGAACAGAAGTTTCCCTTTGTGATGAAATTCACGAGCAGATACAGAAAGTCATTATTGTGTTAATTGTGAGGAGTTTCACCAAAAAACTAATGAGGCCTCTAATGTTCCTTGATGTAATACGTGGAAATCCACTTGTTATGTTGAGACCTCAGTCATTCAGTGTTTTTAGGAGCGTACACACAATCCTGGGATTTTCTAACATCTTAAACATTTCATTTATCATTTAAAGTTAAACGGTTTCAGGATTTATGGGTTTTATCTTCAGACAGAGGATGAAGAGAGGTGCTGCAGCAGTTTGCAGCATGAAACCAGTAATACATATTTAACAAGCTATTTAACCTAATTTGATTTGAATTCCGATAAATGTGCAATTTCAGAGTTACGGTTACATTCTGAAGTTTCTTTACTTCCTCTAAGTAGGTTATTGGAAATGTGTTATTTGTTGTAATCAGCTGTTGTGAGTCTTCTGGAACCGACCGGTCACCTCTTGTGTGTTTAGTCGTGATGAATGACATTAATCATTTTATTCAGCTCGTCCAAAAACTCCACCATCGACCGCCGAATTACAGTCTGTGTTTGAAAGATAAGATAAGATGAACTTTATTAATAATCCCACAGGAAGGGGAGGGGGGAGGAGAGTAGCCATTTGTTACAGCAGCAGTTTCATTATTATAAACCAGCCTATATACGTGTGATGAATGCACACGTCCATGCTGTGCGACTCAAACGAGATCTGGAGTGTGAGTCAGGAGCAGGTGTCGTCACATGTCAGGACGCCAGGATTCAACCAAGCTCCCCAGTAGTAATCTGCTCCTCCCACTAACCCACACTGGGGGCCTGCTGGGACTCGTCTGGCTCAGAAACACCACACAGTCTGTCCCGAGGCGCACAGACCGACCACACCACGGCCGACGCAGACGTGGCTCAGTCGGACCCAAGATAAAGATGTGTGGGGATTAGAAATACACAATACACAACGACAAAATGAGGGAATGTATAAATTCCTCAAACAAGAGAACCTCTGACTTCTTATTCTGTCTGTTATCTATGGCTTCACCTGTAGGTTTCTATCAGAGGCTTCAAATACCAGTTGCTCTTTGTGATTTATCGTTAATTCTACTTCATGGTATATTTCTGAAGTTCTGTGTGTATCGGCACATTGGAGTCTCAGTTCACTAAAGGTCAGTCAATGGAGGAATCGATGGACTCCAGTCGGGTGGACGAGGCCTCACCAGCAGCCAATCGGACACTTAGCTAATCGATAGGTGTTAAAAATAATTTCCCTTTCAGTCACTTTACGTTAAGCTGTGAGAAAATTGGTTGTAACTCGTTCTAGGAAACATGTTGTAGTAGAAAAGTCTATTTTAAATGCTCCAGTCACAGGACAGGAGAGGAAAGCTCCAGGTGCCTTCTCCTCTTCTGATAGGTGTTAAATTCTTACCTTGACCTTTTCTGCTTAAAACCAAATAATTCAACAAGTACATTTTTGAATTTAATGAGGACTCCAGGACACAGAAGCGACTGCGTGTCCTGCTCGTTGTCCATCGGACCGAGATGTCTCCTTGTCTCCTTTAATGGACCTCACTTGAACTAATAAAGCTGCTCTGGCCCACAGTTGGTTTACCATCAGGAGATCTCTGTCATGTATTATTCCATCTGACATGCAAATGCCTTCCTCACTTCAAACCAGACACGTTGGACTTCAGCTCTGATCATGGAGTCACCAGCGAGTCGGCCGAGCCCCGGAACATTCTCTCTCTCTCTCTCTCTCTGCCTGGAGAGCCACCAGAGACCCGGAGGAGCACCGAAGCCCTCTCCTCGTGTTCCAGGCTCGGCGCAGGTCACCGCGGTCAAATTAGTGGCAAGACATGAAACATGATGTGGATACAGCTGTTAATGAAGTGATGGAGGAATAATCACGTCTCACTGGGGCACGTGGATCTGAGCACAGCAGGTCAAACACAGAGCAACTCCCTTTGATTCCTCCCACTGGACGGGAATCCAAATTATTTTATGACAAGTAAAAAACCTTCTTACACTATTCTCATTATTGGAGTGTCGACCGATTTATGTAATATATAATGTTGGAATATTAATTTGAAGTTGAAGATCAAATCGTCACGCGCATGTAAAAATTTCTTCTGTGGGGTCGAACTTAATTAAAACTGAATCCTTCCTTAGTAGTACTTAATCAGATCATTTATGTTTTAAGTTTTCTTTAAAAATGCAAGAAAATACTGACACAATACTGCAGTACTTTGATAATGAGGTTTACCTTTACAATGTTATAGAATCCAATTCATTGAGACCAGTATTATGACTTTTAGGGATGGGGGGGGGAAATCGATTCAGTTACAAATCACGATTCTTGTGAATTATGATTTTTAAATCGCCACGCTGCCTCCCACATTTTAGGCATACATTTCTTAATCTGTCAGTTTGTGTGCAGTAGACAGGGGCTAGACAATAATATGGCACATTTTTATTTATATTTTCTATTGGCTGCCCAATAGAAAACTTAATGTTAATATTTGAAATAAAACTTGTAAAGCTGTAAGTGAATTTGACTGTGTAGTATTTGAAGGTTTGATTCAACTGTTTTCCATTGTCCAGTATTAAAAACAAAAATAACCAAAAGAAAGGTGGGGGGGTTCAGCAGAAAAAAGGTTCAGTCTTTCCATCTGATCTTTTACCTCCAGAAGAACCTGTAGACCGAGGAGAGGAGGGAGGGGGGGGGGGGGGGGCGCCAGGGCTCGCATACGATTGGCTCTCGTACTGAAACGCACTTTTAAACACACTTAAGTTATAAACCTATCAAACATGAACAACCTCATGAAATATTGTGTGGCAAGAAAATCAATGTGGTTCTTGTGTTGGACTCCGTTTGTGTGTAGCTTCAGATCGACAACATAAAACACGACTTCACTGTTTTCAAAGTGGCACTTTTATGTTTGTACTTTTCTCTGACGTTGTGTGTTGACTCCAGGGTTTTGTGTGTGTCCCCCCCTCCCCCCCCCCCCCCCCACACACACACACACACACACACACTGCAACACAAACACTTCCTGAAGCAGTAGAATTTACAGCAGCCTTCAGTCCGCAGCTCGGCGTGATGGTTGCATATTAAAAGCTTCACAGGGACGTGGATTTATGGCTCGGCCGTGTTATTGGCTTTGCATTAGACAGACAGAGCTGCTGCAGCTAATCACCACTTAACTTACAGCTCTGACTCAACTGCACAAATCACCTTCTTTTAAATCTGATGGATTCTTTTCACAGACGGCTCGAGACACACAACTTTACAAACTAATGTATTTCTTGTTGCAATAATTCCAAACATTGTTTTTACATTCTGTAGCTCCAGCTGTTCTTTCTACAAAGCCTCCCTTTGATTTCCTCTGTGTGAAGTTAGTCATTTCAGTTTGGTCCGCTCCCGTTTTGTCGTCCTCTGCAAAACCTGGAAGCACAAAGGGATTGTGTGTTTTTATTTCTTACGCAAATGTCTCCTGAAAATGAAATGAACGAAGCAAAGAACTGAAAAAAAGGAATCAGCAGAACAAATAGACAGACGGAGAAACCAGACACACGTTTAACAAGAGAAACAACAACACAACACCGTGCTTCATTCAATCATATATTCATAAACAAGTAGAAATAATACAGCATCTACATGTGCAGCCTTAAGAAAGGGGGGGGCGGGCAGCTGTTGAGATTTGAAACCAAGCGAAGCGACGTGAGCAGGCCGTTGATCTGAGGTGTTGTTCTCTCCACAGCTGCCCACTAATCAGCAGCTACTGTGTAGGATAACACAACATTTGCAGATGAGCGTGTGATTTACCACATGGTGTTGAGAACACTACACGTTAGAAAACATCTTCCAGTAAGCAGCAGATTCCTGGAGCCTCGGTTTTGTTCAGGATGCAGAATAATGTGCGAGGGAAGAAAATCAAGATTCATTCAGATCTTTGATGAACTCCGAAGAGGAGAAGCCTGTTGATCCTGAGGTGAGGAAGAAGCAGGAGATCCTGAACAAACCAGAAGTTAAATAAACTAAAAGTTGAATAAATCAAACACCCATGGATAACACAGCTATTCCTTTCCTTAATGAGATGTAGAGAACATTATGAACCAGGTCCTGGATCGTAGATGTTGCTGGAAACACAAATTAGATTTCTCTGATTCAGCATTAATAGTACAACCACCCACAAGTATACATAAAACTGTATTATGATATAAAATACTATTTCAAAGTACATATAATATAATAATAATGATCCTATGTTGTTAAATATAGGAAAGTGATGTTAAAATGAACTTTTATCACTTTGCTTACACAGAAGTTTTAAAGTTTTAATGAATCACATCTTCATTAGTCTTCATAGTGGGTGGAACAGAATTCCCATGACGCCTGCTGCTAGAAAAACAGATATTTCTCTGGGATGGAACCAGTGAGAGGAGAGAAGCTCATGTTGATATTTAAAAACACACAATTAACACACAACCAGTGATGCTCCGCCCAGCGACAACTGAAGCAATGCAGTGGAAAATGTAGCTGCTTCTTTTGTACATTGTTTTATTAGGAAAATAAGTATAAAAATATAAATATAAAACAATATGACTCAGCATTCAAACAGCATGAATTCAGTGTATGACAGTTTTTCCTACAACATACACTTTTGCCATTACATATTACACCTATATGATGAAAAATGAATTCACAGTTTGACAAATAAACTGCACCAACCATTCACATGAACATTGCTCGTCAAACAAGGAATAGCAAATAGAATATATATAGGATGTCCATCATTTTAAAAACACTTGGTAGATTTACAGCATTTACCCCCCCCCCCCCACCCCACGCCCCAAACCCAGTCCGGTGCCATTTAACATCGATAGTATACAATACTACTATCTCTCAGGTCACTTACAAAACACAATGTCCACACCATTGTTCACAAAAAGTCCTAAAAGTCGAAAGGCATCTTTACTGAATATGAACCAGAAAACAGTGGAGAATTATACTGTGAAAAAGTTTAAACTCAGTTCAAGTCTTGATTTTTCCGTTTCCAGCATCCACACGAGGCGAAGCATGTGAATGAGAATCAAACAGACAACTAGTCAACCAGCGCACGAGCTAGCAAACCAGACAGATAAACAGATAGATAGCTTGATAGATAGGTAGACGGACGGTCAACTAGCTGAGCAGCTAACTAACGAGACAGAGAATCGCGGTCTGGCTGGAGAGAGCTCCATGAACACACGAGAAATAGAAATGGGGGCTGAATAAAAGAGAGAGGGCTTCTTCTTCTTCCTCTAGGTCTCTCTGTCGGGGCTCTTCCCGATGTACATCTCTGCCAGCTTTTTGAACTGTGGCCCCCAGTTGCCGAGGTAGTCGTAGTCCTGGTCCCCCTCGGTGGCCCCGGACTCCAGCGAGCTGAGGGACTCGGCCAGCGACCCGCCGCCCTCGTACGCGTACGTGGCCAGGGAGTCGTAGGGGGGGGCCGTGGGGTCGGTATCGTTCTCCTGCAGCCGCCCGTTAATGAAGTCTCTGACATCCGCGTTATCCTTTATCGGTGATGTCCTCCGAAAGGGAAACAGCATCTCGGGTATGATGTCCCTGCGCAGCTTGTTAGCATCCATCACCTCCGGGTTGCGCAGCGTGCCGATATCAAAGGCCTGAGTGTCCTCCTCTCCGCCGCCCTCATCGTTGTAACTGACAACGTTGTCTCTGACGTCCTCCTTAGAGATGATCAGAGGCTCCTTCTTCCTCTGTCTCCTCAGGGCGGCGAACAGCACCACGATCACTGCACAGGAGAAAACACAGAGAGAGAGAGAGAAAGCTCAGCACAAGATGTGTGCCTCCCTAACATGTGTCATGCATTAAAAAGCACAGGGGAGCTCGAGCGCAGAGGGGAGACACATTTGCTACCCGTGATAAATCCCCAGCTCTGCCTCAGGCGTTCACCTCCTATTATTAAAGATTCAGCGGCAAAGCTTTTTCTTTTCTTTCTCCCGTGAACGGCACATTCGCTGTATGAAAATGCTCTGCAGCGCACAACCTCATATTTCATCTCCCTCATTGTTTTTCAGCTGTAAGAGACGATCTGAGATTGCAGAGTGAGCATGTTTCCAGGCCGCCGCACTGTGTGGTTGCAAGTTTTTTTAAATAAACTCATAACTCTTCTGAAGAAAAGGGAAAAGGGAAGCATTCACTTATTTGGGACGAGCCACGATTCGTTCTCCACCTGTTCTCCTTCACTTCCCTGTTTTTTTTGTGCCCCTGACCAGCAGGTGGTGTAGTCGTCTGCTCGCCCCCCCACCTGGGTGTTAATTACAACACCTTCCACACGGCCCGGGTGGAGGTGGCTCTTCAGAAGAATCCTTGCAAACATTTATGTCACTGACCACTGACACGTTTCTCGACGGCGCAGAGGAGAAGCAGAGAGAGAGAGAGAGAGAGAGAGTCGTCCCGGCTCAGCGTCCGCCTGTCGGAGTCAAGCTGAGGTGGATGAGGAAGTCTGTCGGGGGGGGGGGGGTTCTAGAGAAAAGCTTCGGGTAATGAGCAGATGTCATGATATTCTGCTGGAGAGGAGTGTTGGCGTTTAACCTTCAGTGCGCTTGATGTGCGAGAGACAATTTGCCTACTGCCAGAAACAGGAGTTTAAAACTTGAGGATACAGCAGGCAAAGAGAAGGAGAAGCTGTTCAGGGCTGGGATGCTTGTGTCGGTAGTTTTGTCACACACACACACACAAACAGACACACACACACACAACAAGACGTAAATCTTTAAATGCATTGCCTTCAGCTACATCCCCGGCAGCTAGTGACTCAGAAAGGTTCCTATCAAATCCCCCGCTTGGCCGATGGAGGTCAGGTTTAGCCACTCATCTCTTATTGATATGCCCTTGACCATAAGCAGGACTCAGTTCTGCTTTTTGCTGTGTAAAACGATAGGAGCTGCTGCTGCTGCTGTTCCCTGTATTCTGTTACATCGAGGGGAGGAACCACGAGGAGCTTCAGAATGTCAGACCCACTCTGAGCGTTCTGTTAAGTGGATCTATCTGCAGCGAGTGCAGCTTTGAAACCACGGCTCTAAGTTCTGAGGGAGAGCTGCCTTTCAGAACCAAGTAACTAACCTATCATAATAAACCTGCTGATATCTGAGAGATGATAGCTAATGTAAAAAAAGAAAATGCTCCTATGTCCACACTAGCTGTTTGCTACCGTCTGTATTATTCAAGACAAACACAAGTAGAGGTTTCCACATGAGTTATTCAGCCTAAAATGGCTTTTTAAAAATGTTTTCTCGATAAGCAGAGTCTTGTGGTCAAAATGAATAATTACTGTGTTCTGCAGCATGATGTGCTTCTGGTGTCTGGGGAGGACGTGGGGATGGAAGGATGGATGGATGAGTGCATCTTCTAACCTCTAGAAGCAGTGTGGTCTTATTTCACTGATGATTGCAATGTTTCAAGTCTTTTTGGAATGATATATATGATGATATATATATTATGGTGATATTTACCTTTACGAGAACTGAAAAATATCTAAATCCCTTCTCTACAAGCTGAAGAGATGTTCATATTTGATGTCTATACATTTTTTTTTATTGCTTTCTCAAAACCAAAAACACAACATCAACATTTAGTCTTTTAACATCGGCTGCAAATAGCAGCAATTAACCACCTACATGAGAAGCTCAGCGTCACCTCCACAGCCAGACTGAATTAATATGTTGGGGTTACAGTTTGTTAAGGACTGATGCATTTCATATTGTTGAAGCTATTATATGGAAACTCAGGATATTTGAGCTGTAGAAGGTTATGTTGTGCTAACTCGGTGTTCCCATCCTGAAGGTCTTTGTGTTCTAAGTGACACATACTGTACATTTGGAGAAATAGAGCATAAATCTCTATTAACCTCTGTGTAGCAGTCATTCATACGAGTTCATACTGAAGCTTCACAATGTTATTTATAAAGGCACTGAGGCTGAAACTGACCTGAGGTCTGTAGCTTTAGCCTCAAACTTCAGCCCTAACACAGATGCCAAAGAACCTTTTAACAGCATTATTGTTCTAAATAGAGATGGCTGGAAAACAAGCTTATTCAAGGAGCTGCCTTTATTTGGCCACTGGTGCAAAACCATTAAAGTGACCACAGCAGCAGAGCATCTTCCTTTAAGTAGTAGAAAGATGAACGAGGGAGAATCTCTTCTTAAATGAGGTGAATGCACGAGGTGACACTGTGTGAAACTCACTGTCCCATTGTTTCATAAGCAGCTACACATTCCTTAATCTGCAGCATTCATCACTGTGAAGTTTATATCTGTTGTGTTGTAATGGAGCGCTTGGCATCACAAAGGTAACTAGAGGGGTGAGACGTGGTGAAGGGTCGTTATAGAGTCTTAGACCGAGGCAGCCCTATGTTCTATAGACTCTAAATCTCTCTCTAAAGGCCGATTTGTGATTTGTCATTGTCGGCCTCATGAAGGGAAATTGATTTGACTCCAGCGTCAGCAACCGGCTGCGTGAACAAACATCCGACAGGGACTGACACGAGGGATCAAATACACAACGATCCTCACACCTGCACGTGCACACAGACTCACACAGGAGGCGACTTACTGAGGAGGATGATGACACAGAGCAGAATGGCCACCAGCGCTCCCGTGGTGAGGCCGTCGGAGAAGGGCAGCACCTCCGAGTTGCACGTCTGCATGTTCCCACGGCTGTCGCACGCACACACACGCACCACGAGCGTGCTGGTGCTGCTCTGGATCGGGTAGTCGTTGTCCGAGATCACCACGGGCAGGAAGTACACGCTCATCTCACGCCGACTGAAGCCGCCCCTCCGCGTCAGGATGTTGGCCGTGTTATCTGAGGAGAGAAGAACACGGGCCAGGCGTGTGTCATTGATGAGATATTTCAGTTAGCACGGATCAGATCTTACAGGAAACAGGATTTCAATCTATTGCTTTTAATTTGTGTCCCTACGGTGTCTGTAAGTCCCGAGCATATGAAAAACAACTTTTGTTATTTGATTTTGAGTAAATAGATTCAAACACGATTTCATTATTTATTTTAAGAGAATGGATTTGCAGCACTTCATCCTCCTGTAATTCATCAGTCGTTTCTGTATTAAAGGAGAACAGAGGAAACCAGCGTCTGCAGATGTCAACTATCACCGTCTTTCTCCAATTGGGATTAAAAAGAGCAAATCCACAATTGTCATAACACGATGACTAATAGACACGAGTGAGTCAATCAAGACATAACACCCACTTTAATCTTTTAATCTTTTTCACATCAAAGTCAAACCACGTTTCCCAAATTTGCTGAAACAGCCTTGAATCCACTTCACGTCAGCTTGAGCATCGTGGAGTGTGTGTGTCTCACCTTGTCTGTCATCGATGGTGAAGTTGGGGTTGGTGGAGCTCATGCTGAAGACGAACTTGTGTCCAACGAGGGGTTCGTCCGTGTCCACAGCGCTGATGGTCTGAATCAGCTGTGAAGGACAAAACAAGGTGAGAGAGACGTTAAACACTGGAGCTGTTTCTTTTTCCTCCGAGGTAAATCTGAGGAAATGTGGTTGAATATGAAATCTACTTTATACGTTGATATCTGTAAACTTGTCTCGAGACATTTTCTTCTGTGCAGTTCTGTTGTTTATATGATGATCTATATAATACTCACTCTATGAAATATTTAGAGATAAAAACTTTATGAATGTAAAGTGTTTGTCTGGCCTTGGGGACACTGATGTGCTTTTATCTCATCGTCTACCCTCTTAACTCAGCTTTACATCATTTGCATTGATAACACTCGATGGATTAGTACTGTCATTGCAATATAAATAACATTATGACTCATGTAGTTACTGTATAAAGCGGCGTGACTATAAAACCCGACTCTGACCGACATCATTAAACAACATAATAAGTAACGGCCCTTATATACGATGACAAATTTGTGTTACCCTGGCACAGCTAATGACTTTGCCGTCGCAATAAATACAAATCTAATATTAATCAATTTGATAAATCATCACTGAGATGTTTCCAGTGTGAGCTGGTGAATGTTAAGCACCTGTCCTGCTTTGACGTTCTCACAGACGAAGGTGTCGTAGGACATCGCGAACTCCGGAGCGTTATCGTTCACGTCCAACACCTTGATGAAGACGGGGACTCGCGTGGTCTGACGGGGGTTATCTGAGAGAGAGAGAGAGACGGGTTAGATGAGTCTGGAACAGTGTGTGGTGGGGGTGGGGGGGAAAGCAACACAAGGGCCACTTACTGATTTCTGTTGCCACCACAGAGATGTTGTGCCATTTGGACATCTCCCTGTCCAGAGCCTTCAAGGTGGTGATGGTTCCGTTCACCGAGTCGATGTTGAACAGCCGCTCCAGATCCGTGTGCCGGTCGATTGAGTATCTGAGAGACACACAACACACAACACGTTACCCCGACACACAAACACACGCAGCAGCTCATTGGGTTTCATCTCGTCTTGTACAATCTGACGACCTTTTTTACTTCAGTGGCAGTTTTGATCCTTTCTGCTTTAAGTTATTCTTCTGAACCTCAAAAACATGTTTCACACGGATTTTCACTCATTTTCCAAAAACTAAATTATTCCCTGTGTTGTCTCAACCTTCATCTTCTCCCCGTGCGCCGGCTCATTTGTCATCGTCAACTTTCATAATCCAATGAAATTTGAATATGCAACACGAGGCGCGCCTTGTGGCACCGGGGGGGGAAAGCGGCGGAGACAGGTTGGAGCCATATGTGTGGAGTGGCGTCACCGAGCTGTGTGAGTCGATTCAGCAAATCAAGCTCCTTCACTTTGTGTTGTGCCACAGAGGGCTGTCATAATTCTGGGAAATAAACATCTTCCACTGGGAAATCATCAAGGGGACACCTATGAATAATATCCCCCCCCCCCCCCCCGACTGATGGATCAGATTAAGCCTAGTGGGCACGTTCTTGTCCTCACTCTAAAAAGAACCAGAGCAGACTTTGTATCCCTCTCTCTCGTGCAGCATGTTTTCTTATTGATTTTAAACTAGTTTAATTAAAGCTGGAACACAATGAGTTCTGAAACAATCAAATCACCACAATGAGGTGTAACACCCCCGGTTCGCTAGGTGAGGAAATCTTAGCTTAACAGGTCATTGATTAAAGTCTAAAGTTTGCCAAGTTGTGAGCTCTCAATTCTCAAGGAGAATGAACTTGTTGTGGAAAAAGGGAACAAAGGGGATTTGGCTCCAGGACTCTGGCACAGTTACACTTACTTCACCGGCTTGTTGTCGGCGTCGGGGTCCCTGGCCGACACCACGCCCACGAAGCTGCCGGCCGCCGTGTCCTCGTGCACCTCGATGACGTACGGGTTCCGGGTGAAGACGGGGGACTCGTCCACGTCCTCCACGGTGATCTTGACCGTGGCGTGGTCTATGAACTGCAGGCCGCTGATGAACCGGGCGTCCAGGTAGGTGTTCTTCACCTCCACCCTGAACTCGTAGTCCCTCTTGCTTTCATAATCCAGGGCCTGGAAATGAAAGAGCATCAGAGGTCAAGCTTCTTTCATAAGAACAGACGCCCTCCAGGATTCTGAGTGTATTGCTCTTCCCTTCGTCGGCCTTTATCTTCCTCACACTGAAAAGTCTGAGTTACACACCCGAGTGGGGAATACTGATCTGGAGAACTACAAAGAGGCTCCAGCGGAGGGAATCTTTTACATTAGATTACATTTCACTGACTCAGGGTATCTGGTAAACTCTGTCCTCTGCCGTGCATTAATAAACGTTATTAGTGTCGGTTTCTAATCTGACGCTGCACTATTCTGCCATCACGCTGAAATGAAACATACATATTAATACAAGATCAAAAGAGAACTCCGCTTTAATATAAAGTTAAACGTACTTTACAATATGAACACTGGAGAAACTCCTCAATTCTAATTCCTCAACCTTCCAGGAGTTCAATTATTAATCATGTGCTATAATATATAATTCTTTGAAACCCTTGACTGATTCTTTAAGATAAAGCGTCACACAGCCTTCATCACTAGAGTCGGTTCAGTGTTTAAAAGCAACAGGAAACAGGAGTTCACCTTCTTGATGATGATGATTCCCTCCTGTGTGGTCTGGTCAGTGATGATGTTGAACATGTCGTGCCCCCCCACAATGCTGTACTCCATCTCCGCGTTCCGCCCCACGTCCGGGTCGTCGGCCTTGATGCGGCCGATCGCCCCCCCGACCTCCGTCGACTCCACGGCCGTCATACGGAAGGAATCTGTACACGACAGTGAGGGGGGGGGGTCAGGTTAATCGTGTGTTTAAAAGCTCTATGAGGAATCAATACTGAATCTTGGGGAATCGAACTCTTACGGTTGGCGAAGCGCGGCGGGCTGTCGTTCACGTCGGACAGCGTGATGCTGACCGTGGTGGTTCCTGAGAGGCCTCCCATCTGACCGGCCATGTCTTTAGCCTGGATCACCACCTGGTAGTGCTCCTTCACCTCTCGGTCCATACCGGGCAGGGCCGTCTTTATGGTGCCTGGAGACAAACAGAAAGACTTGATAAGATAATTCAAAAAATTGTCTTAGAAAATTAGCTTTTTATGTAGAACTCTGCTTATTATGATTTGAGGTCAAACGCAATTACTCCCTGGATTTCTAACTGTTTGCATTAATTCCTCTTCATGCTAAATAACCATATCCAATCTGTCAATAAGACAGTTTTATCTATTAAAAGACCTGTTTTTCTCTTCTTCCACCTGATCTAATGCCACATAAAGGCTTTGACAAGATAAAATATGATATAAATTATCTCCTTTCAGGGCGAATATTTTAAACGCACCAAAATGCCAGATAATATTAAAATTTCAGAAATGCTAAATGGCTTTTGAATGCTTTACCCTTTTAAACTCATATTAGTCACAGATACACGATTGGCTTATTACGAAATTGCATCTAAAATTATGGATATAAGTGTCAATATCATTTTTCAGGCTGTTTAGCTCGATCATCTTGACAAAATATTAAGTCTACAGCAAGAATTAGTTGATATGTTCCTCCAGAATTAGCCTTGTGTTAGTGAAGTAGATTGTCTGAGTTCAGTTGCACCAGGAGACAGATTCTTTTTCCAGCTCGTTTCATTCTCACTTTGCAGAGCGGCACCAGAGAGCTGCTCATGGACTAACTTTAGAAACTGCCTCCATCGGCTCCCGCTGGGTTTGGCTCACCATTTTCAGAATCCACAGAGAAGTAGGGCTGTCCCTGCAGAATGCTATATACCAGCTTGGCACTGTTCCCATACGTTTGATCATCGGCGTCATTGGCAGTGATGGTGACGACAGATGTACCTGCAAGGAAAACACGGGAAGTACATTTAAAAAGCAAAGCATTGACACTGAACATATTGAGTCAAGACATGATCAAGAAACTCCCCCTGAACACAGACTGACAGCTTGAGCACCAGCTGATATTACTTCTCTTGTACTGGTTACCAGTGACTGATTTTCAAATCCAACAACATGGCTGTGGAGGAAGTCAAATGAGTTGGCTACAGGAAGGAAGTGATGTCTCATTACAAACACCAGGAACATAGATATTTCCTGTTTTACCCTCCTGGCAAATGATGCATCGTGGTTTTCTGCATCTGTCCATCTGCATTTGATCGTTTCATATCTGGAGAACAACTCAACAACAACTGTCAGATTTCTAATCATTAAATGGAGGTGAAGTGGAGTCTTTTGATATTTTTGGGGTTTTCTCCGGGAAGCTGCTTCTCACCTCCTGACAAAGATTCTCATGAAGGAAAGAACAAGAAAGCTCCAGCCTCCGTCTAACCTGTGAAACCAAAGTGATCCGCTCTCAGTCTGCAGCTCGGCTCCTCTCCAACCTGACAGTTTGATTAACCACAGCGTCGGCTCCATCTTAAATGTCACTGAGACTGAAGAGCCTCTGCCTTGACGAGAGTTTTCCTCTTAAGCGATATATATATATATATATATATATATATCACAGGGTGACCGCAGAGTCTGATGCATCATAAATACAGACAGAGACAGAATTACTGTTCTTATCATGTTGTATTTGTTTGTACTGTGCAGCAGGTACATGAACCTTCCTGCTGACTTGAAGCCAGAAATAAAGCCACAACAACATGGATATGAATGTTGCTCACCCTCAACCAATTGCGAGTCAGTCTCAGCTGTCAATCATCATCAAATTAATAATTAAAACCAAACTAACTGGAAAAATACCAGTTGGACTTTAATCAGTGCGATAAAAACGATTTTTGACGCGTGGTTTCATTTCCTCAGTTTGACCCATGTCCCATCTACTAACATGGAGAAGGAGGAGTTTTAAGACCTATACTGCAGCCTGTTGACTCAACCTAAAGTCCACGACTCTGCTTGCTGGTTCTTTAAGTGTTAATCAATCCACAGGGATCCTAACAACATCACAGGAAATGTGCCAAACGCTAAATAAACCTTGCACAAGTCGCGTTTGAGGCTTCGAGGTGTGATTCCCTGTTATTTATATGCAAACCAAGTGACACTGATAAACATTCACTGGAGTCACTTCCACACGTCCTGCAGAGAATCAACCCCCAGCGCTTCAGTAACGCCACACTGCAAATACTGTCCTTGGCATTCAGGGGACCTCTGGCGTGTCCTGTTTGGGTCGGCCTGTCTCCCTGCATACTAATGAACCCTTGAACATCTGTCCCACTTAGTCCCAGCGACGCTAGCATGAAAGGGAGCTGCTGATTCTTCATGGCTGGCTGACTTGATTAACCAGTGTGTTCAGTCAGAACATATAAGCTGGTTTATTAGTGCAGAGATGAGCAGCGGTGACCCTGACCCACCTTTTTTCCACCGGAGGAATCTAAGAGCAGCGCATCGTGAATTCCACACGGCACCCTGCTGTTTGTCATATAGACAATTGGCTTCTTGATTTACTCTTGATTGCTCCCCTGTATTCATTTGCCGTTGCATAATTGAGGATTGATTTCAAGTCGCATGCATTGTTTTTCCGTGAGCTTTGTTTATATTCATGCCAACTGGTTTATTCGTATAACTTGAATGGATTGAAGTGGGGCGCGCTGAAGCAAATCTTTAATTGGAAAGACTGTGACAATCTAGACTTTCAATATTTCTACCGCCTATTAAAAATGGCAAATGACATTACTGGTCGTGAATGCCCAATGAGCCTGACTCCACAAATAACAAACACAACAACAACAAAACAAAAAACACGGATGACTTTGAGGAAGTGAACGCCGAGTCACATCCGACCCGTCCAGAGACTTATGAGCAAAACTCCTCAAGGTTTCTGGGTTTTAATATCCTCTGAAAAGTGTTGCTTGTAAAAAGCAATTACATCGATTCTTAATTAAGTAAACAAGGACTAATGATTTTCCCTCACAAATAATACACTGATTATTTCCCTCAGTTGATTGTTGAATGATTTAATCCATGGACACATTTAAAAACTGTCAAATTTACTTCTCCAGAGCATTATGTTCAATAACTCGCTGCCAAAATAACAGTTTAAAATGATGCTGAACAAAGAAAAGCAGCAAATACTCAAACTCAAACAAATATTTGGAATTGTTTTCCTTGTGAAACCACTCAAATGTTTAATCCTTTATCAAAATAATAACCAAATAACTTTTTGGATTTGTTCACAACTTGATAAATCCCCCAAATCTCTTCAGCTCCTGAGATCAAACCACAACTCACCAACTTCCGACATCTCGGGGACGCTGGCGAAGTAGATGTCTTTGGCGAACTTGGGCTCGTTGTCGTTGATGTCGTGGATCTTGATGTTGAACTCGGTGTCGGGCTCCAGCTCCGCGTTGGTGTTCCGGTCCAGGACTTTGGCCACGAGCGTGTACATGGCTTTCTCCTCCCGGTCCAGCCTCTTGGTGGCGTGGATGTCCCCGGACTTCTCGTCGATCAGGAACAAGGTGCCCGCCCCTTCCCCCGTCAGCACGTACTTCACGTTGCCCCCCCCTTTGTCCATGTTGGAGTGCAGCTGCGGATGAGAGACAGAGGTTTGAGGGGTTATTGCATCTTTTCACTTCAAGTCAAATATGTTTATGAAGCACGACAGAGGGTTAATCAGGCTGCTGAGCCCTTTGAAGGAGAACAGAGGTTGAATAGAAAAACAGAGCATACATTAATTCTAACAGTACATAGCTGCTTCCGGTTAAATCCTCCTGGAAGAAAAAATGGAAAATAAGGTATCCATAATCTTTACATTTCCCCGGAGCTGCACGCCACTGAATAACAAATCATTCCTTCTCCTGCTGCCAACACGTCTGCTTCCAGTTCTCAGTGCTGCTCTGACCGTGGCATGACAAAGACTAATATACATTTGCACGAGGTCTTTTCTCTCGTGGAGGAGATTTTCACTCCTCCACCATCACACCCTCGTTGCCAAACAGCTTCTTTTTTTAAAGTTTCTCTCGGCTAAATGATGAATATGTAAATAAACGATCACACAGGCCGGATCAGTGGGAACATTTGTGAACGTTTAACTCTATCGACTATCTGCTCTCATCTCTTGAGTTGGCCTGTTGAGCTCTCTCTCTCTCTCTCCCTCCCTATCAGATCGGTTCGAGGATGTCAGACGCTTCCAGGAAACGTTCTCCGAATCTCTGAAATCATAATGGACTTGGCCTTTCCCTCCTGCTTTGTCTCGTGTTTTCAGCGACCTGGCTCCCCTGCCGTGTCAAGTCTGACGGTTTCCATTACTCCAGATCAAATTAGTCGTACATTTCTCTTCCAAATTGCACCATTGAGAAATGATGAAAACCTTACCTACAGCAACTACAGCTAAAATTAGTCACCTCTGACCTATCCATCACCTTGAAGCGGCTGCAGGCCTCACGGAGGAGTAATGGCGGCACGCTGTGACAGACACTTGATTCAGGCTCATTACTGTCGTGGATCTGTCAGCAGATGTATTTGGAGCTCTATCTCAGGGGTTCACGGTTTTCAAATGACAAGTAGTTAGGGACACAGAATGTACGTCGGTAACTTATTAATATTAATATCCGCACGCTGGGAGGAAACTAATTATTTTTTTCCTGCAGTCGGGGAGAGTGATGTCAACAGTACAACTTGGGATGGAAATCAGAAATGCATTCCCTCAGTGTTCGCTATTCTGAAATTGGAAAAAAAAATAATAAAATGGGAACGTGTGTGAAAACAAGATGCTGTCAAGTTCATATGAGTAATATTCACAGTATGTGGAGTTGTTTGAAAGTACTTCCATGCAGATGAACTCCATTATCCAAAGTCTAATACGCAGGAATATCAGTCAGCTTGGATTTCCACATACATTTGCGCTCTGGGACAAGTCTCTTCATTGTTTGTGAATATGAATTCTCCCCTGAGCTGCAGACCAGGGGGGGGGGGGACCGGGGATTTACGACGTGCCGTGGAGGCGAAGGCCGCAAACTGCTGTTTGCCGGTGAGTGACGGGCTCATGTCGGCGAGCTGGGGAGTGTTTGTATGTTTTTCTGCTGCATTGAAATGACCTTTATATCTGTGGCGTGCAATTATTCCCCCGAAGCGAAGAGGGAAAAAATAGAAAAGCTATTCACTGCCACACAGTCACCTATTCTCTCCTTTGAAATGCTTTGTGTGCGCGGGGGTATATTGGCTGTAGGAGGCATTAGGACACGCTCACTAAGCAACGCACAACTCCCCTGCAACACGAGAGACACACATTTCATTACTGCGACGATTCAAACACACGGCGGTGCTTAGGCTGTAATAATTAGGCCACATGATCTCAGACCTCGTCACACAACAGCCACTGGAGCTTCTTTTTTCTTCATCCCTTTGATTATATTCTTCGGGAGTTTTCATCTGATTATTACCATATTTCTCAGACCTGAGTGTTAATCCTGTAAAGAAGCAAGAGAAACAACAAACACTGAGTCGTCAGAGCAGCTCGCACCCTCTGCAGCCAGCTGTCTGCAGGATAATAGGAGTTTTACAGTCTTTGCAGAACCTTGCTTTATGTATTTTACATTTTTCTCTGCAGGAGAAAAGCAAACCCTTAGCTCATGCACTTTTCTTAATTATCGGATGTCTACCGTCAGCCTCCCCCGATCATGTGTATACACAGATCTCCCTGTGGCCATATAGATTTTTTTACTGAGTGGAAGAAGGTTTTTGCACAAGTAAGCATTGCTTGCACTGAGTTATTATAAGATAACATTTCATATACAGATAATAATGTCCCCCTTGTACCTGGACGAGGCACCCGGCCATCCACACGGATGCTCTGCAGGGTTTTCCCATAAAAAAAATCATTCAATGTGATGATTCAAAATGTAAAAAACAAAGCTGAACATACTGCAGAGGAGCAGCTCCACAGCTAACATGCGTAAACACAGCACATCACGTGCAGCTCGAGCAGCGGGAACAGAAAACGGCACTGATACTCCTGTGTGTGCTCAGAGCGAGGCACAAAGTGTCTCCACACAGCCTTAACAAAATCAAATGTTAGCACTACCTCGCTGTATTTGCAGAGAGATTTAGAGGCTCTTCCTTTCAAGGCCTCGCAGCACAAACACAGCCTGTTCAAGGCCCCACAACAGAAGCACAGAAGAGAGCCTTGATGAGTTAAATCGCTTTGCACAAACACTGAGGAATTGTCGGTAAAAAAGAGGGAAATCATTGGCAATTCTTGTCAGGTCTCTGGTTAGCATTGCCTCGCTGCTGCAAAGAGGAGATAGGAAAATAGAGTGCAGAACGGATACAGAATAATTACCCCTCGTCCCTGTGTCCCTGTGTCTCTTAAGACAGACAGGGGTTCTTTACCATTGCAGCGTTGCACTATAATGTCCACGATGCAGGTTAAACCTACAGCTCACAGGCTGTTTCACTTTGTCACAGCTCCAAGCTAAATCCTCAAACTATGAGACGAGGCCACGCGACACCTCCAGGATCCTCAAATATTCACCCGACAACACGAGCTCCCCTCGAATATTCAAATTTACAGCAGCTCATTTTTTGTTTACAGGGCGAGAGACAATGCAGTGCACCGAGAATTTAATAGGATTTTGTTCCACTTGAAACAAACCAGTCAAACGCTGTGGAATCTAAAGTTTGTGCTGGTGTTGCTCGGCATTGCGAGTGTTCACACTTCACAGCCCTGCTTAAGAAGTAGGGCACCACAGCTGCACACAGTGAGCGCTCACACTCATTAACGGCTCCGTGAAAGTCAGTTAAAATGAGATTTGAGGTTTTTGTTTTTTTTTCGCCTCACACACACGCTCAGCCACTCTGTAATATCTTTACAATTATAAATCATATACCAGGCAGTGTTTTTTTTACCAGTGTTGACAATCGCGGCTGAGCCAGAGCAAATGCCGCAAACCCTTACTTTTACAAATGCAGTTAATCATTGTGCAACGGGGGGGGGGGGGGGGGGGTGGTATCAGTCAGCAGTGTGTAAGCCTCGGAGCGGCGTGTCTTCGGAGCACCTTTGATAAGCAGTGTGAGCTGCATGTATTATGCAGCGGAGCCGCATGCAGCTTCCCTTCCAGTCGAGGGGCGAGCTGCAGCCGAGTGCGACTGCTCCTGACGTCACGTGTGATTGAGGTAATCAAGAAATCAACCTCAAGTGACAGTTGAGTGAGTGTGTGTGGGGGCTGATTGGAGAGGCTTTGATTGAATGTGAAATAAACAAGGTGCTCCCACAGCGCTCGGGGGGGAAAAAAGACCATTAAATAATCCTTATAAAGGCGACCGCCACCACCGGGGCCGTGATGGCTTTGTGCCGGCCGGGCCTTTAAGTGCTTTTTTGCATTTGGACTCTGTTTTCTCTCTCTCTCTCTCTCTCTCTCTCCCCTTCTATCTCTCTCGCCCAATCTATTTGTTTTTCTCGGCCTCTC
The DNA here is from genome assembly GCF_947347685.1 of Pleuronectes platessa. Classification (NCBI taxonomy): domain Eukaryota; kingdom Metazoa; phylum Chordata; class Actinopteri; order Pleuronectiformes; family Pleuronectidae; genus Pleuronectes; species Pleuronectes platessa. The sequence goes on from NC_070645.1 coordinate 19,247,994, forward strand.
TAACTGTCTGTGGTGATTGTGCCGTCAAATCCATCTCACTCCATCTGCTCTGCCCGTTTATCTATCATTACGTTCATTAGGTTTCGCGACGTAGTTATTTTCATTATCGATCGATTTTTCCAGTTTACGTCGGCGACAAATCGATGAATTATTCCAACGAGGAACATGTCACAGAATAGTAAGTGAATAATCCCTGAGTCAAAATGATGTTTCTAGATTCACTGAGAGATCGTTGAATATGAAAACGAGCAGAAATATGCACATCCTGGTGTTTATTAAAAAGATATAGCTTGCCTAAAAGATTTTCTCTGTCTGTTCCATGTCCTCCTGTTCTGTTGATTTATCAGTCTGTAGAATAACTCTTCATCCAGCTCCCCACACTCTTCATCATCCATCTGATTGGGGCAGAATAATTTTTGTTCATCATCAGCGATGAATGTGCCAATTATCTTCTCCAACAATTGGCTAATTTAGTCAATTGTATTCATAATTCCTCAGAAGCCACAACAATGTCTTCCACTCGCCTGGTTTAGTCTGAGTAACAGCACAGAACCCTGAGATGCTCGTTTTACTGTCATTTGAGACAAAGAAAAAACAACAAGCCGGATGATTTGGAATTATTGCTGCTGGGTTTCAACCATTATTAATATCTGCAGGTCTTACTTTCTTTATATCAACAAAAACCACCTGAATCTGCCTCGATTTCCCAAAACCCCCAAAAGTCAAAATGAGGGAGTTATGGATTACAGATTATCCTCCTCTTCTTTTCTAAAGCATAATGGCTGCCCTTATTCCCCCCCCCCCCCCCCCCCACCCCCCACCCCCCCTCGATAATTTATCACAGCCTCATATTTTTCTCTTCTGACACTTTAATAGAGGACGATATTGGACACAGGCAAAGTGGAGAGCTGGTGAATGCGATTGCTGTCAAGCCACAGAAGTCCGGTGCCAGAAAGCATCAGAGGCTGGAGAAGAAAGCCACACCACACCAGACACATCACCCCCCCCCCCCCCCCCCCGCCGCTCTTAGTTAGCATTTGCTTTTGCTGCTTCATCATAAAACACAACAAGGTGAATTTCATTGGCCCCCTTTGATTGATATGTTTTCCTTCCTCCTCTTCCTCCCCGTTTCCATTTTTTATTTCCACTGTTCCCTTCTCTTCTCCACATCAGGATGATGGTTCCTGCAGAAAGAAGTTGTCACATCCCCCCCCCCCCCCCCCCCCCCCCCCTCTACTCAACCCTGCAGAAGACACTTGTTTACTCCAGAGAATGAGGTGTGTGATGAAAGCCGGCTTCCTCGGAGAAAATTGGCTGTCGACAGCCACCTCATTTCCCTCCCTCGAGTTGATAACTGCAGCGCTCCCCATCACACCTGTCTTTAGAGTGCTGCTGTACGGGCGGGCTGACGAGAGCCCCTCTGATCTGGGGGGGGGGGGGGAGGTGGAGCATTGTCCCAGAGTTCTGCTCTTTCTGTAATTATTTGGAGAAAAGTGTCTTTCAAGAGCTGTAGTTTATTTTTTTTATTCGCCTTCTGAGTCACTCGTGGGAGAATCTCACGCTGTTTAAAGTCAGAAGCCTTTTTTTTTTTGTCAGAATACAGACTGGAAATAAAGATGGACGAAATGACAGCTGCCAGAGAGTGAAGCCAGATCATCGTGCTCGCCTCCTGGTGGCCGGCTGCAGTACAGGTCACACACATCGGGCATGGACCAAACTAAAAAGTCAAAGCAGGTAATATTATTATCTATTTTGAATGTTGTTTCTGTCATTTTCTAAAAACCAGACACATTGTCCGTCCTCAGTCTGAAGCCGACTGAATTGGGCCTTGACATGATGGACTGAATCACTAAGTTCTCAAATGAGAGTGAATAGCACATCCTGAAGTTTTTAAATGACTGATCAGTAAGTGTCCCTGTCCACTCTCTTCATGTTGTATTAAAGGACACTAGGTCTATTCCCTCACCAGGACGTTTCAGCTCATGACTCACGGAACCTTCGATATCATTGACTGATGTTTTAAGACGCTCGGCGGATGAGGATGACGTCCAGCCAATTAAATAATTAATTAAACCCACAGACTGGAGGTAAAGAGAACAGTTCTTCCACTTGCTGTGTATCTGACGGCTCCATGTACCAGCCAGCTTCCTGTCAGCCCCATTCGTCTTCAGCCAATTACATCAAACAGCTTCTCAACGAGCTAAACCTTCTATAATTAGTGCGCAGACAATGTGTGTGGACACGTTACCTTCCCGACGTATTGATGGTCGTTTCCTGCGTATTCCTCGAGCAGAAAGAATTGATTCCACATCCATCCCCGTTTGGAGCGCTGGAGAATCCGCCCATCGCTCTCCGCCATGCCAAACAGTTTCCCAATATTCCCGGGTGTGAAGGGCAGGGCGCTGCTGGGCCACAGGACGGAGAGCAGCAGGAGGAGCACGACCTGCTTGAGGACCATGGTCTCCGCTCAGCTGGGGGATGTCCTGGGTGACTTCTGAATTAGGGTAGCAGGGTTGTGATGGGACGAGCGGTGGAAGGCCGTGTCACCAGAACAGACATTGTATTCCTCTCCGGGGATGTCCGTCAGATTCCTGTGGAAAAGAAAACGCACTTTAATGACACTTATATAACTTTAAATCCTCAAAGTGTGCAGGCTGTAAAACTCTCTGATTCATTGAGTGTACACTGTGCGTTTCTATTCGTGCTGTACCGACAAGGTAACAACTATTTACGACTCTTCAAAACCCAAATTGGAAACGTGTTTGACTATATTTCTTTCCTGCAAAGTAAATAATTCAATGGCAAGTGCATAGACAACAAGCAAATGCAGCAGGAGTCATTAGTCAAGCTAGGAAATGGCTGAGGGAAATATAGAGAGACACTAAAAGGAAACATTGCTCATAAGTAAAACTCAATAGACTGACATCGGCAGAGAGACTCATCGTGGTGCATTAGCAGCTCAGTGAACGCCACGTTCAAATGAAATCGAATCACAGAAACTGCACGATGTTGTCAAAGTCTAACATATTCCTGTTTGCTGCCAGAAGCTTTTATTTAGTTACTGCATTTGTTGTCCTTTAATTTGTTGTAACTGCCCTGCAACACTTTCTTCCTGCTGCCCTTTCTCCCTTTTATTGTCCTGACGCTAATGTCCATTAAAAGTACAGATCGACTTTGATCTTTCAGTGCAGCCGGTGCCCTTTGTTCCAGGCAGGAGACTTGCTATGCCCCAGCTTGAGAAAGAGAGAGAGAGACAAACTTCCTCTAATTATAAAATTGCATCACTGTTGATAATGCAAACACAACTTCAAAGCTGCTGTTTAAAAAAGCTTAACACAATCATCTGTGGCGACGCAAAGCTTCTGAACACGAGCAGAAGCCGACCACTGTAAAACGCTCGGCTATAAACTGTTTAGAGTTTTATGTTCGTGGCCTCGCACTCTTTCAGTTAAAGGGCAAACTCCACTAGCATGTCTCAAGATGAATTGTCCTCGTGACTTTATGAATATTCCCCCCCAACCTTGAACTTCAATTTCTCTTTGCATCCGTTAGCTGCAGAACATTGCCAAGAGTTTTATTAAATGTTTAGATTTATCCTAAAGGGAGGACATCTACAAAGATATGGGTTCAAATGCCAAACAACCAAAAACTATCCCCAGGTATCGGTTAAAGATATATTTGTGTTATTTGGAGTCGTCTTCCGATACTTCACGGAGACGATGTCCCCAGCAGGACGGGTCCTGATAGGTGGTTTTAGGTTTGCATGCATAATTAATGCTCTTTTTGGAAGTTGATCCCAATAAATCCTGCCTCTCTTTCTAAAAGAGCACATTTAGTGAGGCTCAGGCATTAAGGCTGGAGGAGCCGAGTTATTCTGACAGGCATTCAGTGGGTACTTCAGGGACGGCTGCGGAAAGACGCACGCTAGTTCAGCAACTCGTCTGCTTTTGTTCAGAGCTCTTATACAAGGTCTGTAATGTCACTGGAGGTATTAACACGAACAAAAGGCAACGTTACCCTCTATGAATAAATTAGTATTATGGTTCCATTGATGACATTATTGGCATTAAAAGAATGTAAATGCTTGTAATGGATTGAATAGAGAATCTAATAACCGAGCTTATGAGATATTGATGTAAAAAAAAAAAAAAAATGCTCTTGATGCTTTTAGTCAGTTGAATTAATTAGTCAGTTTCCAGTGTGAGCTTTGGTCTCTGCTCCATGTTTTAATGGCTGGACGTCACCATTAGGGATTCAAGTGAAGTGGTCACCTTCACCGAGGCCACAACACAAAGTGTACACACTCATAGATCCTGGATATCCTCTTCATTTGTTTTATTGTTTTTCATCAAAATCCATGAATTATTGAAGACAGTGGGAAAACGAATGCCCCTCGACCCCCCCCCCCCCCCCCCAAAAATGTAATGAGTTCCTCGTTGAGCCCATCCTTCAACCTAGTGTCATGGAAAACCATTCAGTGGTGTTTTACTTCCTGTAATCCTGCTGACAGACAAACACACAAACCAGCAAACACACAACCTCCTCCATATGAGAATTGTGTGATATGTGTTGTGAGCAGCTACAGTGACACACAGAGGGAATAAATATGACAAACAACTTTGTGTTATTCCGACTCCCGAGCAAACAACTTTCTAAAAGTTCATCCGCACCAGGGGAGATAACATCCAGAGGAGATTGTGTTGTAATTTGCCGATACGTTTTCTCATGTTATTTCCTCATGCGTGCACAGTGTGTGGCTCGGGTGTGACACATGCATTCCCCAAATCAGGAAACGTCGCCTCGCAATTAATCTAGTCTGATGCTTGTGATTACATTTTCTAATTATCATTCCAGCCTGTCCTTGAGTTTTAATAGCATTCTGGATATTAATCTTTGATGTGGTGTGCCTATTAAGCATTAGGCCAGTGTGTCTTTTTCAGATTTCTTCCAAACACTCCATTAAAGGATGAGTGAGCACGCTGAATCCATGCCAGGGCCTATATAGACTCAAGCTGAATTATCTCAACTTATTCAGCCTATTAAATAGATGGAGTTTAAAAAAGACCAAGAAGAAAAATATTGTTTATGAGTGGATTAAGTTGTAGCAGCTTATATTGCATTGGCATTAAAACCAGAGATGTAAAGGAAGCAAATTGTTAAATATGCTTTTAAAGAGTTGTCTAGGGTTGTTATTCCTAATCTTTGCTGTACGACTTCTTCTCTGCCCCCGTTTCTGTAATCTGCAAAATTATACATTCTTGTTTTGCTGAATAAGAACATCTTTGATCAGATATATAAAAAACGAGCTGTTCGTCGGGACCAGCTTCCTCGAGAAAGAAAAATAAAAAGCGCAGCCTTGCACATTAGTCTGTATAAATTTGTGTGCACATGCGTCCCAAAAAGTGAGCACGCAGCCCCCCCCCCCTCCCTCCCCCCCCTGACGTTAAACTGATCCCTGCAACTAAGCATTTCTGAGGCTGCTCTGACTTCAGTTGGACAGTAATCACGGATGCAGCGCACAGCAGAGGTCTGGCTGGTAAACCTTTTTAAAGAGGTCTTGCATGCATAATAAATTGATGCTCCTCTATACATGGGAGGGTATAAGCACCCGGATTGACCATCTGCTCTCTGTGTTGCTGCAGCCTTTGGCACCGGGATCCATGTCAACATTGCACTCTGTGTTTTTAAATTAACACGGTGCTGCTGCTCAGAAGGATAATATTTGTTTTTTTTAATCACAAGACCAAACAAAAATAATAAAGTAGGAAGGAAGGTGCCAGTGACGTGTTGGAATGAATGTGATCAAATACAAATGAAGAAGATAATTTACTGGGTTTAAATCAATCCAAGCTTCCATCGGAGTAAAATACAAGTCAGAGCCACGTTGCATGAGCTGGAACACAATTCTGAATTATTGTTTTAATGCACATTATCATATGAGCACCAAGCAGAATCTCTTTAACATGATCTACAATCTGAAACCTCCGACCCTCCACACAAATATGAGCCACATCTAAATCAGCTGGAAGTCAGACTCCATTTAAATCACAGCCCTTTTATATCCATGTTTAATATTCCAGAATTCAACAAGTGACATATATGAAACCTGAAGTGAACAGTGATCGGAGGAGGAAGAACCAAAGATGCAGAGAGGGCAGGTGAAGGTTGTGAGGTCATCAAACCGCTGTCACGATGAGTCTCTGTGATTATTACCTGCCCTGTTTATATATATATAAAAAAAAAAAAATCTGCAGCATGATTTACAATCTGTAAACGTCATATTTCATCGCAGCGACAGAGATTCACCACACGTGTGAGTTGGGAGCAGGAAACCAGTGATTGTCAGTTTGAGGAGCTCCAGTGATTGCTTGGTGGATTTGGCAGCCCAGGCACAGACAGAGTGTAAATCTAGCATGAGGGGCGTTGATGCACCACCACGATGCAGCACCTGTACCAAAGCCTCCACTTGGTGGAGCCCTAGACCTTCCAGAGCCGGCTGTGGGCTGCTGGCTGCAGTCGGTGGCAAAAACCTCAGCAAGCTTCACTCATGTTTTCAAATCCTCGAAGCAATTTTGTGATACAGTGCACACTTCATCGTTGAAAAGACATATTCCAGAAAGAGGCGTGGGGTTTTCTAGAAAGACGCTCCAGAGACGGGGACGCTGTCAAATATAATGCTCTTATTTATTCATAAATATCTGGAGTGCACTCGTCAGTATGTTGGGATGATTGAAGGTTGGTGTATAAAGCATTTTAAATGATAATGAGTTTATGTACAAACACCTGCTGATTAAAGAGACGTCTCTCCATGTTAGCTTAGCAAATCTAAGACAAACACAAGATGCTGTGGTGTAGAATGACCTGCTACTTATTAAAACAGATAAAAATGGGTTGTATATTATTCCGTCGAGCCCCATCCATCCAGGATTTTGATTGACATACTGCTCTCTAAATAAATATTCATGTGTAATCCTGTAAATCCAGCTGTGGTAGAGCTCCTGGGAGCCCCAGTGCCTGCGTGCATCTCCCACCTCCTTCCCACTGGAGCTCTGAAAGGTCACTCCGCATCTGACAATAATTCAAGCAGCATGTTAGTGGCTAATTTGCACTAAACAATAATGGCATTACATGGGTGACCTGGTGCACGGCGCTACACCCTAATATATCACTGGGGTGGCTGTGGAGCTGTCTGCATGCGAGAGGAGAAGAGTGACACATCCCAGAAGATGGAGACTCAGGGGCTGGATTAAGTTTGTGCCTTGGAGGATGTGCACACGCAGCCTACGTACACAGCAGCACCCGACGGCTGCACAGCTCCAGCACCACGGTGAACACCTCCAATGCGTTTTTATTTTCTTACAGAGATATGAACGGTCGCGTGCTTCTCCATCAACGCTGCCCACAGCACAACACAAGTGAGATCCGCCTGCACCGCTTCTCTGCACACGGACACACACACACACACACACACACACAGAGAGAGCCTGGCGTGGACACTTTAACATGTGCACACACACTTTGTACGTGCACATGTATGTTGCATGTGACAGGCACATACATGGACTTGGACGTGTGCTCTGCGGGGTGTCTAACTGGTTCCCAGTGTGGAGCCAGGGGAAGCTGCCTCTCTGATGTAACACTTTGCATCTTGAGACAAAGTTAATTGTCGTCGGTCTTTATGGAATCACAGCATCGCCCCGAGTCATGACGCCCACCTCAAAGTTACGCATGCAGCGCTATCAAGTGTGTGACAGGTGCACGGCGCTGAGCAACACACACACACACACACACACACACACGCACATCGTGAAGGAAAGGAACAAATCCTGTAAAGCACTGAGTCATCACCCATCATTCATCAGCCTTAAGTTCAAATGTGAGGAGGATGAATCAGGAATCTCACACTTCATCTCATTTCAAACACACAAATAAAAAAAAAAAGAAACACACAAATCCAATCAGAGAATAAAGGATAACAAAAATCCTGCAGCTTTGAAGTTGCAACACTTCTTCTCATGTGACGCTGCCGCTGCAGCAGTCGTCTGGCTCGGCCACAGAGCAAAGAGCAGAGCAGCCCCTGGAGTCTGGAGGCAGACGACATATAAAACATGTCCCTCCACGTCCGAGAGGAAGCTCTTCTTACCTTTTCTGATTCTGATTCTCACAGCTTAGCATCCATCTGTGTCACTGAGCGCTCGCTGCTGTGTTCCTGCTCCTGAGCGGTGAGCGGTGCTTAGCGCTGGAGAACCTGACTCCTCACGGCACAGCTTACATTCCAAGACTGACAACTGCACAGCTGGGGCGAGTGTGTATGGGAGTGTGTGTGTGTGTGTGTGTGCATGGGAGAGAGAGGGGAAGCGAGTGAGAGGGAGAGAGAGAGAGAGAGAGTCTCCTGCCTCCCTCGCTCTATGCTTCTCTATTTCTCTCTGCCCTCCCTCGCTCCGTTTCTCCTCCCCACTCTTTCTGGCTCCTCTCCCCTTTCCTCCTCTACACTTTCTATCCTCTCTCTCTCTCTCTCTCTCTCTCTCTCTCTCTCCATCTCCTTCCCTCTCTCTCTCTCTCTCTCTCTCTCTCTCTCTCTCTCTCCCTCCCTCCCTCTCTCATCATCCCCCTCCTCTCTCTTTCTCTCTCTTCCTCCCTCTCCTCTTTCTCCATCTCTCTCCATCTCTCTCTCTCTCTCTCTCTCTCTCTCTCTCTCCCTCTCTCTCTCCATCCCCCATCCCCCCCCCCCCCCTCTCTCTCGCAGTGCATCACTTCTGGCGGTGGATGTCACCCAGGCTGAAGCTGAGGCGACTCTGCCCCCTGATTGGCTGCCATTCACAAGTTAGCGATAAAGAAAAGGGAGAGAGAGAAGAAAAGCAGAGGATGGAGGAGGAGTAGGGGGAAGTGTGTGTGTGTGTGTGTGTGTGCAGTGTGCAGTGTGTGTTTGTGTGTTGCTAAGTGAGAAAACAGTGTCCTCACATCCCAGTGAGCATCAGTTGACTGTGGAATGGAGGAGCCGTGGAGGTTACAGGGGGCTGAGGAAGAGGAGGGTGGACTCTGGGAAGGAGCTCGGCGTGTTCTCCCTCCTTCCTCCCTCCCTCCATCCCTCCCTCCCTCCCTCCTCTTCATGTGACTGCATCCACAAAGCTCCGTCTCCAGAAGAGGCCGAGCTGAAAGCCACCGCTCTGACGGAGCCACTGTACGATGTTTGATGTCTAAAGCAATCGGCCTCATCTAATCTCCTTTCAATGACAGTGGAATGAAGGAGAAAAAGGCCATAACTTGTAAATCAGCCACGCAGCGAGGGCTCTGTGTGTGTCTGTGTGTGTGTGTGTGTGTGTGTCTATGTGTGTGTGTGTGTGTGTGTTCATCTTCATCTCGTCCCACTGACTTGGCTGGCAGCATGTGACAGGTGCACACGCGGCCCAGGCACTCTGTCATCTCCTCTCATTACACGTTTCATGTTGGATGCATATCAGCACGTCTCCGCACACTGGGCGCCATCGAGGCCGATGTAACGTTTTAATTCCACTGAAGGGGAGGCGGGGAGGCGGGGCGGGCTGCTCACATATATATATATATATATATCACCCGGGCGTTTGATGCCGAGACGGGGAGAGAGAGCGGCCCGACAGCGATACGTCACCGGATGTCGATACTCCTCCCTGACGCGTTCCTCCAGCCGATAAACGGTGGCACCGGTGGAAGTGACTTTGAAATGCACGGGACGCCACTCAGGGCCGCGGCGGCGCCGATGAATAATTGAAGTGGGAAGCAGCGGTTTCACCGGCCAACCTCGTTTGAGCTCCAGTTTTTTTTTTTTTTTTTTTTTTATCTCCCGATATCAGCATGAATAGATTATCAACTCCCTGCACCAGATAAATCAAAATGCAAACAGGCCAAACTAATTAACATCGGGAACAACACGGCGGAGAAGAAGAAGAAGAAGAAGAAGCTTCTGTGGGATCTGAGTCACGTCCTCGTCAGATATCCAGAAGTAGGTGTGTGTCTGTTCATGTGTGTTTGGCATGTGAACGATGTTTGTATGTATGACTGGGGGAGGAGAGGTGTGTCATGTTTGCTTATACCCATGTGTGTATTGGATGTGTGTGTTTGTGTGCGATGTTCCTCACTAACAAGCCGCTAGGATAAAAAAAAAAAGGAGGCTATTTTGTACATCTCTGCATAGAATTAGGATTAATTTACTTGCTATTCAAACCCCTGGGACGTTAATTACGCTGTTGTTACGCAGCCAAAACAACTCGGTACAAACATCAGAGAACAAGCACACACGTTGTACCCAACTGTTTCAGCAAAGTTCCCTCAGACTCACACAGACTCACACAGACACACACACACACACAGCGAACATCTAAATTCCTTCTCCTTCCAAGCAAGCAATTTTCCAAATTCCCATTGTTATCATTTTGATCTGTTTCTTCTTCCTCCCGATGAGGACTCCATTACGTTCAATCAAAGTTTCCCCGGCTTGAGGGGAAGAGCTTCCTTTAAATAAGGGTGTCTCTTGATCCTCTCCCAATTCTCAGTGTCGGCTCCCATCAGCATCACTGGTGTGCTGCACTGGTATTCTCCTCCACAGTCCTGGCCGCTGCTGATTAGTTCTCTGATTTCCCTTTCGCCTTCCCAGAGGAAGCGGCGGGTGTCTAACCACTGCTTTGCCGTGCTACCATAACAACTGCAGCTGCTGATAGGTTATTGATATACCTCCTGGAGCGGCCATGACAGGACCACATTAGCCGATCACTGGAAACTCACATCCAGGCTCCCGCTGCTGCTTTTAGCGGCGACCACACACTCAACACACTTTCCCCATCAATACCGACTCCCCTGCTTCCATCCCCATGACTCATTTTCATACTTGTTTCATTTTTCATTTTTCAAATATGCTCATTAAATGTGCAGTTCCTCTCTAACGACTTTCTGCTCCGACTGGTTGGCTCCAAAAAGTCTTTAAATCAATAAACTGTGTTATTTGGTTGTTGACAAGTCAGTTGTGCACAAATTACGGCGACAACTAAAGGATATTTGTTTGTTTTGTTCATTTATTTATGTATCGTGGATGATTGTCTGATTCATTATTAAGTCTGGGGACAATCTAAAAGGTTTCAAAGTCAAATCTATAATTTTTTTGTCTGACCACGAATGATTGTTTTTCTTTGTTGATCAAACTGAACAGAGACCAATAAATTTAGATATTTCAGTTTTGAAAAATGACCCTGAAGTTCTGTGCCGAGGTGAAAGTTGATCAATGGAGTAAAGAACTCTTTGTTGATGTTTAATCATAATGACATTCGGATGAGTTTAAACCTTCAGTGAGGTGATATCCGAATTCTTGCCATTTTTCTGTGATGATTAGAAATCCACCGTCACTCCACAAACAGTTATATTTCAGGTGTCCTTTCAATTTCCTCTTCATTCATCAACAGTGCATTTGGTGATTGTGTTTACCAAAGAATCTTGTAAATACCAGAGATGATGAAGTTATTTTCGCATAAATTCAGGGACAAAATTAAACCATCTATCTTTGTAGGTTTTCAATTTTGCACCAACGTATCCCAATGTTGCAACTAAGCTTCGTAAATCACAACTTGATAGAATTAAATAGACTAAATTTAATGTTTTATATACTTGATAGAAAACAGGTTCACACTCAGGTGGGAGCTGTGGCTTTGGGCTTATTGGGGGACTGGGTCCAGTCATGGGTTCGAGCTCCTGTCTGACTGAACCGAGCTCCTGCAGGTTAACGTCCTCGTGTCTAAATGACATGAGCTGTGCAGTTGTGCTCCAGATGTGCACGTTTCATCTCTGGCTGCACTTTTCACAGTAAAGACCGTGTTGCTGCCAAGGCTGAAGAAAACATCAAATACCCAGATTTGACTGTGAGCAGAGAAATGGCTTCGTCAAGGCCACAACTGAACGGGCAAATCATTTCCCTTTTTTTTTCGAAAAAGCAGGTGGTATAACAAATTCAATAAAGCGCTACAGCATCATAAATGGACGTTTACTCCTTATTTTCCACAACGTTGTGATTCTTGTTTAAGTGCTCCACACCGGCTCCACAGTGGACTTCACATCGTGGAGCGGTTCAAACCCGATGCCTTGTACTCGTCATTCGATTCAAGCACAAGAATCAAGCAGGTGTTATCTGGAGCTGGAGTTAGAAGAAGCCAGTCAGCATTAGAGGCGTGAGTCATCCACCAGAACCTGCCTCCTTATGAGATTTAGACAAATTATTCCATAATTACACTCTGAAGGTTTTACAGAGCTGGACGCTGGCGCCTGACCCGAGATGACTGAGCTTCATTTACATACATTTCACACTTTCACCACCGAGGCCGACTCGCCCCGGAGGAGAGGGGACACTACAAGTCCAGGTCCTTGCTCAAGGGCTCTCTGGCAGCTCACATGGATGTTAATGGACACGCTGGCTATGGCAGGGATTGAACCTGTAGCCTGTCAGGCTTTCAGAATGCTTCTCTTTCTAGTGGAGGTTACTCAGGAGTCAGCTCAGGACTCGTGCTTTGTGCTTTGATTAAAAACTCAGCTTTAATTTGAGCTGAATTCTACAAACTGCAATTCTTCTTCATTCGCCGGCTTTTTAACAAAAGCTATTTTCTCCGGGTGTCTTCAGTGCTGGTAATGAACAGGCTGCATTAGCATAGTACGGTGGCCCCTGAGGACAAAGCACATACAAGGGAGAAAACACTAACGACACACAGACACACACACACACAGAGGGAAAACACATAAAGCATAAAGAATAATGATCCAGAACAACAGTGGCATTAATTTACATGAGCAGCAACATTATCTCCTCATTTCAAACGACTTTAACCAGGAAGAGAAACATCCAGTGAAGTAAATGATAAACCTCTTGTTCACAATATATATATATACATTAAAACTACTACATGTATTTTCTTGACCCGTCCAATGAAACACATTTTTTTTATTATGTATCTCTACCTTCAGACAAACTGGCAGCAACACATATTTTTTAACTCCGAGGTCAAATTTGATCTTTCAAAAGGAATTATATTTCAGAAGTGCTGCAGGCTACAGAGCCAGCGGTGAATTGGCAAAGGGCTTTCTGAGATAAGAGTGTTCTGTGGCCGGACGGCGGGCAGGTCATCTCAGGACTCCGGCTGCGAGCTGCTCAGATAACCGGAGAACGGGAAGAGGGGTCCTCCCACGTCCGGACACATCGAGTCTACGGACAAGTGCTGTTCAGATAAACCATATGTTTTTATTTCTATTATACAAAGAATATGAAGTATTAAACGGTGAGGCTGGTGTCAGCGACATGAAGTCTGATTTAATGTGAGATTGCTGCTTCTTCAATCCATCGAGCATCCCAGAGATCTGCTCATATTGCAGAGCATGTGTTTTCCACAGGTTTATGTGTTTGGAATATCTTTATTAATACATTTCTGTGCCTCCTCCTCAGGGTTGATGCAACATAGATCCATTTTTTTAAATCAGCAGATAGTTCTCTTGCATTATTTTTGCAAGAAAAAAGTGCTGAACAGGGAAAATATCAGACAATTAATATTTCTATCATGTTCACCTTTTAGCCACGAGGTTGAGTTCACTTCCCCCCCAAAAAGAGAAGTGTGTGTTGGAAGCTGTTGGGCACAAATCCTCCTAATGTCCGGTGACATTTGTGTGGAGTAAGGTGGTGTGTTAAAAAAGAAGAAGAAGTGCTGCATGGTGGTTTACAGGACCGGCCCTGAGGACGCTCCTGTCCCGACCCAAAGTGATGACACTTCACTCAGCCCCTGAACACTCACTGGTGGAAGTGCTCAGCGGGCGATATATCTGCTTTTATTGACTAAATTGCCACTATCATAAAAATTTTCACAGTCCACTCCCCACTCATAGGCATTTACCAGATTTTTTTGCAGCGCAGCACTCAGCCGGGGAAATAACTAATTTATTACTACAGAAATAATTACACTGAGTCTCTGTTGGAGTAATGAATCTTTTGTTTTAATGCATTTTCCCCCCCCCCTGCACATGTATTTCTGAAAAATAAGTGGTTAAAGAACACATAATGTTATATTGGAGCTATTAAATTCCAGCAGTGGGGTAACGAGTCGGCGTCGTGTCTTTGCATGTGCAACACATTGAAACCCACAAGGAGACGGATGAAGGAGAGAAGGAAGCTGCAGAGCAACATGTAACAAGAAGATTTGAAACTGTGACACTCGATGGGAAAGAAAACACACAAACTTACAAAATGTCTCCCTGTCAAAATACACAAATCTGCTCTTGTCACTTCAACAGTTTGCGGGGTCAGCGTTTAAAGTTCCTATCTGAAGACAAACCGGCTGCGTGAACATGAGGCAGCGGAAAAAGAAAACAGGCTGAGAATCAGTGGAGAGTAAAGCTCGTGTTTGTTTGACAATATGTTTGTGCCGACTGGGAGGGGGGGGGGGCGTTCTCTCAAAGCGTCTCTCTCTTTAACATCCACTCACATGCAAACACTTGATTTTTCTATTTCTGCAGTTTGTTTCAAAACTGGAGAACTCAGCAGGGGGGGGGGGGATCTTTTAAAATCACTGAATCCTTCATTTTCCTCCATGCAACTCGCCGATGTCTTCTATTAGACCCCCCCCCCCCCCCTAGGCTGTGAGTTAAACTTCTCTTCCAGAAGACTTGGAGTCTCAGGACCGATGTGGAGATGTTTCCACAGCCGGTCGCAGTAAACAAAAAACTTATGAATAAATGTGTTGGGACTTTCCCTTGAAAATAAACTCAACACAAACATAATTATACTCCCCAAATATTTACATCCCCCTTATTACATTTTTATTTCACTGCTCCAGGTCCTTTTTTTTACACTCTTAACATTTCATCAGCAACCAAACCGTTGAAAAGTAGATGGAGTTTGATCCTCCGGCCTTTGAGTGAATATTAACGAGCAAGGTAACTCTTAAGTGTGTGGGTTGGTTTAATTGTGTCGTTGCAGTTGTTGTGTGTGCGTCACGGTTCACACTGGACAACGTGGGCAGTCTCCTCCCATAGAGATGCTCGTTGAGTCGCTCCTTAATCAGCTCTTTGCCTGATTTCATTATTGAACTCCTCTGTTCGGTGGACACTGGACCTCCTGGGGACTAGTGGAAAACAAAATGGCTCCCCCCCCCCCACAATGTAATTGAATGCAGGTCGCTCTGTAATCACCTCCCACTACAGTCGGGGTTTTTTGTCTGTGGCAGATCCGGTCCCTGTCCAAATGGACTGGGACTGTCGGAGGCCTTAGTGGAGCTTTTAAAAGGCAAAATGAAAAGTTATTTGATTGGACCTGATTGGTACCAGATTCTACAACACACCCACTGAGCATGATTCCCCTTCTCGCCATTTCATACTGAGCTGCTGTTGCATCACTCCCACCCCAAACTCCCCCCCCCCCCCTCGACCGCACTCAGACTCGTGAGCTGAACATCATCCTTTCTTGCAAACAGAACCTAAAAATGAAGTCGGCCTCCAATAGGATACAGAAGGTAGGAAGTATAACGATGATATTTGAATCACTGTCATTATTGATCTCAGGTCCAGAAGAGCAACACGTCCATATTGCAATTGAAGATGTCGGCCCTAACCCTAACCCGTCCCAGCAGACAGCCCCTAAAGCTCCTTAACACCAATCGGTCTCTGGCAAAGAGGCTGAGCGTCTCACCACGGAGCACTTCAGTGTCCCGGCTACAGACTGACACCTCTATGTTCCCAACCACCACTTCCTCCCTCCCCCTCCTCCTCCTCCTCCTCCTCCACCGCCACCATCACATGTTCCAACGCCAAGTGCCGCAACACTTACAGTAAACTTCAGCGTGATGTACAGATAGTGGGACATGCATTATGCATAGTGTTAGTTTGTACAGCACATGCTGACAGGAGTGTTAACACCCTGTCTGCCTACTTAACTGTCTGTACTATGTTATGAGACAGTTTATTAATATTTTCTTTGAACCATGCCAACAGAATATCACTTAACCCCTTATTGTGCATTTTTTGCAAAGCAGGTCTAACACAAGAGAAATTCATTACAATGTATTCGTGGTACAACACAAAATAAAGCCTGTACTGTACTCAGAAATGTGTTCTTTACATCGAGTACACAATCATGGTATTTACGAATATGAGCCGATGCAGAACCAGGTTATTAATTTGACATCCTGCTGTTTTTTATGTCCAGTAAAACAAGCTGTGTTAGTCCAACAGCTCATTCTAAAGGAGCCATATGTGGTTGTCAGCTTCCCCGCGGAGGTTTTCTGAGCGTCCGAATAGAAAAGAGCCCGGAACACACTGGATGGATTTTCACCGCAGATCCCACACAGCCCTTCTAATACAGCAGGATCTGAGAGAGGAGCTGGAGGAGCAGCTGGGGAGAGGACACAGCACGGTCCAGGATAACAGCTGGAAAACAGGAAGATCAATACATCTCATGACATTCTTCATCCGAAATCCAGCCTCATACGCTCTAAATTAGAAATATCGATATTGTAGATAATTAATTCCATCACTGGGCCCGTCATGGTATTTGTTTAGAGCCGGTGTTGTATAGGAATTACATTTATATAAGACAATTCCACACTTCACCTTGTACAACCAATACCAAGTTGAATTTCCCAGTGCAGACAGTGGCATCAATTATGTGGCGAGGGGGGAATAACGGTCGACCAGCACGAGGCGGGGGGGGAGCAAATCAGACCTGCACGAGATTAGAGTTTGTCACGGAGCCGCAATTAAGGTTTGTAATCTTCCCCGAGCCTGAACTCTTCTAATTGCTTTGCCCTAAATGTACATTAACTGTAGTTTATTTTCCAAAAACCTTTAAATCACCAACATCTTTGAAGGTGTACGTGTGGCAGGAGGGGAGTGGAAGATAAGATTTGGTTGAATATCACTGGATATAAGATCGATAAATGATATTAAACAACAACAGAGGCCAAAAGCAAAGATTCATCGCCCCCAGATAGAAGTGTCCCTAATCTGAAAGGACGATCAGTGACTCTGGGTTTTTCTGTTTTCCCTGCAGATCCTCTACGATTTAAAAAAAGCTCTATTGTTTGTCTCGAGGCCAAACAACGTTAAATGTTAACATATGCACCACGTCGGAAAGAAAACTTCAGTTTCCATCGGTAGAGCTCGAATCACGAGGTGAAGCCGACGCTCACCATCATCCATGTGTGTCTCAGAAACGTGGAGGACACTGGAGAGCCCCCCCCCCCCCCCTTTTCTTTCCTTTCTGTATCGGGTGACCCACATTTTGTTTTTTGTTATTATTCATCCTGTGGACTTTGAGTTGCATAACAACGTGGTTTTTTTGTGTAAAACTCGACTGTAACCATGGACAAGGTGCATGCGGTTGATGTGGTGGGAGGCTATTAAAAATAAAAACCATTCATTGGTTTCTCCCATCTTGCCCAGTGGCTTTGAGCCTCTCTGTGGGTTTGACTTGTTTCCTTTCATTCGCCCCTTGTTCCCAGATTTGATTATAGAGACCAAAGGTAAACGAGAGACTCAGACTCTGACACGTACATGTGCGACAGACACTCTTCCCTCTCCAGCTTATTAATTTTCTAATTAATTCTGTTATTCTCCACCACCGCCGCGCTGATTAACCAACAATCATCTGACGCACACGGCGATATGAGGGGCTAATGCGCTCAGTTAATACACAGGCAAAATGGCGTTAATGGAAAGAACCCACCCGTCTGACATTGAAGCCAATACTAACCCCTTCCAATTATTTCTCATGCTGTATTCCTTACTGTGGAGGATGACATGGAAACTGTTGCATGGCCCAGTTTAAGAGAGGTGCCCGTACATTAAATTAAACTATTATGGTTTCTAAGACCTTAAACGTGTGGAAAACAAAACAGGTTCATGGAGTTAAAAGAAAGCTATTTCCTATAATCTCAAATTGACTTTTAAAAACAAATCAAGACACGTGTTTGCTGCTGAAACGCTGACATGCAAATTAGTTTTTCATGTCTTTGAGCCATTCGTGACACACAGAGGCGTAAAACCTATTTAGACTGCGGTCGGGAAAATTGTCGATTTGCATATCGGGCGTCAGTCACATCTGTCAGTCTTAATTTACAGGTAATTATTTAGGGAATAAACCTTTTACGCCACAGACGCACACAAACACACAAACAGGTTTTTCCGCCTGAAGGACACAGGCATGTAGAAGTAGAGCTTGATAACTCAAGGGCACGAGAATAATAGCTCTGGATATTTCAGAAATAATCATTTGAAATCCAGCCTCTGAAAATCTCCATTTCCCTGTCAGAACGATAAGGATATGGAATCAGATAAGTCCAAAGGCCACGTTTGCAGATTAATGACGTCTGTATGAGGCGGTAATGGGAGTTTCTTGCTCTCTTAAAAGCAAGGCAGTGTTATTGTTGGATTCGAGGGACACATCATAAGCACCCAGTCAAACCCTCAGAGTTGTGAGTTAAAAAAAAAAAACACACAACTGATCCTGGTAGAAGTCACCACTTCCACATCGGAGCTGCAGATCAGGAAGATGTTGTGTCAAAAAACAAGGAGGACATTCTCCCAACGTGTAAACGTGCAGATTCTCAAAGCACAGCTCGCATTTGTTAAACAATCTCTCGTGGGGATTCGGCAAAAAGAGGAACAGCCGCCGCGCTCTGCATGAACGCATAGAGCATCGAACACGGTAAGTGTGGCATCTCCACGTCATGCACAAGAAAGGAAATGTGAGAGGAAGATGAGGCACGGCTGCAAATGGTGAGGCTGGGATTTTAAACACATTCACGTGCTGGGAAATTGTTTGTTCGCAATTTTATATGCAATCACACACAGCAGTGGCATTCTCTATTTCCTGCCGACATAACGGACCAGTACAGAACTGGTTATATGCAAATGCTGTCAAAGTCTAAAAATATTGTAGAATGAGGGGAATGAAAGGCGTGATGGATGATGGATACACAGAATATCACAGGATGTTTGAAACAGAGAGAGAATCCACACAGAAGCTTCTGTTGGAGGAACTCTACACAGTTTCCATCAGATCCAGGTTCACTTTAGATTTGTGTCTATAACCAGTATAAAAACATAAATGTCCGTTAGCACACTTTTCATTCGAAGGCTTGATTTTAAGTTGATACGCTGCACTGATTAACGAACAGTTGCCTTTGTACCAAGCCCCGTAGAGATGTCATTAAATAAACATTATGTCGTTGTGTCATGTTTCTGGCTCAGTGACACTATTTACTTTCCTCTTAGCTCTGCCTTGAATTCTGAAGCTGCCAAATGTGCCACTTCATTCCCCCAGCTAGCTGTTAGCTTTGTGCGTTTCCCCATTTGATGCCGGTCAGGTAGCATCGGGTCTTTACAGCTTTCCACACCTCCGTCTCGAGAGCCGGGAGATCAAACCCCAAACAGCTGCTAAGAGGTGGGGGAGTTAGAACCCGATGCAGTGAGTCCAGGATCTAAAGCTCTGGAGTGACGGCTTCATCACGACGTGGAACATCCTCTTCCTCACATACGAGTATTCATGTTGGTGTTACTGATGTGTTCTTTGATTATGTAATGTGTGTAACTTCTGATTGAAGCCGTCCCCCTGATACACAACTTACTATTATTTCCATCATTGATTGAACTTAATTGAATAATCAATTAGTCTCTAAGAAACCAGAGAGTTTTGGAAGCTTTGAGAGTCTGGAAACAGAAAATGTTTGTTTATTTTTCTTGAACAATGATTGAGACAGTTGTTTGGAATTTAAATTGGTTAATTAGAGTCCTTTTGATTGGACTAAATGATCCATTATGGTTGCAGCTCCACTTCTCTGCCTTGTGTCAGGTTTGGAATATAACAGCCTTTGAGCTGGAGGCTTTCCTCTTCCTCTTCTTCCTCTTCCTCCTCTTCTTCTTCATGTCTCTGTGACAGTTATCTGGTTTTGTCTTTATCCGTTCTGTCTCTCCTCAGAAACATTTCACACCTGACGAGAGCCGGCTCGGTGAACCCGACAGATCCGGGCACCTCCAGGTACCTCGCACAAATTCTGGATCATGTATAATTTTTAAAGAAACTTCTAAAAGCCCCTCAAAAAGAAAAGGATAAAAACTCTGTAATGAGCTCGGTCCCTTTCTTTATACTCAAAGAAGTAACTGCTGCTGAGAAATAATTAATTTGGGTCTGACACTGGTCTCAGCCCGGCTCGGTTTCTTATTTTACCCGTTGCTGCAGATCCTTTATTGAACCCACTCTTTCCCCGAGCAGTGCTCCCGACAGCTAGCAGAAGGTTCCATGTAAAACTACTTTCAGAACAACTCAAGCTCCCCACTACAGCTCCACTCCTCTCCCTGACAAGTGGTGACACAGTAACTGTCGATCTTTTCCTCCCCCCATTAAGGAGGAGGTTTCACATTCCTCTGCTCCGGGCCTGCCAGCGTTCCTTTTCTGTCTCGGTGTATTTTTTTCCTTTCCTCTTTGAAACTTGCCACACTCACAGAAATCAAATCGTGACGTATGGAACAGCGCTGCTCTCAAACGGTGGCTCCTCTGACAAGGCTGGAGACGACTGTGGATGTCTGCTCGGGCGTATTGTTACTCGTGGTGTAGCAGGCTGTTATCCAACCAACACAAAAAAAGAAGGGGAAGGATTATTCTGTCGACTGCTCAGGGTGTAAAAATACATCCAGATAGATTCACGGCCATCACTTGTAAAGTTTTAAACAAAAGCACCAAAGAAGGAGAAGAGGAATCCATCTGTTTTATGTTTCAGGATTTAAAGAGAAAGACGATGGAGCAGTGTCGGGCTTTGAAAATGGACGATGACGGTGACTCAGGGGAAGATGTTGTTTCATGGCTGAGTTTGTGTTTTAGAAAAATCTGAATCTTAACTAGGAGGGAAGGATTTGAATTAAGTGAATATGACATTAGAACTAAAAGACATGAAAAGAATAAACTCAACATATTCTGTTGAAATTGTGAATTTACATCTTTTTGCAATTTAAATACATCTCTGCTGGTACTGATATATTTCCAGATGAGTTTAAAAACCACAAAACATTCGTCTTTATTCTTTAAAAACTTTCCCGAGCTCAGTGGTTTGACTGTTCGGTAAATCCCCCCCCCCCCACCCCAAATGTAAGAAGAATCGCTGATTGTGTTGAATTTGTGAGAAAGCAGGTTCTTTAGAGTTGTGCGATGTCTATCAGCAGGACCTGAACTGTAAGTGGCTGCTGGATGGATTTAACTCAGGGGTATTCCTCGGGTTCATACTCTGGAGGCAAGGGGGGGGGGGGGGGGGGGTATAAGCCACCAGTCAATTAATTTCTTTTGTGTTTGTGTCATTTTTAGGATACATATCGCAGAAGAGCTAATTCTCAAGGGCAATTTGCCGTTGATGTTGTGCCTGGTGTGTTGGCGCAGCTCGTCATAATGATGCAGCGTCTGGGGAAGTTATTTATTCATGTCATTATAATGTAGCGTTAAAAAAGAAAACCCTCAAGAACTCTGTGATTAAAAAAAGGGAAGAAATATAACAGACATCATAAAAAGAAAGGGGGGGGGGCTGTTATTTACAGCTGGTGTGGAAATGACAAAAAAAAGATGTGTGTTGTTCGCCAAAATAAAAAACAGACAGGAATAGAAAAGATAATTTGACAGACGACACAGGGAGGTCAGACGGAGGAGTTATTAAAATGACGAGCAGATATTCAGCGTCTCAGGTTCAGGTTGTTCCTCGTGTCACGGATCAGTTGTGCAGGTCACACACACACAATAACAGTAAAGTGATAATCAACCAGGGGCAGTGTGTGTGTGTGTGTGTGTGTGTGCTGTAGATGTAATCACAGGTTCCTCAGTCACACACTGCACCTTGTGTGAGGAATCTTTGTTTGGAGAAAAACAGAGGAATTCAAGTGATGCAGGAATTCAATATGTTCAGAAACTATAACGATGAATTATAAAAGTGAGACAAAGTCAAACTGGAGCGTCTCTGCTCTCTGATCACATGAGAAAAATAAGATCTGTCAAATGAAGCCTCGCCCACTATGATCAGTTTAATAAACACGACTGTCCATAAATAAAATGACCTCCGGTCGCCGGCTTGTTTCTGAGACTTACTGAAAATCAGGCTGATTGTTGTCGGGTCTATTTTGATCTCAAGCGACTGTCAATCAAATCTGATGAAACCACCGACTCTGACCTGATGAGGCGGGTGAGCTGTCGTCTTACTCTTGAGTACTTTGCTTTTGAAGTTGACTATATATATATATATAAACACATGGACTGATCAACTCTTGAAGTATTTGTACCAAACTGTTTTTTAAGGAACTTGTTCTGGTTCCGTTTTTCCCAGGGACACAGAATAAATGTTGTCCGCTGCCAATGACCCAGTTTGCATAAATGGGAGTTGGTTTTTTTCACAGTCATTTCCAATTATTCATTATTTGAGCGTCGGTCTTGGGACACGGCCGCCGCTGAGTGACACGTGTGGGTGGAAGTGAAATGGACGAAGAGGTCAAAGCAATCAGGGAAGCAGCAGAATGAGATCTGTGTCACCTCCCTTCATTTATTCAGATGTCGAGGCAGGACAATGGCTCGGTATGAGAACCGCCGCCTGGCAGAATGAACCACTAATAAATTAAGTTTGACACATTTTTTTGTTGTTGTGATATTTGAAAAGAAAAAAACAGTGAAATGGACAAATCTGCATTAATCCTACACCTTCCTCCAACAGGTGTAGCATTGATTGAAAAGCATAGAACTCCGTGACAGGGACCAGAGCAGTAGCTCAGGGCCATGTTAATTAGAACCATCATCCACACCATTAGCAGGCTGATGGTGGTTCAGCAGCTGCTAAATGGGAATCGCTGTGGAAAATGTTGTTAAAGCTGAGATAACCACATTCTGGAGGAGACACCACTTACTGCGTATTACTCCATATTATAAAGGCACCAACAATATGCACTGCGACGGAGGCTGAATAGATGAGTTTGGGTTTCGTGGACGGACCGGAGCTAATTCACCTAATTGCACATTTCGCCGAGCTGTGACAAAGGATGAGGCAGCGGCTTGTGTCGGCCATTTCCCTGATGAAGACCCGATGTAGGGCAATGCATCAATGAAACCAGTGTTTTATTTTGTGTCCGACCAGCTTTTTAAAAACCCTTTGCAGCAATAAGAAACCATCTCCGTGGAACGCTGCATTTGGTGTATTACCAGGTCGGGGCTTGGATTTCTCCTGCAGGAATTTAATAAAGAGTGTAAACAGCTTCACAAATTGTTTGCTGGCCGGATGGAGACGGAAGGAAACAGTGAAATATGTATTTTGTGTGAAAACGTGTGTGAAACCCAGGGAGTTAACAAGCTTGCTGACTGACAGGGGATCTGCTCACCTGTTGGCTAGCTGACTCCGAGAACTACTTTCAAGTATTTTAATATAATGATGTAATTGCTGAGGGTACGGCAACATGTTTGGGGTAGTACAAAGATAATACATGGAAAAACCAAAGTACACACGAATAACTAGTTCTTATAGTAGAAATATTATCTAAAAAGGTTTGGTAGAAATTTGTTGTTGTCATTTTTTCGTACTCCTGTTGACAAATAAACCTACAAACCAACAGACACAGGTGAAAACACACCTTTCATGGTGGACGTGATAAACTCAGAACGCCACGTGTATCAAGAGTTAGCCGTTCCCTCAGCAGCGACAGGAGCTCACCAGTTATTCACCGTCAGAACTCTCTTTATCATCGAGACTCCAGCCGGCATCTGGTTTACGTGTGAATTTAATTTCTGGTGTGCTTCTGGGGCTTATATCCAGCGTGTGGGCCGATTCCCCTGATTCTCCTTTGAATGGTGGTGCAACATTTTAAGTCTTGAAATATCAGGTTTCCTGGCAGCTCATCTCTTCCTACTATGTCACTGCACTTAGGCTATCTTTCTCTCACGTTAAATTGAGTCCACTGTGAGACAGAGACAGAGACGTCCGGTCTTCAGACATCTCAGGCCTGTCAAACCCAATCACCAGCAGAACCAGCGTCTCCCACGATGCTGGGCTGACGTGGTCGGCACGAGGACGGGATGGTTTGACTTTTTCTCCTGACAGCTCGCTGAGCGCTCTGTGTAGTTTGAGCGGAATGTACAAGTGAAGTTTGAAGTGGAAAAATCTGGATTTCAAAAGCTTTAAGGTGTCAATACATGTGTTTTATCTTTCTTTTGTATTTACATTATTCTCTTAAACACAATATCTTCAGGAACGCCTCTGGAGAATTGACTGAGGCTCTAAAATAAGCCGATTAGAATTCGCTGGTTAAACGTCGACGTCTCTCTGACGTTTATTTGGCCATAAATAAAAAACTCGAGGAAGCTGATGACAAATGTTCAGACGAGAGTCTTAATTGGATAAAATGATGAAGTGATGATAACTGAGAAACTGAGGAACAGAAGGAGGCTGTGACCACATTTTCTACAACTTGACGATCTCGAGGGAGTTATTCCAGTGTGTGAGTTTGTTTTTTTTATGCGAGTGTGTGTTTGTGTCGACCAGATGTCTGAATCGTGCAGATTGTGTTGTGGGGAATTAACCATAATGTTAAGGAGCAGCATCAATATGTAAAAGTAAGTTTCACCACATTTGCTCATTACTGATAACAACATTTAATTTGATGATTAGTTTGACCTCTGCTCTGTTGTTTCTCCCACATGTGTAAACACCGTCTCATCTTCACCTCCAGTAGAACGAGAGCTTAGCTGTAGGTTACAATAAATTTCACTATTTCAAAAGTCAAACTATTTACATAAAGTGTTACAGATCAATACAGTAGAGAAGAAAACATTGTTGTTGGAGCCTCTCCCCACGTTGAGCACGACTGATGCAGCAGGAAGTCGGTGATGGCTGCTGCTGAACATCTGTTGAGCTGAGTGGAAACTGGAACGTCCCTATATTATCTACTACAGGGGAGAGATTGAATGCAAAGCAAAGAACAAACACTTCCCACTCAGCTTGTGTCGCTCTGGAGGTTCACGAGTCGCTCCTTTAACTGGTTTGACTTTCGTACGTCTTCTGCGATGTTTCGCGATTCAACCTCACATGTCCATACCACGAAACTGAGAAGCTCAATAGAGCCAATTAGATCTGTAACATAGACGATGTATGGTGGTTATAATAATTACAAATAAGCCTTTATTTTAAACTGCCTATTTGTGATGTAAACTTTGCTAAGAAATGCTCTGTAATACCAAATAATCGCCCAGTAACCGACTAATTAATCCTAAAGCAGAATTAGGGAATTATTAGTTCAAAATTAATTAACAGGACTAGGACAGGCAGGATCAGGGGACGACCCTGTCCTCCATACTGAATACAAGTCATTGACAGCTCCTGGGGGGGGGGGGGGGGGGGGGTTGCAAATCTCTCCTTCAGTTTAAATTATATTGCAATGAGCTCCACACAGACGGAAAGTACAAGGGGAGTTTTGAATAATTTAACGTGCACCTCTGGGACGGAGAGCAAAGACAATTCCTCTGACTGTCGATGGCAATTTCATCGTTTTTATAGATATTCAAATGCACAGAATAATAAGAGAGAGGGAGAGTAACCTGTTATTCCATAAGTATACATGAATATACCAATTAATCAATCAACAAGTGGACCACACAAGCTAATCAACCCTTAAGGGGCTGGAGCTTACGTTATTTAATCAGATGCAATGAA
This sequence comes from Pleuronectes platessa, assembly GCF_947347685.1. Lineage (NCBI taxonomy): Eukaryota > Metazoa > Chordata > Actinopteri > Pleuronectiformes > Pleuronectidae > Pleuronectes > Pleuronectes platessa. The sequence goes on from NC_070645.1 coordinate 19,273,706, forward strand.
TCTGAAGTGTGTCCTGAGTTGTGTAAACTCCACTGAGACCGGTGAATACTCAGACTTTAATAAAAACCAAACACCAGGTGACTCCAGCATTAGAGTCTGAGGGGTTCGACTAATCAGACGTGAGCTGCTGCAGGAACAGGGTGGAAAGATTTCAGATTTCAGGATGAATGATTAACATACAGAGCAAAACGTTTTCTCTGATAATCTATAAAATGTGTCTCAAGATGGTTATTATCAAGTTATAACCAAAAATGTGGCACAGCTGGTAAAACGGGGTGACCATTGATCGTTGGTTCAATCCCAAACTAGTTGCGATCAAGTTTCCTCAAACACGACAGAACATTTTCTAATTCAGAAGACGAATTAGAAAGTAAACATCACGGTTCCCCAGAATTAAAAAAACAACTTAAAAACCTTGATCAACGTGGTTTTCAATCTATTTCCTTTCGGTTAATTGACAATTTATTTTAACTCAAGTCTTAATGGCTCCATTAATCTGAATATGTGGGGGAATCTTTGGAAGCTCGGTGATTCAACCGACACCGAACAGTCCAGCTCCGTTCAGAAATAATCACATCGTTAGTCAAACTATTCCTCAAAATGAGAATCAACGTTTTTCTTGTGTTCTGTGCTGATTTTCATTTTTGAATTAAACTTGGTTATTCAGTGAATATTATCTGCTGCAAACCTGAGGGGCTGAAAATTCAGTAATAACGTTTCCACTGAGGTGCACAACGCTTTCAAAACACATTTTCACAGTGTTAGTGTTTTTACACGAGCAAATCCAATAATACTGCAAATCCAACGTGAGTATTTTGGAATTCGCTGCATCATAAAAACGAACCCAAATTACTGCAACTGCTCAGTTTGCTCAGAATGTTGCACTGTGCATCCGCTCCCACAGCCTGTGTCTGTCCTCCCCGGCCAACAACCTGCAATTATCAGCCTGTCAGAAGCTGCCACTGAACACAATAACTATTTTTCTTTCCTCATAATTTGCAACACACCAAACAAATCCTGGCTTTGTTAACGAGGGCACAAAGTGACTGGAGCCGTATTGTTTCTGAGCAGCGCCACAGTTTGTTTGCCTGTCAGTGAAATCCTGGTCACGGGTCACAGGAAGTCAAACACTTTTTTTGGGGATATTGTGACATTAAATGAAATATTTATTCCGCTGCCTGAATAAGAGGAGAGTTCTCAGACCTCGTGTCAGTTTGATCGAGTGTAAAAACAGTCAAAACATCTGAGTGGAAAGGAAAGATTAGTGTGTGTGTGTGTGTGTGTGCATGTGGGTAGGGGAGGGGGGGGATATTTGAAGGCATTGTCTCCACAACTTAAAAACCGACTCACTGCTTAATCCACATTTGCGGTGGCAGTTCCCAACAATGTTTTTAACAAGCGCAGTGGGATATTAAAAGTATCTGTTGGTTGTTTCTGATTAGCTGCCACTGAACCCTGACTGTAATCCCATAAGCTCAGCCTCACGGCATTCAGACTCCGAGGCGGGGGCTGCTGATGGGGAGGAAGAGCAAAGGACTCGTTCTCCTATAACTAGTTCCTCTAATCCATCAGACGAGGCTTATCACACGTAACCTTGGACGGGAGGAAATCCTTGGACGGCCTAGTTGTCCATGCAAACGACCGTGGTACAACCGGAAGCTGTCATTTGGTGCTCATCCAGAACCTTTCTGCATTGAGTCTCTGGAACCTGATTCATTTTCACCAGATCCGAGTTCTACACCTTTAATTATCTCAATGCAACGAGAGGACGCTGCAGAACAGAGGCCCCTCGAACATGAAGCCTCTCAGATGATATGTAAATCTCCTCATTTTGCTGACATCAAGCTTTTCCCTGTATGTGAAGTGTCACCGATGATTCCACTTCCATGAAAACAACCGCTGCTCCATCAAACTGTGCACAGACACGTGAGAGACAGGTTAGCGCCGGTGGCTCAGGGCTCTCACCCAATATCTGAATTTGTCCCTGATATTTATTGCCTCAGTAAATCAACAAATCCAGATTCCCCTCTCCACAGTGGAGCTCCGGGGGTTTGACCCTCAGGTAGATTCTCCCCGAGTAAAGAACCGATGACACTCATCCATCATGGTGACTGAGTCCGGACTGATTGGCGTATCTATCCTCATCCGAGCTGTCGGTCCCCATTAGTGTGCAGGATTACTTTCGGGCCCTAATGCATTTACAGGTGATTATTCTACTTCCTCTGCTATTAAGCTACTTATGGGTGAAACTTGGCTTTTTTTTCCAACTGTCAATAAAGCTCAGCCAAGCTATTAGGTGTTATGTATTGAATTAGCTTGTTCTGGGTTTAATCTCCATGTATCAGTCTTCACTAAGAACTGTTCCTCTAACTTGGTCACAGGGGGATGTGAAAAGTTCCTAAACCCATTTGCCAGTAGATCTCACCAGTGGGGATTTCACTCTAATGGGAACTACAGCTCTATTCCTGGACTCTTCCATTTAAACCAGGAAGAGACGAGGCCCGGTTTAGTTGGAATGCACGTACCAGTACAACCAAACTAATCGTTACCAGTCTTCACTTCCAACCAAACCAAACTCCTGGAGAATTTATGTGAACACAGAAGATTCAGATTTACGATGGATTTCCATTTATTATCGGCAGAGACGGGGTTCAGGACCTCTGAGGAGACGGATGATTTAAAAGAGTCACAGTCGGAGAACGTGTTTTTAAAACCTCTGTTCTTTAGGTTTCCTCATGCACAGTAATCTCCCCAGACAGATACTTACACTTTAAAATAGTGTCTGACACGAGCCTGGGTTTTTATTCACTGTTCTCTGCAGAGATGTGAGAGATCGTCTTTTTATATTCATGTTTGCTCAGAGCTACATGGAAGTGTCACATTCGCGTTATGATTTCTAAGTGTTTGATTAACTCTGACAAGAAATTAAGAAGAAACGACCAATTATGGATAAGTTATACCTTCAAGAGATAATTAGATTTAACACATCTTTTACAGTGTGTGAACAATGTGGTTGAAATGTACATCCACATTAAATCAACACTGATAAATGAATGCTGACGTGTTTATAGGCTTCGTGGTCACATCCCCTTCAGGTACAGATATGTGTAACAAATATCACACTGTCAGTGCTTTCCTGCAATTTGAAGATTTTGAGCATCTCTAAAAATACAAAATCTTATCAGAGTTCATACATAATTAATGCTCGGTCATTTTACATAAGGAGTGGGAGTTCTCTTTCTCGTTGCCCTTGCCAATCATCCCGTGTCCGCACAGAAACCTCGGCTTCAGCCAATCGTCTGCATCGGAACCCGTCAGCTGGTTTTTGATCAACGCCACGAAAACCCCGGCCTCCTGGGAATGTTCATCCAGTTGCTGTAGAAACAAATTATCCATCCGAGAAATGGAAGTTTTCCTTTTTCATTCGTGTGATTCACTTACCAGTTGTTGATCAACGCTGACGTCTTAGAGAAAGAACATCCACAGAAGAAAGTTGGCGTCAGCCAGGCAGAAAAACAAGATCTGCTTTATTTTGTTTAAATGTTTGTGCAGGTGCTTCGGCGGCTGCACCTGCTGACGCTCTGCAGACCCGGAGGAGAGTTTACTCTAATACTTCTCCAAACAATTTCCCACTTCACTTGTTTGGAAATGCTAATAACACCACGAGGGAAACCAGTGGGAAAAATAAATGTCTCTGCTTTGTCGTCCACATTTGTTTCCATTATTGGGTTTTCTGTGTCACAGGGATTCGTCTTGTCTCTCAGCCTCGTCCCCGCTAAGAGACGCAGTGATGACGGATGAGGAAACCAGACAAATGAAAGATAAAGGTTGTGTAGGTTTGTGGCAGATTGATTTTTGTATGTTTGTTATTTGATAATATATATTTTCTTTCATTTACGTAATTGTTTTAACAAGAAGAACCTGGTAATCCGGACCAGCCGTCTCGATGTCCATGTCTTGTGAAACGTTCTCGTCGCAGTATTATATTCAGATTGGTTAGTGATCGCCCCCCCCACACGTATGTTTCCTGTCATAGAGAACTTCAATAATCTAAAGAGCATCTGTCAGAAGAATCATGCAGTCAGCAGCAGCTGTCCATTTCCATTTCCTGATCGACATAACGCTTCTATCAGAGCGCTGGCAGGAAGCTGATAGCTCGACTCCCGCTCCTTTTGAATTTATGAATCTTTAAGTGAAGCTCCGGGTCACGTCGGCCGCGCTGATTGTGAAATATTTGCATGTGACCAGTGCGGTCGGATTGTGTTACTTATAAATGGTTATAATCGTATCGTGTAGTAATGTGTGTGGACAGAATTATCTGTTTTATTTATGGTTTACAAAATGAAATTTTAAAAAAGTAATCTTAAAATCCAGAAAATGTATTTGTGCTGATTGCTTCTACCTTCCAGTCTCATATGATTTATTGAGGTCATAAGCACGTGGTCGGACCAGTCGGATTGGGCTAACCCTAACCCTGGATTTATTTTCTTCTTCACTGTCTAATATAAAAGTAAATGGAAAAATATATATGAATACTTTCATTAAAGAGGTCTATGGATACTGATTTCGGGAAGCTGGCCTGTACAACTCACTTTGAACTTGGAAAAACAATAAAAGAAACTTTAGAAGTCATCAAAACTGAACAATAAATAACAACATAAAACTTGTATATCCACCAATAAGGCTGCTGCTGCTTTAGTTCCCTGCAGTGCAATCTAAAATATAACAGCATTTAGACAAAGTGTTAAATAGGTTGTTTAAGATGTACTTCATTAGTACATTTTAATAAGCAGAACAAAATTTTTTTTACTCTCGCTTTAATATTTTTTCCTCCGTGCAGATTTAAATTTTTTTCACACAATAAAATATTTAAAGCGAGATGTCTGTATCAGTGTCTCGATTTCTGAATACATCCGGTACAATGAGGAAAGTTTTGAATCATGTGAGGCAATTATCCATTATGCATTAATTAAACTTGCCAGCCCTTTTGTAATCTGAATTTAATTGACTCGTTAAAAACTAAATTGCATAAATTAATGGTCTGGAGAGTGCACGGACAAAAATAAAAGATTTTCCTAATGTTGCTCGTGGCTCTGAGGGGGGGGGGGGGGGGGTGCTTTTTGTTTTAACACGAGACAAATTATGAATCCAAAACGGGATAAATGTGCAGATCATAACGTGATTAACCTGCTGAGACCTGGGACGCACTAAAAACAGATTTTTAAAACCGAAGCTCTGTCTCAAAATGACGTCTTAAACCGGAGAAACTTGACATTCACTTAAAAAGTTAATATCTGAGCCGCTGAGGCAGATTAGAAACATGACATTCAAACCAATGGGGAGCTTTAAACCAGTGGCTTCACTGGGAACAACAAGCACGCTCTGGTTTTAAGATTTGTTTCAATGGTAATGGACTTTAGGTCAAAAGTAGACAAGTGCAATGACAGCCATAAAGTTGAACTTCTCCTGTAGCTCTATTTCTATCTGCTTCGGATTTAGAAAAGTAAAAGTTTTGTCATCACATCAGGTCGCTCTTCCTTCACCTTCCTCCTGGTCATGACACCGGCTCTTACCTCCTGAAATCCTCCTCCCCCCTCCACTCCTCAGTCACGACTCTCACCTTGACCCCCCCCCCCCCCCCGTACCGGAACACATCAGCAGACACGCTGAAGTCTGACTCCTCTAAGTCGGTGTTATTTTTATCCGAGTAACAGCTGTCCTCCCTTCACTCGGGTCGTCTGAACCTCGACTTTCTGAAACTCTCTTTTTTAATGGGCTAAGGAAAAATACCAAAGAACACAAAGAAGAACCTTCTCCATCGTGCAGCGAGCGCTTCCTGCTGAAGAATCTGTCAAATCAAGATGTTTTATCAACGACCACGTCTTGTAGAGAAAGCGTAAATCTCATCCCTCTTCTCTTTTCTCCATAAATCCTATATTTACAGGTCGCCGGTAATAAGATGTCCATGTTTCTCTCAATTCAAACTTCATTTTACTCGGCCACGCCACAGATTATGGATCGCCCTGTCGCTGCCGTGGCGCTCGTAGCAGACGTGTGTGATTTAGATGGAAGCCGGTGTTTTTTTTACTGCAGAGCCGCTGTCGATGGACGCCCCCCCCGCCGCCCCCCCCCCCCCGCGTCTCGGCCTCCTCCACTCTCCTAACCCTCGGGTTGAAAGATCCTCAATATTTAAATAAACATAAACGAGGCTCCGCTAACAGGAAATCGACGGCACGCGTCTTAAAAAAATACGATGATGTATTCAACTACTCGCCGGGGAATGAATGGCTGCAGTGAAGAAAGCCATTACACGTCGGCCATTAGCAGTGCATCATTTGGAAAATAAGCTGATCAGCACTTTTAAGAGATGTAACCGCCAGTCCTGGAGGAGATAGACGACCCAGTGCGCATTCGTCCTCATTTGGAAATGTGTCGCGCCGCTCGCTCGGAAATCCATAACGCATTAGGGCACGGTGAAGCCTAAATATGAACACAAGGTTTAAGTTTTAATAACCATAACGGCTGCACGCACTCGTACAACACGTTTTTAAATGCTGTCGTGATGAAGTTGTTTCAAGAGGCAAATTAATCAAAGTAATTCAAACTGTACGACGGTTAAAAGGCTCCCATGGAATTACAGACACACAATGGAAATACTTATCATGTACACACAAACTGTATATGTTATAATAACCAGCTTTTTACACCACATCAGATGAAACAGTGGAAGATAAGTTGGGGCGTCACATTACACCAGCAACAGACGATAACCAGGATATTATAAAAATGAAAATGAAATCTGTAATGTATTCCAACGCCTCTCGTCTCCTTTCTGCTATTTTTCTTGCAGTAGCTATCTCTTCACTTGCATCTTCTGAAAAAAGTGTAATGATTGCTATATTTATCAAACTCATTATCTCGGCTTCTTTTGGCTTTGATAATTGTTTTGTGAAAAATCTGATATCCCGACAGCCCTGGAGGTGGAAGAGCTGCCGGTGGAACTGCCAGTGTTTTATCAAATTGTGCCAAAACCGTGTGTTTTCTTTGTTAATGGCAGAAAACATTTTTTACTTTTATGGACATCTATGCAAACTGAGCTCTTTTAAACAACCAGGAGTCTCCTCGCTGATTGAAACGAGGCTGCCTGACACAGTGACTCACGTAATCTCACTCATCATTCTCACGAGGCTGCCTCCATTATATCCGTTATCACACAGACTCCGTAAACGCTCGGAAACAAAAAGGTTAAACGGCGTCGCCTTCTTTGAATATCCCCCAAACTCACATTAACACGAGAGAAGAAGGCGTCTGAGCGGAGGAAACTGTTGTTTGAGCCTCGACAGCAAACAACACACAAATAATTGCACACAATTATGGACTGTGATGGACACTGATGACACAATGAAGAGGTTTTTAAATCCAGTTTTAATCGGGTTTGTAATCGAGGGAAACTTCACATCAGTCATTCGTCAGTTTAAAGATGTCGGACTCGGCGGCAGTGGAGGAGGAGAATTAGCTAATTAGACGGAGGAGAATAGATTTACTCAAGAATGTTTACTCACTAAATATGATTACTTGTTTATGTTTATTTTTGTGATACAGGTTTTGTACAGAATAGGAGTCTTGCTGCGTGTGTGGAGGTAGAGAGGCCGAGAAATCCAACACACGATTAAATCACCTATTTTCCAAATGTATATTAAAATGGAAAATCCTTTTCATTCCATATTCCCCCCCCCTCTCACACTCTATATTCTCAGCTCCTCCTCTTGCTGCCACAGAATCAGATTGAGAGTCAAAGATCACCGGAGACTTCACAATAATTTATATGCAAATCGGATGCCATCCATTAGCCTTTCACAGAATCAGTTTAGATTATTAGTGAAAACAGAGCACCTGATCTCTCTCTCTCCCCCCCCCCCCCCACACACACACACCTCTGGAGATGTTTTAACAGATTCACCCCCACTCGTCACGCCACCTGATGTCACATCCTCGTTCCCACGACTCTGTTGATGGATGCTTGGACATGTTGGTAAATTAAATTTGGCTCCAGATCATGTTAAGGCAGTCAGATATATGTAAGGGCAAATATTAGAAGCAGAATATAGAACCGGTAGAACAGAGGTGCTAGAATGTAAACTGTGCCCCTGGTGAATAAAAAATAGCCTCCAAGCCTGAAACCCCCCCGGGCCATTGTTCCTGCTCCGGCACAGATATATTTGGCTCGTTCTCCGTGCACAGCAATAATATTGTGCCGCTGTTACAAATGATGGCTGGTTTGGGATGAAGGCACGAGAGAGTAATGGGATGAGGGCGCCGCATCTCCGCTAATTAAATGATGGCGAGCAAGCCGTCCAGAGAAATGCTTTAATTTTTCAAACGGTGACACGCGACCGGGAACATTACGTGCCAGCTATCAACATACATAACAGAGAGGGGTGGGGGGGGGGGGGGGGGGGCGACAGGTTCTCTAATGAAGGGGTTCGAGCTCTGCAGCGTTGTGTGTCTGTCGGCTGTCACATCATCCGGCCGAACGTGTCAAAGCGTCGGCACCACTGATGTTTACCTTCATTGCTCGTCAGTACACAGTGGACTGGGCCCTTCCAATTATTTGTTCAATTACCCAGACACACAACACAGATTCCACCCTCCACAGTGTCAGGGTGTGTGTTGTTTTTTTTGTTTGTAAGACTGCGAGTTCATGATCACCACAACCTGTCAGAGCGGCAGAGGGCTGGAGGTAAAAATAAAAGTTTGTGGGTATGAATGCTGCAATCTGCAAACTGCACTGTGTGATTACTGATTACAACTGTTGATATATATAACTCAACACAATATCACATTAAGTGAAAACGAACTATTATCGTGGATAGAGAATGGGAAGTCACAATTACAGAGTGTGTGTTCAGAGTCTCAGTAAAGATGTGAGCTACTTGCATGTGGTATTTTCCATTAAAGGGCTTTTTTCTCTCCATTCGGTCCAAATAGAGTTTGAACAAATGGTTATTAAACCCATGACATCTGTGAAGAAGAAGAGTTATTGAGCATTTCAGTGAATATTCACACTAGATAGAGTTGAAACCACATTTCTGCTTTCGAAAAATGACAAATATCCCAAAACCCTCTCAGGAGCTGTCATCCTGCCCATTACCTAAACGGTGACTGACTACTTACCATCTACTTTTAAATGATCCATTAAGTGCTTCATGAGAGACTCCTCTCAGCTCGGGTCCAGGTCCCCATCAATAGTTGAGTGAAATAATCCATCTGCAGCTTCTGGACGTTTCTCCTTCTCCAGCCTGAACGCTACCCGACATCGTCCTCTGCCTTTTGGTGCCGTGCAGGTTGTGTAGTTCAGTTTGTGTGCATCATATGAACCCTTCCTGTTGTGTCTCACTACATGTTGTAGATTCAATCGTGTGCCTGTTTGCAATCCGATGATTCATGTGACTAATTCCCCGGCTTCATTTCTTCCTCCTCCTTCTCCTTTGATTGATTTATTGATTGACACTGAGGATTGATCAGCAGATAAATCAACCCAACAAGGAATCGAGTGTGTACAGTGTCCCTCTTAAACGAGACGTACATGATGTGTAGTGGATTTTCATTATGTATGATTTAAGTAACTTGGTGATTCACGTCACATGACGCAGCTTCTCAGCAGCAGATATTTACAATAAGTAAACAAGCTAAAGGCAGAATTCATAGATCAATTAAAGTTCATGATTTCACAAACATCTTTGTCTCTTGACAGTTTGTATTAAAAATAGACCACATGTCTCATGCTCAGTCTCATCTGTCAATCATGATGTTTAACTCGATTGTTTACCTTCAAATAACAACTTCAAACTAAACCTACAACTTTCGAGCTACTTAAAATGACAGGAACCATCCCTAAAGGGAAAAGAAGCCTGAGTCCCATCCACCAACACGGAGGAGCTGTGGCTTTATGAGATGGATCCAGATCTGCTCTTTGAGGTTTGTGTTGTTTTTTGACTTCAGTGTCGACTCCAGTTCTTGGACGTTTGTATTCTGGTTTGATTCCAGGATTAAAGACTGAGAAGAAGAAGAAGAAGAAGAAGAAGAAGAAGAAGAAGAAGAAGAAGAAGAAGAAGAAGAAAGAAGTCTTGTCGTTGCGTCACCCGACATCATTTTTTGTTAAAGAAACGTGTGTAACTAATGTAAAACATTAAAAAAGTTAATTTAACAACCCTCCTTGTCGTAGTGTACGTGAGATTAGAATATATTTGACAGTTCACTGATCTGCAGAGGCCAATTCAAAAGTGATGAGACTTTCAAAAGAATCACGTTCCAATCTGCTTCTCAAGTAACAAGAGACTCCGGCTCAGTTTCTTTTACTTTTCTCATTATTCCGTCAGAATTAATATTAACGAACACGAGTGCAGATCTTTGTTGTTTGCTTTGTAGCAGAGTATTAATCCTTCATGTCGAGCCTCGTGGTTCTGTTTATAGGATGTGAGGTGGACAGTTCTCAGTAATCACTGTGGTTCCATGTGATGACTGAACTCTTTTCTCAAGCAGCTTATCCATCCTCCTTGTGCAGGGGCAACACCGAAAAAAGAAATCACAAGCTATGTTATTTTTCAACTTGAATTATCTGTGCCACTGGTCCGTGCTGCTGCTGCAATGATTCATTTTAAAAATTCAATTTTGCAGCTTAAACACTATCTGAGTGTAATGGGAACAGGGATATTAAGCATTGCCAAATTAAAACTATCCATAACGCTGATTAAAAGCACAGCTCTGACGCACACAGACACACACACACACAGAGAGAGAGAGAGAGAGTCAGACACAAAAGAACAGCGAACGTGTCTGTTGTGCGCTGCTGACATCTTTATTTTGATTCAGAAAGCTTCACAAAGCAAAAAGCATTAGAGAGTCGGCCGTCGAGGGAGATACTCAGCTTCACATTCAAGGCCTGGCTTCTTACACTTAATGGAGAGTTATTCAGAAAACTCAGCTTGTTTATTGTGCCCGTGTCTCTCTGGATGTCTCTTTGCTGTATTATACTCTGTACTTTAAGTTCATTAATATCTTTATAGCGCGGCCATTTGGACGCTCATATAAACGTTGAAGTGAGCTCGCAGCTTACACATAAGCTGCTTGACCTTTGACCCTGTACGTTACAAAGAGCGGCTCGTCTCTGTTTCCTCCTGACGTGCAGAGATCAGGCTAAAACATCTCAGAACAGATGAAGATCTCAGAGATCCCACCATCACACAACCTGGACCAATAAGAAGTCAGTCTCGAGTTTGAATCAAGACATTTCTAACAGATTCAAACCAAAAAATTGGAAATAATATGACCAAAATTGTCACTAAACGTCAAAATAGCAGGCTTCCTGTTGGTTTTTTCCAATTTCACCTTAGATTTTCTTGTTTGTCCGGTCATGATACACCTGTGTATTGATTTTTGTGAAGATCAGTAAATGTGAACACGTTCCGGGGGTCTCGGGGGGGGGGGCACCATTGAGCCATTTTGCGACGCCCATTGAAAATTCCTCCAGAATACGTCAATTTTAACCACTTTCTAGCTTTCTGCAAATTTTTGTAAGAATTTGAGCTTGTTAAAGCCCTCAAAAAAACAATTAATTTGCCTGAATAATAATAATAATATTACAATTTTAATAGGGCCTCCCACTGCCCTAACTACTGGAAAATGAACACGAACAAACATCAGCCTAATAAGAACTACTTGAAATGAGTGGAATTTAATAATTGAACATGTACTTTGACTTTGTAGTGTTTTCTATGTCCCATTCATTAATGTACGTTTGAGAAAATATTGATTTAACTGTCAGATACAGGAGTAATTCTGTTACATCTTGAAAAGCTCAGGGTAGATTCATGTGCTCACAGTTTAACAAGCGTCCATGATGTGGACGTCTACAGGAAAGTGATTTAAAGACAGTTTGTTGCATCTGATTTATTCATCTTCATCACCCTGATCTTTTCTTTATTTGCAGAATTAGCTCTCTAAACTCCAAACCCGACTGTTTGACCAGATATCTGTCGGGGGCGATTCCCAATCCGTACAGTAGCTTGAGGAATGAGAGAATAAATCACTGGTGAGTACGGCTCATTGAGCAGATCCTTGGCAATCTGAGAAACAGTCTGTGTCCTCTCCTGTTTGCTGACGTTGATGAATTTCTGCTTCATCAAGCAGCTCCAATTCAGACTGATGTGTTATTGATATATTTTATGACTTGGTATGAGTAAGGATGATGTATTTACTAGATGCGGACGGTAATGTGGAATATCAAGTGTCAGCCGCGGCGGTGTCGACCGTGGGATTCAAACTGTGGGATAATCATGAGATCGTTGAATGTGGTGAACTCGAAACTCTGTCATTTTGAAGTTTGTATTCTTTATCGTTTGGTGATAACACACTTATTCACAGGAGAGGAGCTGCCCAGATGTGTGGGAAACATCCAAACACACAAAACATCACATCAGAGCAAATACAGGAAGTGACACGTCTGGTTAACACGTGTTAAACATGGGACTGTGATCGTATTCATAAGCATCTCTGATCAAACCAACTGACCTATTTTAGTAAAGTAAATTTATTAATTCCAGTCAGAAATGTATTTATTAATGTTGATTAATTAATTAATTCATCAAGTCAGCGAAATGCTCTTTTTCTGGTATCTCTGATATTTAATGGGTTTTACTCGCACAAGCTTGTATTTAAAAATATTAGAATTATCCAATAAGCCAATAGTGGATGAGTGGATATCTGTATTTATTTACATTTTATTTGTAAAGGCTACCATTATCTGTTATCTTTACCTATATAATAATACAGTTATATAATATAATTCTAGATAATTCAGAGTTTTTTCCACTTATCGTCGCCTGAGCTCTCTCACCATGGAAAAGAGACAAATCCTTGAATAAATGTTAAACCTGCATCAACCCACGTTGTGTCTATAGAATAGATGGTTTTAAATAAAGTGATCCCTCAGCCTTCATGGTTTATACGAAGCAGCTTTTTTTTACGACCGTTCACTGATGTGATGATCATGATGGTGATGAAGAGGGGAGGAGGAGAGCGAGGAGGAGAAGGACAAGGACACCGAGCAGGAAGGAGGAAGTGAACCAGAACAGCGATGGTAGAAAGGAACAGAGGAAGAACGTGAGGGAGGGGGGAGGAAGGAAGGAGGAAGGAGAATGAAAGGAAGTAAAAGGACAAGGAGGAAGAAGGAAATGGCTCATGTGGGTTTTTAACATTTTAAGATTTTGGATTGTGACATTTTGAGCCGTCCTGTGTGAATTCAGTGTCAGAGACTCTTTCTAAACTTTTCTCTAAAATGCTAAATCTTTGTTATTCTTTCCATTTTCTGTCTTACATCATATATCGAATCCAAAGCTTTTAGCATCTGAACGTTCATTGATCCACAGGTTTGATTTAGAAAGAGAAATAATCATTAAACAGGTTTTGAATCAGCTTCTGAAGACCAAGAAGCTGTAACATTAATTAAACCGGATTGACACTGATTTACACTCTGACATTAGGGTCTTGAACATAACACTGAAACAGAATTGATGGAAACATATTTCACCAGGTTCAGCGTCCAAATCTTATTTATTTTTCTCCTGATCTCAGCTTTTTACCTTCTGTAATATTATATCTAACGACTCCGGCGCTGTGAATAAAATCTGCTCACATTCTGCCACACACTCATAAAGCACGACAGATGACTGTATTCATGCAAGGGCATGAATAAGTAATGGAACCCTGTAGCTATCAAAAGACCACCAGAGTGGATGCTGAATGACATTCATTTCATATGCTAGTCAATAATTGCACATCGATTTAATATTTGAGAAGGGCAATTTAAAGTAAATGATTTTTAGCATTCACCCTGACAGCCTCCTCTGTCTTTTTATTTATTTAATTCATCCCCCAGTGTTTGCATAATCAATGCACAATATATCAGAAATACAATGCAGGTATGACTCAAATTAATGCCGACTCATAATGCATTGTATAATCTGGTCCTAATGTCGGTTCTGATTCGTCCTGATCATCGGAGAGCCAATCACTTGACCTGAGTTTCCCTCCCGGAGGAAACCAGTGGCTCCACTGCAGCAGCATCACTGGTTCTCCTTCTCCAGCGTGATTAAGATGTATGCTGCTGTACGCGACTGAAGTTGTAATATTAAACGGCGTCCCTGTGGGTACGGGAGAAGTGTGTGTGTGTGTGTGTGTGCAGCGAGTACACAAAAGGACGATAAAGTGATTAACATATTGGAAATGACATTAATCATCTTTTATTTATCTGACGCAGCCAGGCTGGAGTTTAAAATTCAGATGGAGCCTGACTGCATCCCCTTGAATTGTTACTGGTAATAATCCTTATGTGAAAACACAAGTAAACCAGGATTAAAAACATGTAACACATCACATACTACACTGCACATTTACAGATGTGTGGCTCCCTGAGACCAGATGTTTCCCCTCCATTCAATGCAAAGCTGCAGCCAGGACACGGTTAGCTTAGCGTAGCATTGAGACAGGAACCAGGGGGGATACACAGAGCCTGTGTGTCTGTCAGGAGGTTCAAAGAGAAAAGAATATCTGCCCGAGCAGCACCTTCCAAACCTCATTAATTAACACGCTACATCACATTACACGCTAGTTGCCTGGCAACCTGGCGGTGAGGATGACACTCTACGAGGTTAGCTAACTTAAACTTTATTGTGGAATGGTGAGGTCGGGGGGGGGTCTCTGGCTGGATCTGGACATCAGCCTCTTGTCATTGCCAGCATCAACCCTATATTTATTTTTCCATGCAGCCAGTAGCAGCACCGGTGCAGCTGCCTGTTGTTTGCTAAGAAGCCGGCTTCTGTCTGTGGTTTCCTGTCTGTCTGTGATTTGTTGCTCTGCAGCTGATTGGCTTTTATGTGCTGCATGAGGAAATAGTTTCAGCATTTAAACATAGCACGACTTTCTCCTGTTAACAAGCAGAGCACAGTGGTGTGATCAACAGAACCCTGGAGCTGGCTGCATTGTTTTCAGCCCTGACTCAAAAACAGCAAGGATTCAATATGTATGTGTCAAAGAATCAGATTTGGAGAATCAGAGTAGAGTTAGATTTTAGATTAACTGGAGAACATAAATATGAGGAGCTAGTTAAATGCATCATAACAAATACAAGTAGAATCCACTCAGTGAGAGTGAGAGTCCGACGCTGCTGCCAAGGCCCAACAGGCCTCTCGTGAAAAACCACACTGGAATTCACTAGATTCAGATTGTTGTTGTAAAAAAGGCCACAGATTATTCCCTGAGAAGAAATAAAAGTAATTTAATAGAAACCTCAGGACGTGCATGTGATCATTGGGCTTTGGAATCATTTTTCTCACAATCACATTCTCAATTCAGTTCCATTTTACATACATGCATATGTTTCCTATCATTTTTTTATATCTTAAGCTATATGGAAAACTAAACGGTTCTGGATGGCCCCTGTTAGATAAATTCAAAATACTAAACAAACACATAAGACCATTTATCTTTGATTTGTATGTAAGAAAAAGCATTTCTATTGGACCAGTGTGTGACCTCCACCAGGCTGATCCATGGTACTGGGGCGGTGATGGACTCTAACCCAGACCCACTCGTTACTGGACTTTAAATCAACTCTCATCCACTGAAGCGTTTTGCATTGTGTTGCCCCAGTCGGGCCGGCGAGCTGCTGGCGAGCGGCTGCTCCCTGTGAGTGGGGGAGATGAGTGCCGGTGGCGGGAGGTCACTCTCTCTCCCGCTGCCCACCTTGGCACGCGGCGAGCTTGTCTTCAGATCAGAGCTTTGCCACGGAACTGGAGGTTGGCACCGGATCCAAGTGGCCAGGGGAGATAAGGCAGCCGCTGGGACATTACAGATGCAGGCATTAGCTGAGTGGAGACTTGATGGAGAGCAGGACAAGCTGAGGCCTTTGATAATGCTGCCGATGTTTACCGCCACCGCTCGAGAATGGGGCATCTGCTCGGCGCTCGACAGACTTCACACTTCTGCAGACAGCTCGCTGGGGGAACTGGTCAGTGCACAGAACCATCAGATCCTCTGGAGGCAGCTGGCGGAGGCGACGTGAGCAGAACCGTGGAGTCTCCCTGTATTCCTGCGTTTTTAAAATATTTATATTTAATCCAAATACAATCTTTGCCTGTTGTCATCAGGCTGTCATTTACTGCTTATATGAATATTTATTTAAGGCTTATTCCGGGTCTGTTTTCCCCTCGTCCTTGTTTTTTTTCTTCACCTTCCTGACATGCAGGCGATTCCCAGTGGATTCCCAGTGGATTGCCAGCATGCCACGATTTCAGCTCTCGGCTTATCTGCCAGTAGCAGCGCCCGGTCCCGTCCTGATTCTCACATTTACTGTACCGTCCCTCTCTCCCTCCTCGCCGGCTTCAAGTCGCTCTCTGCCATTTACTGTCGGTGCCAAGTGTTCAATGCAAAAAGACAACCCTGACCGCGGGGGGGGGCTGACAAAGTGGCTGTCACTCTCCGCTGGTGTTTCTCGGATGAGTAATTCCATAGCTGGACTAAACATCTAAAAAACACATAATACAATAACCCACAGTGTTATTTAACAAGGCCTCATTAATTAAAAAACCTTCCACATCCAGACAGCGTGGTCGGTCCAGCTGGGCTTCGTTTACCAACAGCTTCACGGCGATAACAAATTCTGTGTCGTGAATTTAAATATTAAAAAATTGCAAAGTCATTTCAGGCCCGAGGACCTTTTCACGCACGCAGTTGTATATTAAAACGCTCCAGAGGAGGAAGCTCTGCTCATTATTTCAGGTGTATGAATATTGAAATCGCTGTTAAGCAAAGTTAGAAATGCTTAAATATCACGAGGCTCTTTAAACTGTGTGATTTCAGATGATATGAAAACACCAGCTCGTGCCGTGACACCAGTAAATCTACCTTTAGTAGTAACACTGTTGTATGTCCAGTATAATATAACATAATGTCCAGTAAAATACCTCCTTTGCTTCAGTTTACTGAATTATAATGTATCAAGGAAACACAATTACACACTTACTGGTGACTTAAAGCCCTAATTCATTCCAGCGACAGGCCACTGACTGGCCAATTTAAATACAGCCATATCTCCTGGTCTCAACCTCTATACTTCATGGTTTCAAGGTTTCATTTAATATGCTCCATCCACAAATTAGAAAGGATGTAATTTGAAATTTAATATGGAAAAGGCCTATAATAAAGGGTCACATTCGGTGTGTGATGAAATGCTGTGTAATCCATCTTAGGGGCCGTGGCCTGTGGTCCAATCAGACGATGTCGAGTGGACTGTGAACTGAAGTTATGTGGCTCGGGCTGTACTGTATTTATACTTACTTTATAATATATATATATCTATTTCTAATTACGTAGTTGGATTTTCTTATTATTCACGCCACATTATTCAATTTCAACTACATTTTTTTCTTGCTATGTCCACATATACCCTAACCTGATCTAAAAATACCCTTATTATTGTATTTATCTGTAACTTTTTATTAAAATTGGACGCCTCTACTTTAAGACGAGGTGACAATTTGGTGACATGACTGATTTACAGTTGATTAAAGATGAGCTTCATCCCAATAACGTGGATTCAGTGACTCCAGATATCGGAGTTCAATCATTCATTGGTTTCCTGTATTTGTAAATGTGTTCAATAGAAAGGCAGGCAGCCCCCCCCCCATCACTCCCTCTGGATATGGTAAACTGTTTAAAATCAATGGATCGTGTCCTTTTCTTGGACCTGATTGATGATTCTTTTAAGGAACTGCTGCCATTGTTAGGGACTTTGGCGACAAGGCTGGGAATTGATTTATCGATAACCATATTTCCTAAAAGGGCATTTTTTACCATTTTCCTCTCTCGGGGGAATAATGGAGCTAATGGTTTAACTTGGTTTTGGTGATTTCATTACCATTCCTTCCTAATTGCAGGACTAATGTGTGTTAAGTGGAAAGTTTATTGGGTGATATTTGAATACTTGATAGATAATCAATCTGTATCTTTATTACAGCTTTCTCATGTTTGTCTTTGATATAAATATAAACATAACAGAGCAAAACCTTCAAAGTCAAGGTCACATATCTAGAGATTGTACGTGAAGTTTCTCTTTTTGGAAAAATGTGTCAAAACCATTGTTGCGTCTTCTTTATTAGTCTCCAACAACAACGTCAGAGATAATTTTTATTATCATCAAGTTTCTATCTATTTGTCAGGGAACTTACTTATTAAATAATTGTGATAATCTATCTCTGACCATACGTGGGAGTCAGAGGCCTGAAAAACTGAAAATTTGTAAAAATGCATTTTAAGTGAAAGGAAATAAAACTCCAGATCGAAACCATAAAAAATTCTCCTCTGCATTAACCACTTGACCCTCCGAAAAAATTGTACATTTGTCAGCCATTGATGAATATGGAGAAGTTAAACTTAACCTGCAGCGACAATCCCATTTACTGGAGGAGCGTCTGCCAGCAGGCCCACTGAACTTTCTACTCTCCTGTATTTCCATTCCTTTTCAGAAGTGTCTCGCCAGTGGCCCTTTGTGCCCGGAGCTGTTTTGCCCCGTGGGGAACATTTTCTCTGGTGACTGTTGCCAATCTCCTTCCTGCCTCCGAAAGGTCGCTGCCAATTCCTCCCTCGCAGACGAACCTGTGTGCACGGCCCTCTCCTTTCCTAATTATCCCGGTGCTATGAGGCATGTCAGAATGTTTTCATCCCGCTGCTGCCAAACTGGTTTCCAGTGTGTCCTCTTTAATTGGTCTTCATTACAAAAAGGTACATGGGTAGGAAACACCATGCAGGATTTATTTATCCTGTTTGTACTGTGCATGCTGAATGGTTGATAGTGTGTGTTTGCAGTAATGAGCCTTGTGCAATTATGTGTAGGGTGTAGCTATTTTCTTTTTGTAAAACACACACACACACACACACACACACGTGTTAGGCTAATGTAGAAAGTGAGGGTTCAGAATTTGTTACTCGTTAATCACGATAACTCCATCATTACACGCTTTGTGTTTCTCCATTTCCAGCAGCTCTTTTGTTCAATCTCCTAAAACCTATATTCATATTCAGTTTTTCTTCGTTACTCTCCCCAGGTACATTGGTGGCAAACTTAATCACCAGCTGGAAATAAGTCTGAGATGAAACCCCGGTGGTCAGGGCGCAGCGTTTCCCTGTAATTATCTCGACTCCACCACAGTTTCACACAATCTGAAAGAAGGTTTTACTCTTCTAATAATAACGCAGCAGTTCTCCCACTCAGCCGTTTTGTACTGTTGCTTCATCTTCACCCCGCTGCCACTCTATTGTCTGTCACAGTCCCACCGGCCAGCGGAGGAGCAGCCACGAGCTATAACTGACATCTACGTGCTCGTGAAATCCGTCTGCATCAACCCGATCTGTACTTAGCTAAAATAAGCAATTATGAGCCTAGATTTCATCACCTTGGATTTAGTCACAAATTTTATGAGATTTCATAAATCAGAGCTCAAGCAGAAGGTTTTTATTCGAGCAGCTGGAACCGGCAAATGTTGAGCATGTTATTTTTGCCCTTGAAAAACAATTGATGTGATTAATTCCCACGTCGGCTAATCGATAACCCGGCTAATCGCCTCACTCCTGCACAATGTGTACTTTCACCACTGACTGATCACAACCACGACAATTATACAAGATGATATTTATCTGCTCTCCTGCTCCCGGCCAGTCAGACACCTGATTTATATGTTTTCAATAGAATAAATTAATATATAAATCAGATCTAGGACACGCATTTAAAAATCCAGGCATATTTGGAGCAATGACCTCGACTTGACAAGATTCATATTCTTCTTTAGCTGGTGTTCGCTGCGACCACAGCACGGCACAGCCGGAGATAAGCTGCGTGGTGAAAGAGTCGGAGGGTTTATCTGCAGCCCTGCTGAGTGGGGAGCTGATAACCGGGTTAGCACAGATGACGGGAAACCGAGGGAGGAGGTGGAATCGTATTTACAGCCTCATGCAAAACAGGAAAATGTATTTAATCAGGGGGTTGACGGGGAAGTAAAGACACAAATATCTGATAATCACAATCTAGGTTACTAAAATACACCAAAGTATTTATATGTGTGTGTCATTCTCCACATTTGAAGGATCTTTCAGTATAAATATTGGGGGTTCGGGTTAATATTGTGTGTTTTTTGTGTTTGAATGGACTCGTGCTGTGCAGCTCACCTTGGAAAGTGTGATCTTTATGTTTGAAAAGAGCAGGTGGCCACCGCGGGTCCAATCTCTCAGGTCATGGGTTCTAACTCGGACTGTAACGTGGTTAAGCAGCCGAGCAGAGAGAAATTGATCAAGTCACTTTCCTCACACACTGTTTTCTCTCTGCTGGCTCCGATGAGAAAAGGTTACTGCTCTCTCGGTTGATCAAAATAAGGAACAGAGTTATTAATATCACACTTTTCTTTCAGCCTCCAATCTTTTTTTTTAAAAGCTCTGTTAGAAAAAGCAATTACTGTTTTCTACATGTAGTTTTCCTTCTTTCATTCTTTGCTGTTCTTTAATTCTTTCTAATCACCAGCACCAAGGAGGTAACGTTTCACCTGTGTGTATTTGCAGCATCAATAAAAGTTTTTTGACATTAGGTAATAAACAGTCAGTGATGAGGTTATGAATTCTGGGTGATTTTGTGTGTGTGTGTGGGGGGGGGGTCTGGCAGTATTTTCTCAATATCTCGACAAAAGCATAATAACACAATAAATTCAGACTCACACGACATTTTACAATTTCTGCCACTTTCCCGACTCGGCAAATGACTTTTTTTTTACCTTCTACACAAAATACGCATTTTTTGAGAACCGGTTGCCAAACTTACATTGGTGCTCTCCAGAGTTAATGTAAAAACTCACTCTGACATTTATTTAAAATCCAATTTAGCCCAGGTGCTAGGGGGATATCAAGTCCTGATGGAGTTTTGTGTCACCTCCCTAATGAAGGAACCAATGCGAGGACTTAGAGGCTGATGAATATGAGCAGATGTCAGCCAGTGATTTGACACATATTCCATCAATTTTTTTTTTTGTGCCGTGTACCTGCGAGGAAATAAAATGTATGAATAACTCATCCCCGTAAACAGAGCCGCTCGTATAGAACCACAAAATTGCATTAAATAGAAGTTAAATCATTCAGTGTGTGTGTGTGTAGGAGTAATTTGGATCGGTTCTATCATTTGGACAGTTTGGAATTTGGGAGTAAATACTTGTTGTGACCGAATATCCAATTCTGCATATTTGCTCCCTTGCGTTGTGCCCACTCCTTTTCGGCCGAGTTGGAAAGTAACGGCCAATTAGCGTCTCCACAGGAAGTCTGCAGTGGACCTTTTCACAATAAGCACAGCAGCTGATGTGCACTCCATGCAGAGATGTAAATATAAAGGTGTGTGAAAGGCTAAGTTTCCCTTTTTTTTTTAAATGAAACAATCATATATGATCCCCAGTCGTGGGAAATGCCAGACTTTGACAGAAAAGGCAAAACAGTATAAAGGTCTTATCTTGATGACCTGCTTAGGCTGATGTAACAAAATATTGCCATTTTAATAAAAATGCCTCCTGACATTTCTGTCATATTTCTAATTCCTTCCTGTCAAGGTGACCTTTTCCTCAGCCTCGACCGTGAGCGTCCAACTCTCTTCTAAACTTCCAATTTGAGAGCGGCTAGGCTATTTCCACCGTGGGAGTGTGTGTGTGAGTTTATGGTAATGAGCGTCAAAAGAAACTGGAAAGAAAAATGATAAATAAGCCGCGTTCGGTTCATCAACTTTTATGTTCTCACAATTCCTTTTAAAACACAGCTGTTTATTTCTTGAAGTTGAGACGAGACTCGGTTCCAACTTCATAAACGTTCATGTGTCTCCCAGCGCCTGCCTCTCAAATTAATCTGCAGCGTGACCTTTTATAGCCGTCATTTGTCATGGGAATGAAGAGATGGGAGTGTTACTGTGTGTCTGTGTGTGTGTGTGTGTATGTGTGAGAATGTCTGTCTGTACGTTGTGTCACACTGTTGTTGTTCATTTCATTATTGTGAGTCAAAATGCTTCGCCCCAGCTTTAAAACTGTCATTATTGAGACGTTCAAGCATTGAGTATTTGTCAGCTCGTTCCCAGACACATCAGTGCACAATGCGCATGCCGCTTGAAAAGCCAACTTAATTAGTCGCCTCTCACGACGTCCTTTAACGAGACGTCTTAAGACCTAATAAGACGTCAAACAATCCTGGCGTCTCTTTCCCCAGGAAATCAGCCACATTGTCTTTGAATATTTGTTGGCAACCTTCTGCTCGCACGCTGGCTCGGTTCCTTAAAGCTCACAGCGCTATCAGTTTGGCACAGGAACCCGGTTCTCCAGCGAGACTCGCCTGCCGCGTGACTCGGAGAGCAGCGAGTCAATTGACACTGGAAACGAGTGAACCTCATTCTGACGTGTTGGCAGATCCCAGATCCACCGGTCGCCTCCCTCCTGCTCTGGAACCACGATGGGTGTTTAGTGGAGAAAAATGCAGATCAGCCGAGGGGAGGCAAGTCGCCCAACAAATCTTTAGGTTGTAAATAAACAGCTTTAGAGGAATCAAACCGGGGCTTTGTTTGGTTTTCAGGTCAGGACTCTTCTATAGCTACTACATCCTGTATGGCAGCTCACCAGTACTGCCACTGGCCCCCGAACTGGACTCATTCCCAGTTGCTGCCTGAAAGCAGAGTTGAGACGAGTGCACGAGTCCGACAACATGCAACAGCACAGGGATCATCAAGATGGTCATTTGGTCTCACCTCATATTAACATGATGCTGAAAATCTAAATATTTTAATACTCATGATCCTCTGAGGATGAATCATGTACGTGTCTGTGATTCCTTGAGTTTTCCTCTAGCGCCACCATGAGGTTCACAGTGATATGTCTCCTCACCTGGGAAACTAAATGTCCTGACTTTCATCTCGGATCTTCAAGTAAACAATTCATTTAGATTTAAGACAAACAAGTAAACAAACCTGCTAACGGGTTGAATTCACTTTACTTTTAGACTAAATCTTGTTCTTTAAGTTTACTTCGTTAAACATTTACATCAGTAAACAAAACGACAAAATATCCCCTTGTTGTTTCCCACCTCCACTTTCTGCCTCAATTAAAAATGTTTCAGGCTCCGTTAACTCTGCCTGAATGTGTTTTCCACATTTAAACTGTTGGTGGGCGCGTGTGAACATCTGGAGCCAACGTCACACACAGACACACACACAGACTCACACTTGAAGTAAAGTCCTCAGTGAAAACACAACCTCCTGCATCTGTTCTCAGGTAGAGTTGCAAAGTGGCCTTTCATCCCACCTCGTGTCTCGTTAGATGACACACAACTTGACATGTGTCTGGTTTGTCTAAAACAAGAATGCCAATTTGTATGATGTCTGAAAATAGACGGCTGAGGTCTGCGGATGCCCCCCCCGACATCACACTGCTCACTTTCATCACTTGGATCATCGCGTGGAAACTTTTCTGGAGAGTCACCGGCTGAGTGCAGGAAATGAACCAGTAACTTTGTTTCCAAGTTTCTTTATTTGAAAAAGAAAAATGTATCCAGGCTTTAAAAGAAATAGGAAATGTGTGTTTTGTCTTTTTGAGTGACATATATTATTATACCTTTAATTAAAAGTTTTGACAGCCAACCTTTATGTTGAAGAGTCACCAGCCAAGTAATAAATACATTAATGTTACAGATTGACTCACTACTTAATAGAAACATAATACTATTTATATTTATTATTTTATACCAATCAAAACCACAAGGACCCTATATAAATAAACATAATTTGATTTACATTTATAATAAACCTGTTTTTTTCAGGTTTATTGGTCAATTTATTGGAGTTTTGACAAAAATGTCACTATATTCAATCTAAACACCAAAATATTGTGAATATTATCATGACTAGTACAATATGACATTGCCTTTTGTGTCATGATAATACTCCTGGACACAATTATCAGGAAATTGTGTTCAGTTTTCTGTGAGATGCCAGTTGTTTCCATAATTTCATTGAAATGTCCTCAGTGTTGTTTCCCAGTTCAGAACCATCGAGGCTCTCGCCAGGCTGTGGTTTCTATAATTGCCTCCCACTTATTCTCAGGCCAGGGGCTTGATGAAGCTGTGTGTTAATTGCACAAGCCTCCAGACATCTCACTCACAAGTCACTGCCAATATCGCACAAACTAACAATGTGGGGGTTATGAAAATATCCAAGATAAAGTTTCCAGATGACCTCACGGGTCTTTGTTTGCTTTTTGTTTCACTTGACTGTTTCCTGCCAGAGAACCGAGTGATCAGAAACAGAAACATATTGAACGTGAATATGTAAAAAATCAATGGTTGAGCTCGAACGGGAGGAAGCTCGGCAGGTCAGGCTTAAGTCTGTCTAATAAATAATACATCATATTCCATTATTGAATCTATCCAATCACATTAGCCGATAACAAGGGGCTGCGGGGGAACAGGTGATCGGTGGGCAGTTCAATTTCAGCCCATAAATAAGGCAGCGGCGAGCAGCTGTGGCTCCGGTGAGTGTCTGCGTCCGGACTGACAGCTGCCAGATCGCTCACAGACCTGTCAGTGCTGCTCCTGACCTCCGCGGGCCAGAAGGAACTTTTCAGGAATTGAGAAACGGGGGGTGTAGGCGGCGAGAGGGTCAGACGGAGCGCCGCTTCTCTGTGTTCGGTTATTCTTGGTTCAATTTTTGAAGATGCTCAGTATTTGTTTTAACATCGAAATGAAGCTGGGGGTTGAACTCGATGTCCCTTTGGCATAAACAATACTTATTGATCAATAATTAACCCTAACCCAATAATTGGATATCAAACAAAATATGTGCATTAACTATATGGTGATATTGCAATACCCACTGCCAATAAAATGTGAAAAACAAACAACAATTACAACTTGCTGACTTTAATAAAACTATGAATCTGACTAATGGTACAATATGACTTTTGGAGCAATGGAGCCATGTGCTCGTATTATCAAATGGCCGGAAATGACAGTAACAGTAGGGAGCGTCACAATATTAGTGGCTGGTTATTGGATTCTTCCTTCTTCTGATTGGTTCAGATTCCAAAATCAAGAAGGAACTGACCAATAAACCCCCAAATCTGCATTTACAGTGGAAACCATTAATCTTATCTTGTCCCTGTTCCAGTGATTACTCAGGTCCCTGTAGAATCTTTCCAGTACAAAAGAGTTATCAAGTTGCATTTTTCATTTTTATTTCTTTTAATACAACATAAAAAACTATGAACAAATAACTCTGGTATCACATTATCTGTCACATGGTTCCGTTCTTTTATTTGGACAGTTTGTTCAGCCGTGTGTAACGTGTGTTAATGTGTGAGCGTCCATGTGACATCTTCCTCTGCTCACACTGTCACGGCTCAGTGGGAAACAAGAAATATACTTTATAATAATCCTCCACTTATTGTGATAAATGTGATCCAGACAAACATGATACACAACAAGCTGGTCCACTTCTTATCCTTTTGTTTCATTTTACAAAAACGTCTTTACCTAAACCTCAGTTTCCTGTAGTTGTGCTTCTTTCACCTGAAGCATATCTTCTATTCCACATCTTGTTCTTGTGAATATACATTTTCCCCTTTTTGTCATAAGCAGCATTGACGTTACATGAAGTCACTGACACCAGACGTCCTCTGTCACTGATCCCACGGTGAGAGATAAACCTTTTCCTAACCGTCGATCGTCAGATTGGACTCAGGATCTCAGCTCTGGAAACACGTCAGCGCTTCATGTCTGTGATGGGAACATGAAAGATAGATTACTGGGAATATCTCCAGTGGCGAAGACGTGTACGAGGCGTGTGCTGCTCTTTGATGACCACTCAATTCAAATCCTCCACACGTAACTGCGCTGCTTGGCAAACTGCGACTGGAGTTTTTATTTCATTATGAAATGGGATTTTCTAAGTATATTCCTCTCTGTGTTTTACAACCTCTGATTCTCTTTTGCATATTTCACGACCTCACATGGATCTTTTAGGAGCGTTTGTATATTTCCATTCTACCAGGAGCTTTATTTTTCTGATTCAGGCCGGACAGAGTGAGCTCAAAGGAAAATATCTGAGTTTAGTATCTTTATAACAATTACTGTCACAGTTCACTGCTTCTCATTAGAGCGAGTCGTCAGCGCTAATCCACATTAACGATGACAGAGAGAGGAAATAGACTGTTTACCATCACAAGCTTTCATTTGAATTAAGTAAATTATCCATAATTCGATGTTATTGCTAACTTTTATGAGATTGACAACAAATTTGACATTTGCAAGTTGAAAATATATATATTCTCCAGCCACATAATAACACACTGCCTTTCAAACCTATACAGAACCCGAGTGGACTAATTAACCTGGAATTTATTACTATATTATCTCAGTTTGAACCATAATAGCACAACAGCCATTGTTTTTGTCTTTTGCATTAGTTGCCTAGATACCCTGTTTCTGTAACTGGGCGATTAGCTGCTTATGAACATCACACAGAAACCAGCTCCACTCCGTTTTACCTCGTTCTCTTTCAGGTGTTGCATTAGTTTAGGTTTATAGGTGAGAACCGAGTGAGGATTATAGATTTTAAACTGTCCAGCGACAGATAAACAGCATTCAAGGGGAATTAAACGTGTTTCTTTACACTTAGGCCCATATATGGATGTTGCCAATGAGGAACCACCCCCAACGCAGGAAGCTAAAATGACAGAATCATTATATTTCCTCCTTCATCTCATCTATTTTATATTAATCAAGTTTTCTGTGTACTTGTCATAACAAAGTACTTAACTATCCAAACTTCTCCCATCTGACAAGGAAGCTAATTACAGGTTTTATATACAATAATAATTAAGAACAAATATGGGTCAAATGAACCAAAAGTTAGTTTATTAAGAACCAGTAAAACAATCAGAACAGAAAATGATACGTGTAAAATGTCTCGGAGCAATTTTGTGTTTTTGTTGAAATTCAAACAAACAACCAATGAACAATCGCTAAAGTTAAAACAGTAACACAACAATGTTTGTGTTAAACTGACTTTAGATGGAGAAACTTGTGGTTTGGACGACAATCAGGACCTACGTCATTATGTTGACAATAATAACTGTGTTATAAACATTATATACACAAGTTTTAATTAGCAATGTGAGACAAACAGTTAGTTGTGTCTCTTTGGACACACATCAGTCTTTCTAGTCACTTTCTGACTCCACCTTGTTACGTGAGTGTGAACATATTTCATTGTTTGGCATTGGCTGATATGACAGATGCTGTTTGTTTTTCATGGAAAAATAAAACCTAAAAACAAAGTTACTCCACCCACTCAGGCACAACACGCACATTTCTGACATTATTGAGGGATTGTGTAAAAATATATATAATCTGGAAAATAACGATGGCCACTATTCCTGTCGTACTAATAAATAAGAGATTCTATAACAGGGCAACTCAAAGGGCAGGAAATAAGCAGGAGCATCCATGCACGTGAGCACAGTCGTGTTATTCACAAGCAAACATCTAACCTGCAGTGACAGTCTGTGGCTCCAACAGGAAATATCGATCCAGACTTAACCTCCACACATTCAAAGTGCTAACGGGTGAGAAATTTATTACGCCTGGGGTGAGAAAATCAAACCCCCCCCCCCCCCCCTCTAGAGGAGCCGACCCTTTAAACCTGGAAGTTAGGGGCTGAAGAATCAATAACACATCCGTCTTCAAGCCCTAAACATGACTTAATCATACCGGACTTCATGGAGGACAAATGGCTTCAGTGCCTCGTGGTGTGAACTTTGATCCACGGCCGATGAAGACGAGGATGACGAGGAGGAACCCACCGGACACTCGTCTGTGCTTTATAATTATCACTAATCACTATTTGCTGGAGTAATTGACACGGTTTGAAACACGAAGGCAATAACATCCCAAATTAAAACACAAGGCAGCAGCTCCATCGTTTCAGACGTTGAAGCCATGACGCTTATTTGATTTTCAGATATTACAGTTTTATTACGCCACTGAAGATGTCGGGCTTTTTCAATCATAAACCAAATCTTGCTGCACCTCATTATTTCGTAACTTATGTGACCCTGTTCAAAAACTGCTTGGGCTAATTGTCTTCACTATTGCATGATGTTCTGTATAGATTCATATTTGCATATCTTATTCTGCCTGCAGCATCTTGTTGTTGTATTATTATATATCGTCCAAGTGTGAACTCTAACTTTGGTAAGTATTTAAGGTGTTTTAACTTTATATGATGGATTTTTTATTTAAATGTTATATCCTATAACTTAACCAACTACATGATCATGATCTAAATGTTCTTTTGTGGGAATTTGGGATTAAAACCTCCGACCGCGGCTGTGATGTCCCCCGTGTTCTAACATGAAGCTGATTTAATTAACTTTTCTTCTGCTTTTTGTTCTGATCAGAGGACGGCAATGTGTTTTGTGTTTTCATGAACCGGACCCCGACGTGCTCGTTGTCTGTGCACAGATGTGATAATTAATATTCACCGTGATGCTGGGCCTCAACCTCGGCAATATGTTTACACGGAGGTGCGATCACACCAAGCAGGCTGGAGGAGTTTTTATTCAAAGCTCCTGTTCTCGGTATTTTCACAATAACAGCAGGTCAAATTAGTGTGTGTGTGTAATGGAAAAGGTGTCGAACCCGAGGAAAATTATTATTATCACGTGACTCGGCAGCTCTTCTGCATCTAAAACCCAGTTATCTGGATTCTATGTCTTTTTAAGATGGGTTTAAATGGGTTATGGTGATTAATTGCATGTTCATTGACACAAAATGAAGTCAGATTGGTCATAAATGAACTGTGAGTGTAGCTCAGTACTTCTAGATCCAGTTGTGTGTTTGAAATCTTTCTCATGATGGATTCACCGAGGCCTCGGTGAGGTTTCAAGCCAACCTGCAGAAACCCTGCGGTAAAGAACCCAGCGCTCACCAGCAGCACACGCTGTTCACTAGCAAGTTGGACATATCAACATCAGAGTGGACAATGTGTCAGTGTTGTGTTTACAACTTGTTTGTGTTGCTCCCGAGCTGCCAGAGAAAATCAATTAATACGAGCTGAAGGTCAGAACAGGTCGGTGTGAGAGTATGTGATCCAAAAAATTGATAGAAGAGGGTATCAGGCGCGTTAAGCTTTTCTAAATCTGTCCGATGATTGCGTCAGCGCTGATAAATTATTCAGCTGAAACACGTGGCCCCCCCGAACATAACCCGAAATGTTGAAAATATAACAAATGTAAGTGTCCCGCTGTGGCTTGGCTCTCACAAAGCAAACTGTGGGTGTGATGTCAGAACCAGCTCATAATCACCTTCTCTGTTGCTTCTGTGACTAAAGCAACTTTTCCTTTTTTTGGGGTGAAAATTAACAGAAGCCATAATAAATGGGCCGGGTGCCCAGAGCCTGAACTGAATCCTGACCCCGACTGCAGACTAATCAATTGGATATTGATGAAGTGCTGTAAGTTTGTATTTCATCATGCTACCTTTTGGCTCGGTTGCACAGCAGGGGGGGGGGGGGGGGGGGGGAGGGGAGGAGGTGCCGGAAGAGCTCAAATTAAGCAGCGTCTCCACATCTATGACTCCCGCTCCTATGGAGAGTGTCACATGCTGCCAATCCCCCCCCACCCGTTGGCTGCCTCTGCCTCTGGTAAGATCCTGCGAGCCAAAGATTAATAATAAACACAGAAAGTGGTGTTCTCCAGGCACTGCCTTATCTGGAATGATCAAAAAATCCTGGATGACTTTGACAAACTGATTATTGAGCAGACGGGAAACACAGGATTAATGTGTGTAATTACCACCAACATGGGCTTTATCTCTGTGCTGGCAATGGGATGAACTTCCAGTGTGATCAACACAGACTGTGTGTAGTGTCAGAATCATACAGTGTGTTAGAGCGAGTCCTCCTCCTCCTCGGTGGTGGGAACGTCTGGCTTTAAGGGCTTTGGGCACAAATCGGATGAATGAGTGTGTACCTGGTGTTCCTGAAATATTTGTTTCATAGAACTCTCTGGATTCAGGCGATTTACTTAACTCACAGTCAACAGACTCTGTAGCTGCAGGTGAAGAAGAAGCAGTTTCTGTCTTTTGTGTTAAATAATTTCAAAGCAGAAAGGAGCCGCGATAGAATCCTGATCGTCTGGTGTTCATGCAGATCAGAGACTGTGAGGACAGATGGATGACAGGGCAGCTCCCCTGATGGCAGACTGTGGTACAGGTCATCTACCCTCCATCATATGTAGTATGGGCAAAACCAACAAGTCAAAATACAGATATGTAAAGATGCTATCTGTAATTTGAGGTAGTTCTTATATCACTAATTCATGTCAAAGTTTTTGTTTTCTGGTTTATTTTGTTTTAATTAATTATTTGAAGGTGAAAAGTCATAATTGGCTGATTGGACTGACTCGTGATTGGCCGAGAACATGGACATACAATCAGACTCTGGCTCCAAATTATCTCCAAAAGTACAAGATGGCTGCAGCTCTATTCTTTTTCATATTTTAGAATAATTTCCCCACAATTTAAAGACGTCGAGATGCACTTGTACTCAACACACACACTGTTTCTGACTAAACACATCCACCCATTCATTAAAACCCAGTGTGACAGTGAATCCTCACGTCCGTGACGACCCTGACTTCACCTTCAGCTCCGCCATGAGCCTGACATTTGTGTGTGTGTCCCCCCCAGAACTCGCCAATTGGCTTTGTGCGATTGGCAGCGTGCGTGTGTGTAACCAACAGGATGAACTTTGAGAAGTTAGTTAAACAGCAGCCTTATAGTGTGGCTCGTGGTGATAGTCATAACTCCTGCTGGCTGCCTTCCTCCTGCTGAGACTTTCAGCCCCAAACAAGAGCAGCTTGGGGCGGACAACCTGGGACCAGCCTGCTGTCAAGCTCCTGCCACCCGGGGGACAGAGGTGTTATTAATGTAATAAAACACATAAACCAATGGGGGGTTTGCCTTTGAACGCTCGCTGGTAAACTGCCTGTTGTGAACGCCGCTCTGTATCCGCCACAGTGAAAGACTCAGACACACGGAGGAACCATCAGTGAAACGGCAGCATTAGACTCAGGATGTTGTTTGTGTTGCCTCTCTCTGCAGGAGGCCACGAGAAGTGAATGATTGATCGCTCACTTTAGTGTCTTTCAGCAGAACAGTTCCTTCCATCGCGTCTTATACCGTGACCCCCACAGACTCAGCGTTTGAAAAGTATATCTATATTTATTCATTCATTTGTTTATTTTCTGCAGCGCGGCTATTTCCTCGCTGTCTCCTCCGTCAGTGCATTATCTGCTCGTTCCTTTTATCACCGAGGAAGTGACAGATTTTTGTTTTTTGTCGTCGGGACACGATGCAGATGGTACGTCTCATTTTAGCACACAGTCTGTTGTTGGACATAAATAAGTCTGTGATGTCACACCCGACGTTTATATGTGTTAAGATGACAATTATTTGTTACACTTAGTGAGTAACGATTTGGGGATTAAACTGAAATACTCCGGACGCGAGTGATTTAACGAGAATATTACAGCTAAGCAATATTCAGTTTGATACAAAGAGTAAATCTTTGGTTAAATTGCAAAAAAAATCGCATGAGATCACAATCAGCTTCAAATATCTGAGGTAAAGCTTCAGGAGTGAGTGACTTGATAACACTTATAAAACCTTGACTGTCCCCGGGTGCAGCTCAATGTCTTTCAGAGAGAGGACGTGAATATGAATCAACTCCGGTGAATGATCCGTCCTCAGAGAAGCCAGGAGAGGTTGGAGTTTAGGATCCAGATGAAGTTTATATGTATCGTGAGATGAAAGAAGGGAAAAGATAATTCAATAATTGTAAAGTAGAGAAATAGAATTCATCTGAATTGGACTCTGGTCATGTGCTGGAGAAATCCTTGGTGGTGCTCGGTGATGTCCTTGAGTTTTGCTATTCTCGAAAGCGGAGAGATAGGATTCTTTATTTTTTTATTTTTAGTGTAGTGCTGTTTGCAAACACGTTTTCTCTCTTCACACAAACACACGTGTCTTTCAGAAAGACTCTTTTAAAGGTCGGCACTCGCTTCCTTTTTCCTTTTAATTCTAAACGAACCTTTATTTAAGCGGAGCGCCCCCTGGAGATCAGAGTCTGACGGAGGCGCTCCACTCCTCCTCACCTCAGCCCCCTGTGAGCAGAGTGGCTTGAGGATGAGTTAACTGGCCGACGCCGGATCGATCCCGGGGTCAAGGCGAAGCCAGCGAGTGGGTATAGAGGTCAACTGACAGCTCTGTGCTCCTCCTTAACTTACTGATTTCTGCTTTAACCCATTTGACTCAAAGGCTTTCGCCGGCGCTACTGTACTCTGTGTGCACTTCCAAAAAAAATCTATAGCCGGTGCAGTTTGCTGCTCGAGGTGTTGACTTGAGTTCTTTTCAGTTTTGGCAGAGTGGTAAATAAACGGCGCGGCGGCACACAGTCTGTTCCTATTATGGCTTTGCATATTTACCCCCCCCCCCCCCCCCAACTTCTGAATAACTGGCAATTTGCATTTGTCATATCAGCTGTTCACTTTCATTCACTCTGCGCTCGATGTTCCCTTTTCATGTACAGAGGTCTGCTGAAAGAGCAGGGCTGCATTTGAACGACTGAATCAGTGGACACTTCATTTGCACTGAATCCCTTGGAGGGGGGGGGGGGGTTGACTCCGCGTGGCGTTCCGCCCCCCCCCCCCCCGGCTGCAGCTGTATCACAACTGTAGCCCCTCGAAACCAGATTATGCAAAAGTGCCGAAATCAGCCGAGCACTGAGAGATGAACGAGATCATAGGGAGTGAGAGCAAAGCAGGGGGCGGGGGGGTGGGGGGTTGTGATATGTAGATTCAGGCTAAATATACCCTCTGTTTATTGACCATAATGATTTGGTAAGCACCGACTATCCTCCACCCTCAAATCACTGATTCTGATTTGATTTGCAAAGTGACTCTGTGGCAAAAACACATTTCCCAGTGCGACTGACTGACTGGGTCCATCACAGGAAAACACTTTCCTCACTCTCACGACAAATCACCGGATTTGACCGACTCATAATAACGATGAATATCTTCTATCCTTAATTGCCCCCAAAAACAAACATTAAGATCAGGAGATTCTTCTACAGGAATCCTGGGTGTTTATGATGAGTCAGCACATTTTTTTTATTGGAGCATTTCGATGATTCCTCGCTGAGAGTCAGAGAAAATCAGTTATTTCCTCAAATCCATACAAGAAGCAAACAAACATATTTCCCAAAATACCCAGCATGTTTTTTTAAAAGCAATAACTGAGGTAGAAATCCCTTTAAAGTCACAATAATCTATATCAAATCTGACGAAACAATAAAGTATTGAAAAAGAATCTGGAGGCTGGCTGCAGCTGTTCCAGATTTTACTTTTTGTTTTGTGTATATAGATTGCAGTTGTGAGGCATGAAAATCCATCATATTGTTGTGTAACAACATGTCAATATATGTAAGACCAAGCAGCTCAGGTTGCAATATATGAAACAGAGAAAGTATTCATTAAAGTGAGGTGGTGTGAGGCTGTGTAGTGCACACTAACAAACAGGGGGGCCTCCCCAGAATATCAAGAGCTCAGCATTAACATAATACCCCCCCCCCCCATAGACAAGTTGCATAAACAAGCCCAAAGTACTCATTGTTTGGATGTTGTGGGAACAGATGGAGATGCTGCAGATACAGTAGCATGAATTTAAAACATGGAATTAAACCTTTTCAATCATCACGTGCACATTTCACTCATTCTGTTGGCGCGTGTGCATCAGGCAGCGTTCAAACCCCAACACACACTTCACAACTTTGATTCTTTCTATGAGTTTTTTCTTGGCAGATGTTGAATGACACGGGGGGGGGGGGGGGGGGGACACAAAGCAAACGGTGTAATGACAGCTTGTGATGAAAGTAAATGATCGTTGATCGTATGTTTGCTTTGTGCTGCGTCTTCATTTCGTTTTCCAGCGACAGGATGTGAAGAGAACTTTGAACATTTATCAGACGTTGTGTTAATTCAAGTCACTTTGAGGGGGGAGGGGGGGTGAGGGGGAGGGGGGGATGATACCAGTTGAAAGTGAGAAACTTCTTAAACAGCGACTGTGTCGTTGTCGCTGCTTCTTTTCAAGACGTCATGTCGAGTCAGTTTTTTTTATTTGTGTAGCCCAAAGCGTAAAAACACAACTTTGCCTCAGAGGACTTAACGGTTGTGTAGGACGTCCTCTCCATGTCAAGCTGATGTAAGCTCCGATTGTGTTGTTCGTTATGAAGTGAGTCGGGGAAATGATGACAAACATTTAAACTTGTATACGTCTCATCTTTGTAGCCCTGCTGCTGTTGTTGTGGTTTATGTGTGCTACAGGATGTGATCCCCAGATCCATCATCAGGATTCATTTTGTGGTTTTGAATGAAATGTCAATTATTGGATGTTAGAGAATCGTTGCAGACATCAAAACTTGATTCCTTCCCTCGTAGTGTCCTCTAGCACCACCATCACATTTAATACACAGTCATACTATCGTCTGTGACCCCCTCATTGAGCTATTTGGTCTCAACCATCTGTGAAGCAGCTAAATCCTATAAAACCTATAATATCGGAGCAGAACAGTAAACATGCCGGATGGACGCCCACGCTTGGAGCTGGACCCGACTCCAGTGCTGACAGAGATTTGTGTGATAACTCCCAGTTTCAGCTTCCAGTATTCAAATCAATTGATTGTGTTTTACTTCCGATGCATCACATCCACACACACACACACAAACACACACAAACACTGCATGACCCCTGGCAGCATCAGACTCGCCCCCTTTTGTACTAAGTTTGTGC
Source organism: Pleuronectes platessa (assembly GCF_947347685.1). NCBI lineage: Eukaryota > Metazoa > Chordata > Actinopteri > Pleuronectiformes > Pleuronectidae > Pleuronectes > Pleuronectes platessa. Next base: position 19,308,728 of record NC_070645.1, read on the forward strand.
AGCTGCCTCGGAGAAGGAACAGGTTGTCCGCTGATCCCTCGGTTCGCGGTTCGATCCCGCGGCTCCTCCAACCCAGTCGCCTGGGGAAGCCAGATGGGAGGGTTGCACCGGGGAGGGCAGGCAGCATTACACTAATAAATAAATAAATAAATAAATAAATAAACTCCCAAATTAGACATGTGGATGGTGAGCGGCCGAGTCGACCCCGAACGGGAGCAAGAGAGAGAGAGGACTCGTTGATGATTGGTTTTATTTCTCTGGAATAAATGAGTATTTGTGTATAAACTGCAATAAACTGCAATTTACGTGTCCAAACACAAGACGTCTGCAGAATCGCCACAAAGGATTATTAATTCCGACTGTACGGCTCACACTGTGCTCAGGACTTCACAAGAGGAACGTCTCTTTCTTCCAAATGCTGCACATTATTCTGAGGCCGCTGTTTTCCCCCATTACGGAGATGAATCCATTCGCCGGTGATTTGCATAAACACCTGTCAGTGCTTTGTCTCCCACTGATACCTAATGAATTTCAAGCATTGACTGTTCTCGGCTGCTCACTTCCCCCGCCAGCCACACGAGTGCAGATTGAGTCTCACTTTCTTCAAGGAGATTGCATGAGGGCATGAATCCTCCCGCTCGTTTGATTCTGTTTGTTCTCCGGTGTTTTGCCGTGTCTTCATTACCGCGCCCAGCTCCACCGATACCCCCCCCCCCCCCCCCGACTCCTTTAAAATCCCACCTCTTAACTTCCGTCAGTTTTGGGAAGCCCGAGTCTTAACACAGGATTTAATGCAGACGTGGCAGAGTTAAGTGAAGAGTTCGGCTGTTAAATCACACGGCCTCGGTTTTAGCAGAATTAATTATACCTCGAATTATCTTCCATCAAACCCCTTCCCCTCCGTCTCATTTGCATTTCCTTCGCTTAATGCGTTAAATGCCACATTATGTTCACGAGCAAATTGCACAAAGCAAACGCGAGTGCACCCTGAGACCGAGGATTGTGAGGCCTCGACGGAGATGAGTCGGCTGCTGCCTCACGTACTTTGTTATAAATACTGCCTCTCAGACTGACTGGCTATAGGAGCCATGCATCACCTGGGCAGATAGGCCAGTAAAGCGATGATGTGTGTGTCCTTGGCATGGAGGGTGTGGGGGGGGGGTCGAGAGGGGGCTCGTAGCTTTTATCTCTGGCAAGCATCAGCAGAGAATAGCCATCGCAAGGTCAGCCTTGAAGGTGAAGCATCAGTGGGACGCTCTGCTATTATAATTCATTTAGCCGAGGTCCGGCGAGTGGCAGGAATGCATTTGTACAATTTGTTAAACTGAATTTTACCGTTAATAAAATTTACCCAGAGGTATTTGAAAGCTTTGTCCAGGTTTCTTTCTTCTGCTAAACGAGGCTGCGACTGTTTGGGTGACGCAGGAGAAACAAATAGATTCCTGAGTTAGTGGAAATTAGTGGCTTTTGTTTGATTTGACCTCGTGTGTGTGTGTGTGTGTGTGTTTGTGTGTGTGTGTGTAACATCAGAGACGAGGAGAAGAAGGATATTTTCTGTTTGTGTTTAGCCTGCGTGGCCTCACCGCTCGGCCCCCACGTCCCAAGGTGCTTCTCTTAGAGGTTGAAGTGCCTTCTTGAAAATAAATGCAATTTTTTGGAACCAGTTTCAAGTTCAAATGTCTTTTTTTTTCTTTTTCTTTTATCATATATTTATTATATTCCTCTGTAGTTCATATATATGATGTTTTATGTCAGACATGATCTTGCTAGTCAAAGGATCCTCTGGCTTTCACCTCATATATGTCTATATCTGTTAGATGATGACATCTTTATTTGATTCTAACGACAGCGGCTGAAACATGGTCACGACTTCACATCACGTCTCCTGGGATTCAAGGCTCCATAACACATAAGTGTTTCCCCAGTTACCTCGTGATGACAACCACATTTAATGGCTGCATTTTTGTAAATAGGCAACATCATTTTGAATCAGTGAAGCAGCTGAGTTATTAAAGACAGCGTTGAGTTGCCCTGGAGGTGGTCGTGGTGGATGTGGGTTTACAGGTCTGTGGTTGAGATGAAGGAAATGTATGGTTAATGTAAAAGAAGATATTAACTTTACAATAATACAGATTTAAATACTGTGTAAACACAAAGTCCTCTCAACATCTAGTGGGAAAACAAATATGTAATTTAGTGAAAAACTTACCTACGCCCAATATCAACAATATAATAAACATGCCGCCTGTGTAAATTCACACCATTCCTCATCGTGTTAATTAAACATGTAATCAAGTTTGTATTGTTTGTCCAATAAACACATTGGTTGGTTATAAATATAAGTAAACTGGGTTCAAGTGAAAGTTAAACATCACAACTTGCTGAATTTATTGTAGCTACTTGTTTATTATTGACAATTTGTAGCTAATTGTTTATTTTTGACAGTTTCTATCATACAATCTTAATTAATCAATTAACATTTCATTTAATTTAACTATATGGACATTAGTGATAGTGAAGCATAATTAAGATATTATTCACATATGCTTGAGCAACAAATCAAGTCCAAGGCAACTGTACTAATCAAACTAAACTAAAACATTTAATTAAAGTAAAAGTGTGTTTGTGTAAAAGTAAAAATTTGTCCTGAAGAATCATAAGTAGAATTAATTCAACATTTATGTGAACTGAACCACCCCTCTGAAAATGATTATGTCTAATTAATTTCTGACGCCAAAAGGAGACTTTGATTTACAAGATTAAAACAATGAAACAGAAATAAATCACACGAGGACCAAAGGCGGCTCCATTCCACTCATTTCAGAAGACAAAGACATGAAGGGGGGAAAATGATCCCTGGTAAATTAGAAGCATGTGTTTCCTGTTGAAATTACCCTTTTTGCCATAAGAGCTCCTCTGATGAGTCGGTGCTTGATCCAACTGGAGTGACACAGTGGGGTCGATTAGAGCAGCGAGAGGAAGGTGACAGCGTCTGGCAGCGACTCCTCGCTCGCTTAGCGCCGCCGTCAAAGAGCCTCAAAATACAGCAGATGGCCAAACAATAACCATAAATGTGCCGTCCTGAGAGGGGCCGCGTGAAAGTTGTTGGAGGAGTTGGCACCGGGCGGATCCCCTTCTGCCTCTGATGTGTTCTTCCCTGTGGCTGTGGTCAGTCTAAACCAATAAATCACGGTGACAATAAACGCTGTGACATCTGCCACACAGCATCTGATGGCTGACAGGAGTCATCTGTACCCTTGATCTGTGAAGGGAGAAGACGGACATAATGTGCAGCAGAGAGCCAATGAAATGAGCCCCCCCCCCCCCCTACCAGCACCACCACCCACCAGCCCACCAGCACCACCAGCAGCATCCCACAGATCAGTTGGTCCATTTGTCCAAATTGAATTGCCAGTTCTCTTCTCAATTAGTGATGTCATTACTGCTCAGTTTTGACCTTGACATTTTTAGGCTGATGATTATGATGCAAACATAAGGCTCTGGTTTTTAACGACCTAGAACGAGTCCAACTCCACGTTCACCAGTTTAACCACTGGTAAACGGGTCACTCGTTAAGAGAGGGTTGTATGTTATCGCTTAATGAACCATAACAGGCAATTAACCAATCAGACGTTTCCTTTAAAACTCAAGTCCACTTGCACAACCAAGGTGAATTGTTGAAATAAAGAAAAGCTTCTCTGCAGAGGAATCAGACTTTGTGCTCAAAGTAAAAGCTTCAAAGGTGCAAATCACTTTGTGCTGCCGGGGATTTCAACCCGTCAACAACCAGACTCATGTTGAGACTCAAAGATGGTTGGTATCAAAACAATATGGAGAATTAGATCTGCGTCGGTCTGAAAACCTTCAAAAACACCTGTGTTGGGCGGGTCCCCACTTTGCACTGGGTGTAAGAGAGAGACCATAATATTAAAATCCACTAAATGTATTACAAACTTTGACTTTTTGGTCTCAATGGTATAAAGAATCACCGTGAGCTGTTTAATGACTGAATTATTATATTTTAAATGTAAAAATTGGCTGAATTCTGATTGAAGAGCCACAGCAACCGATTTGAGCCAAAATAATCTTTTTTTAAAATTCCAGCCTCATAGATATTTCACATTTTGTGTATCTAGATCTAATTGTTATTTTTAGAATGACGTAGAGCTGGAGCCACAGAAGCACCGGTGACGTGGCGGTGAGGCTCCCGGGCCCAGGAGCAGCAGATGGGGGCTGAGGGAACACCTGGACGGGGGGTTACACGATGTAAAGCCACCATGTGCAGATCCAGACTGTGGCACAGAT